>NC_064643.1:209608986-210208986 GCF_023864345.2 Schistocerca serialis cubense
AGATGCGAAATTTAACCGGCAGGAAAAAGATGCTATGATATGCAAATGATTAGCTTTTCAGAGCATTCACACAATGTTGGCGCCGGTGGCGACACCTACAACGTGCTGACATGAGGAAAGTTTCCAACCGATTTCTCATTCACAAACAGCAGTTGACCAGCGTTGACTGGTGAAACGTTATTGTGATGCCTCGTGTAAGGAGGAGAAATGCGTACCATTACGTTTCTGACTTTGATAAAGGTCGGATTATAGCCTATCACGATTGCCGTTTATCGTATCACGACATTGCTGCTCGCGTTGGTCGAGATGCAATGACTGTTAGCAGAATATGGAATCTGTGGGTTCAGGAGGGTAATACGGAACGCCGTGCTGGATCCCAACGGCCTCGTATCACTAGCAGTCGAGATGACAGGCATATTATCCGCATGGCTGTAACGGATCGTGCAGCCACGTTTCGATCCCTGAGTCAACTGATGGGGACGTTTGCAAGACAACAACCATCTGCACGAACAGTTCGACGACGTTTAGAGCAGTATGGACTATCAGCTCGGAGACCATGGCTGCGGTTACCCTTGACGCTGCATCACAGACAGGAGCGCCTGCGATGGTGTCGTCAACGACGAACCTCAATGCACGAATGGCAAAACGTCATTTTTTCGGATGAATCCAAGTTCTGTTTACAGCATCATGATGGTCGCATCCGTGTTTGGCGTCATCGCTGTGAACGCACATTGGAAGTGTGTATTCGTCATCGCCAACTGGCGTATCACCCGGCGTGATGGTATGGGGTGCCATTGGTTACACGTCTCGGTCACCTCTTGTTCGCATTGACGGCACTTTGAACAGTGGACGTTACATTTCAGATGTGTTACGACCGGTGGTTGTACCCTTCATTCGATCCCTGCGAAACCCTACATTTCAGTAGGATAATGCACGAACGTATGTTGCAAGTCCTGTACGGGACTTTCTGGATACAGAAAATGTTCGACTGCTGCCCTGACCACCACATTATCCAGATCTCTCAACAACTGAAAACGTCTTGTCAATGTGTCCGAGCAACTAGTTCGTCACAATACGCCAGTCACTACTCTCGATGAAGTGTGGTATCGTGTTGAAGCTGCATGGTTAGATGTCATAGAGGGACCGATTAACCTAATTTTGTCAGGTTGAGTAAATTAATAAAAAAATGAAAAAAAGTTTAAAGAAGGAACGCAGTACCATCTTACTCAGTGAAACAATTTGGAACAAAGAGTTTTGTATTTCGACCGTCTTTTTGTTATCTCCTGCTTCGATCTCATTACGAAATAAGAGCGTCTGAATATATGGCTGTGACCCATTTACTGACCATTTACTGTACCTGTACACGCCATCGAAGCTCTGTTTGACCCAATGTCAAGGCGTACGAAGGCCGTTATTACGGCCAGAGGTGGTTGTTGTGGGTACTGATTTCTCAGGATCTATGCACCCAAAAATGTAATCACATGTCAGTTGTAGTATAATAAATTTGTCCAATGAATACCCGTTTATCATCTGCATTTCTTCATGGTGTAGCAATTTTAATGGCCAGTAGTGCATTTCCCACCCAAATCGCGCAAGCATAGCCTTCGTCCGATTTGCAGTGTGGGGGCGGATGTTATCATGCGACAGGATGATTCCGTCCTCGTGAGTGTTTTGACTTCATGGCGTGTCGCAGTTTCTGAGAAGTGCCTTCACAGCGCTGCGCGGGCCCCTGCACTCAAACAAAACGGTTATCATGACCTTACAGGAACTCGTGCAGACAGCTTGGGATTTATTTGGCCGGAGAGATGGGGGATGTTTCCATCGTTGGCTTTGCCGTTTACCGTCGGATTATCGGAATGCTGTCGGACGGATTCATCCTGTTAGAAGGTAACGCCCGCCTCCTCGCTGCCAGTCGGACGTAGGCTACGTTTTAGCGATTTGGTTGGGAAACACTACAACATCCTCCGTGCAGCCGGGCAGTTTCAACGTGTGTGTTTCATATCTTTGGTGTCCCAACAAAAGACATGCATGGAAGTCTGTTTCAGTCGGACGAGAAAGTGCGAGAGTGGGTGCCGTTGTGGACCCGTCAGCGGCCGATTGCGTTACACGGAACAGGAATTGGTTTTAAGGTTAATTCAGTAAATGGGTCACAGCCATATATTCAGACGCTCTTATTTCGTAATGAGATCGAAGCAGGAGATAACAAAAAGACGCTCGAAATACAAAACTCTTTGTTCCAAATTGTTTCACTGAGTAAGATGGTACTGCGTTCCTTCTTTAAACTTTTTTTCATTTTTTTATTAATTTACTCAACCTGACAAAATTAGGTTAATCGGTCCCTCTATGACATCTAACCATACGTTCCATACATTTCACATCTGTATTACTGATCGACTATCCCAGAACGCGGAATCCATTTGCAGTTTCTTTTTGCCTATCTAACGCCTTCCAGGGGCAACAAAAATTTAATATTCAGTATTGCGCCTTATATTGACCGTATCCGAAAGTTTAAAATTCTGTCGTAAGCTATTCAACACGAGGTATAATATTATGTTAAATCTTTAAAGCTGTAAGACAAGAATTAAAGTTAGAAACTGTGTGTTTGGCTTCAGCCATCCTAACTGATGGTTCGCAAATAACCGGAGCCTATTCATCCAGTATTTGAGATTGAGAACACTTAGCGACTTCAAACAAACTTTTGCAATGACTGAAAACCTTTATAAAACTTTTTCTGGCTGACACGCCTCACAAAATGATGAAAGGATAAAAACGTTTATCGCTTACTAAGTTGTCGCTGTTATGCAGTAAAATTTCAGCGTCAGGCATTGCATTTCAATTTATTACTTCTTTAGTATCGACTCTCGCAACACAGTTTGCTGCAGGCTCCACATACACCACTTGATGCACTACAAACTTATATCATTGCACGACGTTTAGTTCAGGAGATACGACATCGTAAACATTGAGATGCGTGAAAAATTTGCTTCTGCGTGAAATGGAGCGCCGCGCGGAATTAGCCGAGCGGTCTCAGGTGCTACAGTCATGGACTGTGCGGCTGGTCCCGGCGGAGGTTAGAGTCCTCCCTCGGGCATGGCTGTGTGTGTTTGTCCTTAGGATAATTTAGGTTAAGTAGTGTGTAAGTTTAGGGACTGATGACCTTAGCAGTTAAGTCCCATAAGATTTCACACACATTTTTTTGAAATAAAGCACAAATTACCGAGATTACATTCATCCAGTGTTTCACATTGAGAACCCTTAGCGACTACCAACAAACTTCAAGCACAGTTCAAACCTTTTCTAAGCTTTTTGTCGCTCAAATGCTTAACGCCAAATATTCAACACATTAACACATTTGTAATCGGTCGTTTCGAGCTGTTTCATACATGATAGTTCGATTGTTTAAAGAATCTAAGGTTTACTGGTTACACATATTATGATAAGCATGTTATGAGCTACATCTCATCTCATGTAGGACACAACATTGAGAAATTACAATACCGCAGAAAAGACTCAATTTGCATTCATTCATGATAAATACAACAATAAATATAAATTACAAGAAAGTATGTTTAAACGATGAGCGCTGGCGAAAACGCACGTGATAGGATTGGATGGAAAGAGAGAGAGAGATAAGGATGGACGTAATGACACACAGTTAAAGGAGATAAGGGTAAAGAAAATAATATGACTGAGAGAGAAAGGAAAAGAATTAAGAATTATGATGTTTTTGGGAAACGAAAGGCTCCTCTATAAAAATCAACATTAATCCCTCAAGCAGAAATCCTACGAAAATCAGCTCATTGTTTTCCTCAGAGATATCCATAGTGCTACAGATTGCTGCTCTCAGGTCTATGTCGTATTCAATGACATCAGGAAGGCATTTGACAGTGTCTCGCACTGATGTTTTGTGGAAAAAAATCGGACCAGATTTGGACTGAATTCAAAACTTCCTTGCAGACAGAACTCGACACGTCGTTCGTAACGGAAAAAAATCGACAGGGGTAAAGGTAACTTCCGAAATATCCCAAGGAAGTGCAGAAGAACCGTTCTCGATTAACATGTATGTCAATGATACAGTAGCAAGTGTCGGAAGCTGTTCAAGACTGTTCGCAGATGATGTAGTTATTTATAAGAAACTAGCGACGCCAGAAGACCGTATCGATTTGCAGAGTCACCTGCTTGGTGCTGGCTCTGGCAGTTGACCCTGGACGTAAATAAATGAAACATATTGCGCATACATTGAAAAAGAAATTCACTACTGTGTTGCTACACTGCTGATGATAAATTGCTGGAAACGATATCTATGGTAACTGTCCAGGGCAAACATAATTGGAATGACCACATAAAACGAATAGTGGGAGTAGCAGATACCATATTGAGACTCATAGGAAGAATCGTAAGGAAAAGTAACTCATCTACGAAAGAAGTGGCTTACAACTTGGTTCTTCCACTGATTCTTGAGTACTGTTCATCAATCTGGGACCCTTACAAGGTAGGACTGATGAAGGAGATGGAGAAGATCCAACGAAGAGCGGCGCTTTTCTTCACGGGATCGTCTGGTAGATGCTCAACAGACGCCAATGGCAGACGCAACACGGATATGTTTACTGCTGAAATTTCGGGAGAGTACTTTCCGGGAAGAAACGGACAACGTATTAGTTGCTGGTATTTAGCAATTATCTACAACCACTCGCTCACAGAAAGATCCGTACCTAAAGACTGGAACATTGCTCAAGTCACACGAATGCCCAAAAAGGGAAGTAGGAGTAATCCGCTGAATTTAGGGCCTATATCACTAACGTCGATTTGCAGTAGGGTTTTGGAACATATACTGTATTCGAACATCTGGAAGTACCCCGAAGAAAACGATTTATTGACACATAGTACGGTTTCAGAAAGTATCGTTCTTGTGAAACACAACTAGCTCTTTATACTCATGAAGTAATAAGTGCTGTCAACAGGCGATGTCAAATAGATTCCATATTTTTAGATTTCCAGAAAGCTGTCGACACAAGCGCCTTCTAACCAAACTGCGTGCCTGCGGAGTATCACCTCAGTTGTGCGACTCGATTCGTGATTTCCTGTCAGACAGGTCACAGATCGTAGTAATAGAAGCAAAGTCATCGAGTAAAACAGAAGTAATATCCGGCGTTCTCGAAGGAAGTGTTACTGGCCCTCTATTGTTCCAGATAGGAGACAATCTAAGTAAATATCTTAGATTGTTTGGAGATGATGCTGTCATTTACTGTCTTGTAAAGTCATCAGATGATCAAAACAACTTGCAAAATGATTTAGGTAAGATATCTGTATGGTTCGAAAAGTGTCATTTGACCCTGAATAAGGAAAAGTGTGATGTTATACACATGAGTGCTAAAAGAAATCAGCTAAATTTCGATTACGCTACAAGTCACACAAATCTGAACGCTGTAAATTCAACTAAATACTTAGGGATTACAATTACAAATAACCTAAATTGGAACGATCACATAGATCATATAGTAGGTAGAGCAAACCAAAGACTGCGATTCATTGGCAGAACACTTCGAAGGTGCAACAGGTCTACTAAAGAGACTGCTTACACCACGCTTGTCCGCACTATTCTGTAGTTTTGCTGTGCGGTGTGGGATCCGCATCAGGTGGGACTGACGGATGACATCGAAAAAGTACAAAGAAGGGCAGCTCGCTTGGCATTATCGCGAAGTAGGGGAGATAGTGTCACAGACATGATACGTGAATTGAAGTGGCAATCATCAAAACAAAGGCGTTTTTCGTTGCGACGGGATCTTCTCATGAAATTTCAATCACCAGTTTTCTCCTCCGATTGCGAAAACGTTCTGTTGGCACCCACATACATAGGGGGAAATGATCATCACGATAAAATAAGAGAAATCAGGGCTCGCACAGAAAAATTTAAGTGCTCGTTTTTCCAGCGTGCCGTTTGTGAATGGAACGGTAGAGAGACAGCATGAAGGTGGTTTATTGGTTCGTCTGCCAGGCACTTTATTGTGAATAGCATAGTAATCACGTAGATGTAGATGTACATCTCGGGAAATGCCCACAACAACAAAATTTGAGAAATTAGAGATAATATGAGGTGCCTGCTATGTTTCTATGTAGTATGGAGTGATCCAACGGTAAACTAATGAACTTAATCTGTGATTTTGGTTAAGAATAGGCAAAAATTGGATTTGAATATATTAACTACCAATCCCTATTGCTCTTTTTATAACATCCACTGATGCTGGTGTGTGCCCTATAAGTGCAACAGCCACTCTGTGACTAGTTAAAGTAGGATAAATTTACGCCCTGAAAGCATGCAAGGAATTTTTTTTACCTTGAATCAAACAGCATATTATCGCCTTATGGGAACGAAAACAAGTTGAGCAGTATCCTAAAAACGACCTGGGAGGCTTGAAATAAAAGATTTAATTTAAACCTCGGTATTTATTGAAGTTACTTATACATGAATGAAGTTTAATTGCATCATAAACAATAGTCTTACATGCTCCTGTCTCTTAGGAGATGCAGCCATGATACAATGATCAGATAAATTGATCAGCTTGGGGCGGAGGGCGGGGGGGGGGGGGTGTCTCTATGGCAACAAGGGAAAAGATTTTATAATTTTGTGCATGATCCAGCATGCTGCAGCGTAGATAAGTATTGCCAAGGGCAAAGGACAAGAGAGAAAACTGTTATTACTCATAACAGAAATTCGCCATGCTGATAAACTTAACGCTTCGTTAACCGATGTGCACGGGACAGTAGCAGGACGAGAGAAAAATTGATGCGAGTTACAGTAATTTAAACAAGAGAACGAGCACGCTTCTCAGCCTAAAACAGAGCGGTGTCAGGAATTTAGCTTACGACACACGTGGTAAAGACATCAGCAATTCGGAAAGAGGTTGATGCAAAGAACTGTGACAACAAACAAGCTATGATCGTCACTACCCGTGCGCCAGCAAGCAGTTGCATCACGTCTCATTCTGCCTCTTGGAACAGCTGCACAGTGTGTCCCCATCAGCCTACAGCATCTCATATGCGCCCAGCCTGTAGCACATCCAGTCTTCAACTGCCCGACCGCTCCTCTACACGCGTGAGTGGACACACTTTTTGGCGCACCTTCCGACCAATCACAGCTCTAGTTTCCGTGTGCAACGCGACGGCTCAGTCAGATCACGTTCAAAGCGCGCCCGGTGGGTTCCTTGGCCACCTGCTTTTAATGGACAAATTTTATCGAAAGATCTCGAAACTTCTGCCGCAAACATCCAGCAACCAATCGAAACACGCACCCACAAATTATTCGGGAAAGATCATTCCACCTACGTGCCCCAAGTCACGTTCACCAAGGCAAAGATGGTTGATGTCCTCTGCTACCATCTCTCTCTTTGCTCTGCCACTCCTCTCCCTGCTATTGTCCTGTGCATTCCAACCGTTCAGCCCTCCGTTTCTAAGCTTGGAGAGAGTGGAAAATTCGCCTAAGCCCACAGCCAGACTAAGTGAATGGATTTCATACAAGACATGGAGTGCTCACATAGTAGAGGCTGCTGATCATAAAGGGAAAATCAGGATTAAATAAAACACATAACCCACAGATCACTTTTTTTAGGCATGGGTCAGAGGGGAAAATGATAAAATGGCATATGAAAATGAAACACTGAAGAGCCAAAGAAACTGGTACACCTGCCTACTACCGTGTAGGGCCCAGGCGAGAACACGGAAGTGTCGCAACATGATGTGGCATGCACTCGACTAATGTCTGGAGGGAAGTGACACCATTAATCCTGCAGGGTTGTCCATAAATCCGTAAGAGTGCGAGGGGGTGGAGATCTCTTCTGAACAGCACGTTGCAAGGCATCCCAGGTATACTCAATAATGTTCTTTTCTGTGGAGTTTGGTCCCAAGCAGAAGTTCTTAAACTCAGAAGAGTGTTCCTGCAGCTACTCTGTAACAATTCTGGACGTGTGGGGTGTCGCATTATCCTGCTGGAAATGCCCAAGTCCGTCGGAATGCACAATGGACATGAATGGATGCAGGTGATGAGACAGGATGCATACGTACGTGTCCCCTGTCAGAGTCGAATCTAGAGGTATCAGAGTCCGCATGTCACTCCAACTGCACTCGCCCCACACCATTACAGAGACTCCACCAGCTTCAACAGTCCCCTGTTGACATGCAGGGTGCATGGAATCATGAGGTTGTCTACATACACGTGCACGTCCATCCGATCGATACAATTTGAAACGAGACGCATCCGACCAGGCAGTATGTTTCCAGACATCAAAAGTTCAATGTCAGTGTAATGCTTTGTGTCGTACAGTCCTTAAAGGTACACGATTGGGCCTCCGGCTCCGAAATCCCATATCGACGATGTTCGGTTGAATGGTTCGCACGCTGACACTTGTTGGTGGCCCAGCACTGAAATCTGCAGCAATTTGCGGAAGGGTTGCACTTCTGTCGCGTTGAACGATTCTGTTCAGATGTCGTTGGTCAAGTTCTTGCAGGATCTTTTTCCGGCTGCAGCGATGCTTGAGATTTGATGTTTTACCGTTTCTAATACTCATGGTACACTCGTGAAATGGCCGTAAGGGAAAGGCCCCACTTCATCGCTACCTCCGAGAAGCTGTGTGCTATCGCTCATGCCCCTCCTATAACATCACATTCAAACTCACTTAATTCTTGATAACCTGCCATTGTAGCAGCATAGCCGATCTAATAACCGCCCCAGACACTTGTTGTGCCGTATTCTGCCTGTTTACATATCACTGTTTTTGAATACGCATGCCTATATCAGTTTCTTTGTCGCTTCAGTATAAAATACCATATCTAGATGATAGGCTAGGCTCTGATGAAAGATGTACTCAAAAAATGGATGTCTTTCACTAATACAGAAGCCTACCGACACTCATTCTCCCACGCGCCATTTGCGAGTGGAACAGGGAAAGGGGCATCACTTAGTGGTACCAGAAGTACCCTTTACCACGTACCGTCAGGTGGCTTGCGGAGTATTGATCTAAATGTAGATGAAGAAGCGTAACTGGCAGAACAAAGGAGCGTTGGGTCTACTATTTGAGAAAGGGGAATTTGGCCATGTACGTTAATTTTTGGGGAATGTGTGACGAGGGTGATGGAATGAAGTGCGTCAGTTCCCACTTAAAATTGGCAGGGCGCAAAGTGCAGTGTAGGTCGTTCCCAAGATGAATGGCAGCAGTAGAGGAGTTTGCGAATGTTGTCGTTTTGCGGGTGGGTCCAGATAGGATACTACACTCATTCTCATAAATTCATAATGCTGATACATGGTGAAACAACGCTCTGGTGGGCAGTTTGCGGATATAAATCACCTCGAGGTATGACCATGCGGTGTATTTGGCCTGTGGTCGTCGCACGGTGGCGCTGGCAGCAGTCCACATACGTAGAGGTGTGTTGGTGCATGTCAGAGTACGGTGCAGCGAGTAAGTTTGCAGACGTTTTCAGACGTGCTAATGGTGACTGTGTGTTGAAAATGGCTAAAAGATGACATATGTATGACATTATGAGGGATAGAATACTAGGGCGATTGGAGGCTGGTCAAACACAGCGGGTCGTAGCACGGGCCCTCCGCGTGCCACAAAGTGCAATCTCAAGATTACGGCAACGATTCCAGCAGGTAGGAAACGTGTCCAAGCGCTTCAGTACGGGACGTCCACAGTGTAAAACATCACAAGAAGACCGATATCTCACCATCAGTGCCCGCAGACGGCCACGGAGTACTGTAGGTAGCCTTGCTCGGGACCTTACCGCAGCCACTGGAACAGTTGTCTCCAGACGTACAGTCTACAGACAACTGAACAGACATGGTTTATTTGCCCGGAGACCTGCAAGGTGCATTCCACTGGTCCCTGGTCACAGGAGAGCCTGTAAAGCCTGACGTCAAGAACACAGTACACGGTCATTGGAACAGTGGTCTCAGGTTATGTTCATGGACGAGTCCAGGTATTTTCTGAACAGTGATTCTCGCCGGGTTTTCATCTGGCGTGAACCAGGAACCAGATACCAACTCCTTAATGTCCTTGAAAGGGACCTGTATTGAGGTCGTGGTTTGATTGGTTGGGGTGGGTTTATGATTAGTGCTCGTCACCCCTGCATGTCTTTGACAGAAGAACTGTAACAGGTCATGTGTATCGGGACGTCATTTTGCACCAGTATGTCCGCCTTTTCAGGGGTGCAGTGGGTCCAACCTTCCTCCTGATGGATGGTAACGCACGGACCCACCGAGCTGCCATCGTGGAGGAGTACCTTGAAACAGAAGATATCAGGCGAATGGAAATACCTGCCTGTTCTCGAGACCTAAACCCCATCGAGCACGTCTGGGATGCTCTCGGTCGACGTATCGCTGCACGTCTTCAAACCCCTAGGACACTTCAGAACTCCGACAGGCACTGGTGCAAGAATGGGAGGCTATACTCCAGCAACTGCTCGACCACTTGATCCAGAGTGTGCCAACCCGTTGTGCGGCCTTTGTATGTGTGCATGGTGATCATATCCTACATTGATGCCGGGGTACATGGGCAGGAAACAATGGCGTTTCGGGTCGGGTTTCTCAACTTATCACCAATACCGTGCACTTACAGATCTGTGTCGCGTGTGTTCTCTATGTGCCTACGCTATTAGCGCCAGTTTTGTGTACTGCCACGTTGTGTGGCACCACATTGTGCAATTATTCTTAATTTATGAGCATGAGTGTAGGTAAGTGAAGCCTTGTGTCTGGATTACAAGGAGATGACAATTATTTAATCTCTGAGACTAGGTAATGGTTTGTGAGCTCCAAATGTACATTTTTCAAATATTAATAAATGCAATGTATTGAGCATTACTTTTTTGCAGTATAAACAATGTAGGAATTGAAAACAAAAGTGTTTCTACATAGGGACTCGACGGCACGACCCTTGGATTATAGTTCTGTACTCTTTTCGCTGCGCAAATCGCTTCCTTAGCATAATGTCTCATGCCTCGTCCGACCCGCGCCACATATGTTATTACACTCCTGGAAATTGAAATAAGAACACCGTGAATTCATTGTCCCAGGAAGGGGAAACTTTATTGACACATTCCTGGGGTCAGATACATCACATGATCACACTGACAGAACCACAGGCACATAGACACAGGCAACAGAGCATGCACAATGTCGGCACTAGTACAGTGTATATCCACCTTTCGCAGCAATGCAGGCTGCTATTCTTCCATGGAGACGATCGTAGAGATGCTGGATGTAGTCCTGTGGAACGGCTTGCCATGCCATTTCCACCTGGCGCCTCAGTTGAACCAGCGTTCGTGCTGGACGTGCAGACCGCGTGAGACGACGCTTCATCCAGTCCCAAACATGCTCAATGGGGGACAGATCCGGAGATCTTGCTGGCCAGGGTAGTTGACTTACACCTTCTAGAGCACGTTGGGTGGCACGGGATACATGCGGACGTGCATTGTCCTGTTGGAACAGCAAGTTCCCTTGCCGGTCTAGGAATGGTAGAACGATGGGTTCGATGACGGTTTGGATGTACCGTGCACTATTCAGTGTCCCCTCGACGATCACCAGTGGTGTACGGCCAGTGTAGGAGATCGCTCCCCACACCATGATGCCGGGTGTTGGCCCTGTGTGCCTCGGTCGTATGCAGTCCTGATTGTGGCGCTCACCTGCACGGCGCCAAACACGCATACGACCGTCATTGGCACCAAGGCAGAAGCGACTCTCATCGCTGAAGACGACACGTCTCCATCCGTCCCTCCATTCACGCCTGTCGCGACACCACTGGAGGCGGGCTGCACGATGTTGGGGCGTGAGCGGAAGACGGCCTAACGGTGTACGGGACCGTAGCCCAGCTTCATGGAGACGGTTGCGAATGGTCCTCGCCGATACCCCAGGAGCAACAGTGTCCCTAATTTGCTGGGAAGTGGCGGTGCGGTCCCCTACGGCACTGCGTAGGATCCTACGGTCTTGGCGTGCATCCGTGCGTCGCTGCGGTCCGGTCCCAGGTCGACGGGCACGTGCACCTTCCGCCGACCACTGGCGACAACATCGATGTACTGTGGAGACCTCACGCCCCACGTGTTGAGCAATTCGGCGGTACGTCCACCCGGCCTCCCGCATGCCCACTATACGCCCTCGCTCAAAGTCCGTCAACTGCACATACGGTTCACGTCCACGCTGTCGCGGCATGCTACCAGTGTTAAAGACTGCGATGGAGCTCCGTATGCCACGGCAAACTGGCTGACACTGACGGCGGCGGTGCACAAATGCTGCGCAGCTAGCGCCATTCGACGGCCAACACCGCGGTTCCTGGTGTGTCCGCGGTGCCGTGCGTGTGATCATTGCTTGTACAGCCCTCTCGCAGTGTCCGGAGCAAGTATGGTGGGTCTGACACACCGGTGTCAATGTGTTCTTTTTTCCATTTCCAGGAGTGTATTTTCTAAGCGCTTGGCGACATGGAGCTTCCACTTCTGTCACTTTCGTTTCTGCCCAGCACTATAATGTCATAAATTTGGACGAAACCAGTTACGACGAGTAGGTGAGGTTCCCTTGTGACCTGCTTAGAGAACTCCACAAGAGAGGCATTCCTCATAACGATTTGGTTTACTGTTCATCGAGAGCGTACGTTTCACGAAGAGTAAACAAATATGCTACTCACTCCTGGGTATAATTCATGAAAAGTCCATGAAGGCAAAATTAGAGATACGCGAGTTGACACGCAGGCTTACCAACAACTGTTTTTCCCGCGTACCATTCACAACTGTAACAGGAGAATGGTGTGACTTCACACCGAGCGCGCCGCGGCCTTCTCTTTAGAAGATGGTTGTAAGTGACAATGGTCCATATGACAATGTCCGCCACTCATTATGAGGGAGCTCGTGGAGTGGAGATGTACACTGCTGTGCAAAACAGCCCCTCTTCAGAGGCGCTTTCTGCCCTCACTTCATTGTTATTGAGGACTATGCGCGACTGCACTGAATTGTGCAGGTGAAGGAGCTGTTGGAACGACAGGATATTCTGCGAATGGACTGGCCTTTTCGTTCCCTCGGCTTAAAACCCATCGAACAGATTTGGAGTGCGTTGGGGATACGTACTTCAGCATGTCCACGAGCACCAATGACTATCCACCAATTTTCAACCCCACTGGTGGTGGAATGGAACGCCCTATCACAAGAACTTCTGCATCTAAATGTCTACATCCACACGGATATTCTGCAAATCACATTTAAGTGCCTGGCAGAGGGTTCATCGAATCACCTTTACAATTCTCTATTATTCCAATCTCGCATAGCGCGCGGAAAGAATGAACACCTGTATTTGTCCGTACGAGCTCTCATTTCCCTTATTTTATCGTGGTGATCGTTCATCCCTATGTAGATCGGTGTCAACAAAATATTTTCGCATTCGGAGGAGAAAGATGGTGATTCGAATTTCGTGATAAGATTCATCCGCAACGAGAAACACCTTTGTTTCAATGATGTCCATTCCAAATCCTGTATCATTTCAGTGACACTCTCTCCCCTATTTCGCGATAATACAAAAAGTGCTGCCCTTCTTTGAACTTTTTCGATGTACTCCGCCAGTCCTATCTGGTAAGGATCCAACATCGCACAGCAGTATTCTAAAAGAGGACGGACAAGCTAGTGTAGGCAGTCCCCTTAGTAGATTCTAGAAGCTAAGTGTCCTGCCAATAAAAGGCATTCCTTGGTTAGCCTTCCCCGCAACATTTTTCGTGTGGTCCTTCCAATTTAAGTTTTTCGTAGTTGTAATTCCTAGATATTTGGTCGGATTTACGGCCTTTACATTTGACTGATTTATCGAGTAACCGAAGTCTGACGGATTCCTTTTAGCAGTAATATGGATGACATCATACTTTTCATTATTTAGGTTCAATTGCCAATTTTCACACCGTACAGATATTTTTTCTAAATCGTTTTGCAATTTGTTTTGATCTGGTGATGACTTTGCTAGTCGATAAACGACAGCGTCATTTGCTAACAACGTAGGACGTCTTCTCAGATTGTCTCCCAAATCGTTTATATAGATAAGGAACAGCAGACCGCCTGTAACACTACCTTGGGGAACACCAGAAATCACTTCTGTTTTACACGATGACTTTCCATCAATTACTACGAGCTGTGACCTCTCTGACAGGAAATCGTGAATCCAGTCACGTAACTGAGATGATATTCCATAAGCACGCAATTTCACTACAGGTCACTTGTGTGGTGCAGTGCCAAAAGCCTTCCGGAAATCCAGAAATACGGAATCCATTTGAAATTCCTTGTTAGTAGCACTCAACACTTCGTGCGAGGAAAGAGGTAGTTGTGTTTCACAAGAACGATGTTTTCTAAATCCGTGTTGAGTGTGTGTCAGTAGACCGTTTTCTTCTAAGTAATTCGTAATGTTCGAATACAATATACAGGGTGTTACAAAAAGGTACGGCCAAACTTTCAGGAAACATTCCTCACACACAAAGAAAGAAAATATGTTAAGTAGACATGTGTCCGGAAACGCTTACTTTCCATGTTAGAGCTCATTTTATTACTGCTCTTCAAATCACATTAATCATGGAATGGAAACACACGGCAACAGAACGTACCAGCGTGACTTCAAACACTTTGTTACAGGAAATGTTCAAAATGTCCTCCGTTAGCAAGGATACATGCATCCACCCTAAGTCGCATGGAATCCCTGATGCGCTGATGAAGCCCTGGGGAATGGCGTATTGTATAACAGCCGTCCACAATACGAGCACGAAGAGTCTCTACATTTGATACCGGAGTTGCGTAGACAAGAGCTTTCAAATGCCCCCATAAATGAAAGTCAAGAGGGTTGAGGTCAGGAGAGCGTGGAGGCCATGGAATTGGTCCGCCTCTACCAATCCATCGGTCACCGAATCTGTTGTTGAGAAACATACGAACACTTCGACTGAAACGTGCAGGAGCTCCATCGTGCATGAACCACATGTTGTGTCGTACTTGTAAAGGCACATGTTCCAGCAGCACAGGTAGAGTATCCCGTATGAAATCACGATAACGTGCTCCATTGAACGTAGGTGGAAGAACATGGGGCCCAATCAAGACATCACCTGCCCAAACGTTCACAGAAAATCTGTGTTGATGACGTGATTGCACAACTGCGCGCGGATTCTCGTCAGCCCACACATGGTGATTGTGAAAATTTACAATTTGATCACGTTGGAATGAAGCCTCATCCGTAAAGAGAACATTTGCACTGAAATGAGGATTGACAGATTGTTGGATGAACCATTCGCGGAAGTGTACCCGTGGAGGCCAATCAGCTGCTGATAGTGCCTGCACACGCTGTACATGGTACGGAAACCACTGGTTCTCCCGTAGCACTCTCCATACAGTGACGTGGTCAACGTTACCTTGTACAGTAGCAACTTCTCTGACGCTGACATTAGGGTTATCGTCAACTGCACGAGGAATTGCCTCGTCCATTGCAGGTGTCCTCGTCGTTCTAGGTCTTCCCCAGTCGCGAGTCATAGGCTGGAATGTTCCGTGCTCCCTAAGACGCCGATCAATTGCTTCTAACGTCTTCCTGTCGGGACACCTTCGTTCTGGAAATCTGTCTCTGGCGTGAGGTCAGGCGCTTGACGGCGCGTTTCGGCGCGGGCCCGCCCGTTGCCGACGCGCCGTAGGGCACGGAAGCTCGCACTGGGGCGTATCGCTTCCAGTCGGGCGTGCCGCGGCAGTCCTCACAGGGGAAGTGATGCGTCTCTCATAGCCTCTCCTTCCCAAGTGGCTCTTTCCGCCTTCCCGTGGTGCCAGACGTTAAGCTCGGCATTCTGCCTTGCGACAAAAGGGAGAGCTGCGACTCAACCCGATGCGAAAGCGAAGGGTGCGTGGCACAGGGGGAACTGTGTCGAGGGACCGAACATCTGTCCCTTCTGTTCACAGGGCACAGACCAACAGGTGCTCTGCGTGCCGGCGACCTCGTTTGTCGGCGTGGGATCGCGGCGCGAGTCGACAAGGGTGCTTCGCCGCGCCCCTGGGTAACCGGGGCGTGTTCTGCCAAACCCAGGAGGTGGTGACATCGCCTGGGCCAGGTTAGAAGGGTCCAGACCGCCGAACGACTGGGAGACCGACCCGCCACCTGAGTAGGAGTGGGTCCTTGGCCGAGAGGTGGAAGCTCGGGCTAGTAAGTGGCGATGGGCGAGGGGTGCATCCGCCTCTCCGGAGTGCGGGGTGCACTTGCCGAGGAGCGTCGCGTGAAATCGTCGATGATGGGGCCACCGAGGGGGACCAGTGCGCTGGCAACGGCGCGTTGAACCCGGCAGCTCGGGAGTGCCCTCGACCTAGGGGCGAGGTCGGTGGGCGAGCTGCAGCAGTCCGCTCCCCCCCCCCCCCCCCCCCCCCCCCCCCATGCCAGAGGAGCCGGTCCGGGGCAAGAGACGGGCTCCCACATCTTTTTATCACTCGTTACCTATGATGGCTGAAAACGAAGCGAGTGATTCGAGTGCGCCTTTACGGGCATCTACGATGTCTGCTCCCTCTCCACAGGACGGGATGGGACAGGCAGAGGATGAGAGTGTCGTACAGAGGCATGCAAGGATTGCCATGCTCTTAGAGCAAAATGTGAAAAACGGGAAAATTAGTCAAGCGGTTCTTAATACAATCAAGAATGAGCTATCGGCCTGGGCCATAGCTCATGCAAGACTTGCAGGCCGCGTTTTGGAGTTAGAAAAAGAAAATGAAAGGCTAAGGAAGCAACCCACTAAGACTTGGGCGGCTGTGGCTGCACAGGCGCCAACTAAACAAATCTCAACCAAAGACACTATTGAAAGAGTTGTAAAACGGTCAGACACGGCAGTCTTCATGAGGACCCTGCCCGGCCAAGATACTAGTGTTAAAAGAATACAAGAGCTGTTAACAAAAACAATTGACCCAGTCAAGGATAAATTTAAGATTAAGAGGGTTAAGCCCAGCAGAAACTCTGTAATTGTGGAAGTTGCTAGTGAGGAGGACAAAGAGAAATTATTAAATAATCAAAAACTAAATTCTGTTGTGAAATGTGAACGACCCAGAAAGAGAAACCCACTAATAATACTATATGATGTACCCACAATAATGACGAATGAGGAGCTACATGAGACAATTAGAACACAAAATTTCGATGACATGGACAAACAGGAATTTAAAAACTCTTTCAAGTTGAAATTCAAAACAGGGCCTCGAGATCGTGATGTGGTACATCACGTGGCCGAGGTCTCTGCGCAATTGTGGAAAAGAATAAGATCAATTGCCAGACTAAATGTAGGCTTTCACGCCATTAACACCAGAGATTATATCGTGGTACCTCGTTGTCATAATTGTGGCGACCTGGACCACATTCTGAGGCACTGCACCAGGGGGTCGGCTTGCTCCAGGTGCGGTGAGAGTGGACACAACCGTAAGGAATTTAAAGCAACAGGGGTCTGCATTCCGTGTAAAAATCGTGGGAAGAAATCCTGTGGTGCCACGGGACGGAACTGCCCACTTACCGGATGCTAGAACAACGCCTCATTTCTAGAATTGACTATGGCTGAGCAGGGCTCAGTTAACAGGATGCTTAAACGCAAGTCCCCGAGTAAAAGAGGGCTAATAGATTTAGGGAATTTTTAGGGTCGCTTTCGGGCACCGTAAAAATTACGACAGTCGAGAAAGAAATTCAAACAGATCCCTTTATGGTGGACAGATGTATGCAAACTGATTTCCCGGAAAAGAACACAGCTCCCCCTTCCCCAAACTGGGGAGAAAGGCCGAATAAAGATCTACAACGGCAGAAGAATCCTGTGGTGGTGGCGGCCTCCCTGGCCGCTACTCACGAACCTAAGCATACTGAACGACAGCCACTCCAAGAAAGTACAGTTACTAGCACCAGTGCAAACCCAACCGTGGCATATACCCCAGTAATCAGGCTACGGCCTGTAGGCCCGGTTAGGGTGTATCCCAACATTGAATTTACAATGCAACTGGCAAGATTGGAGCAGCCGGCTATCCTGACCACTGCCTTACGACATGTGGTCCGGGTAGGACATGAGAATGGAAGAAAGGTCACTTTCTCGATAATGGAGGCTGTAGATAGAATATAATTAAAGTATGTGAACCTTCCCACCGACTTCGGAGCCCTGCGAGACTTACTCAAGAAAGTGTTTGAGAGACGTGGGGAGAAATTTGACCTAGACGACATCTACATTCAATCAGTCCTAGCTCATGGTCGAATCGCCTTTGATTGGAGCAAGACTTTGCCTGACGATAGAATGCATACTTACTTCCCATAATGACTAAACTAACTGTTGGACAACTAAACACGCATAACAGCAGACTTGTGATGCAGGAGCTCCGAAGGGAGGTGGAGGAGAGGAGGCTTGACGTACTCTGCTTACAGGAGCCGTACTCTCAAGCTGGGAAACTTTCATTTGCAGCCGCTACATGGCAAACAGCTAGTAGTGGGGACGCCCCCAAAGCGGCAATTGTCATTAAAAACCAGTCTCTACGTGTAACAACACTCGCACAATTTTCCACAAGTCACTGCAACGTCGTGGAGATACAGGCTCCCATGGGAATTATAACCTTTATAAATATGTATTTCCAATATGGAGACAATATTGAACAACGTCTGGATCACCTAACAAGAGTAGCCACGGCGTTGCGGGGACACAAACTGGTTATAACAGCCGACATAAATGCAAAATCTCCCCTATGGTACAGTGGCACAAGAGATGAAAATGGCGAAAAAGTGGAGGATATGATTATGGCTTTACAACTTGTGGTTGCAAATAGACCTGGCAACCCTCCCACCTATACGGCGGGAGGGGGCCTCGGCACCAATATAGATGTAACGCTAGTTACACCCAGACGGCATTGTGGCGGAGGTGGTGCAGTTCCTAGCACCCCAACTGGTGGCGCCACTAACCTAGCTATACAATGAGTGCCTAAGACAGGAAAAATTCCCGAAAATCTGGAAAGAGGCAAACGTTGTGATCATCAAAAAGGGACCCGACAAGGACCCAGAGGATGTCAAGTCCTATAGACCGATCTGCCTACTGGACATCTTTGGGAAATTACTTGAGAAATTGCTAGCTCACAGACTGACTGCACACCGAGTGCTGTGCGGGATGAGTAGCAGGCAGTTCGGCTTCAGGCAACCGATGCGATCGCTCTGGCGGCTGAGGTCTGCGGCTCTACCCCATAGAAGTACGTTGTTGGCATCATGGTTGACATCAGTGGCGCCTTTGACAACCTGTAGCGGCCTTCGCTCTTCTCCTGCTTGCGGGAGAAGGAGTGTCCAGGGTCGCTATATGGTTGCCTGAGGAGCTATTGTGAAGGGTGGGAGGTCTGGCTATCATCCCCTAGCGGCAGAGTAGGAAAAACTATAACTAAGGGATGTCCCCAGGGTTCCGTCTTAGGTCCCCTGTTCTGTTCTGGGACATCCATATGGAACCGCTTTTAGATAGTTTGCAGCAGAGTGGAGAAGTGCTAGAGGTGATAGCCTACGCAGATGACCTCCTTCTGCTGGTCCGCGGCCGGAGCCGTGAGGACATTGAGCCAAAAATAGACAGAGCAATGACCAAATTACAACTGTGGTGTACAAATACTAAGATGACGATCTCACCAACAAAATCGACGTACTTATTACTGAAGGGACAGCTGGTAAGGAATACTACAGTCAAAATCGGAGGCTCACCAGTTATAAGACGACAAGAGGCTCGCTACTTGGGCGTCATCATCGATGAAAGGTGGAACTTTGGAAGGCACATTGAGTCCGTGACCCAAAAAGCACTACAAGTACTTAACAACCTTACTTCCATAGGCCACAAACGATTTCACCTTCCACCACACCTAATCAAGCTGTATCACAATAGTATATTAACGTCGATAGTGGGTTACAGATCGGGAGTCTGGGCACATAGGCTCACGAGGGTGGTGCCTGCCATGGCAGTGAGAAGAGTAGAGAGAAACATGCTATTAAGATCTATAGGGGCGTACAGAACATCCCCAGGAAGTGCACTATTAATAATAATGGGGCTCTGTCCTTTAGATATAAAAATACGGGAGCAAGCAGCATGGTATTGGGTTAAGAAGGGGAACAACACGAAAATAGAGAATATCCTGGAAGCACTGGTGAGGGACAAGGGAGAAATACGCAGAAGGGGTGAGGACTTATGGCAGCAGTCTTGGGAAACGGAAGAAACTGGCAGAAGAACCTTTGGGTTCCTGCCAAGTGTAAAAGAAAGGCTAGGGATGAAGTACTTCGAGCCAACGCGGGGTCTAATACACTTTCTCACTGGTCATGGGCCCTACCCGACATACTTGTGTCGGTTCGGGAAAAAGGCTACACCCGAGTGTGACTGTGGCGCTTCGGAGGGCACTCCCGACCATGTGGTTTACGAGTGCCCCCTTTTCGATGATGTAGCAGTGACACTAAGACAACAGCTTCCACACAACAATACATATGACCTATTAAGACATGAAGAGACTTTTGAAACTCTAAATAAACTGGCAAACGAGGTATCACGGAAAGTACTGACAGCATACTTGAGGGACTTTCACGACTAAAGACAAATACTGAACGTGTCCAATTACCCTGATCCTATACCGCCTGTGCGTGGACAGGTCGACTTTTCAGTTGCAATCCGCCACGTGCAGGACTAGGGGGACCGGGGTACACTAATCTAGACTATATAGCACCGGAATTGACGTAGGTTAGTACAGTAGTTGTAGCTTTAGATATAGACATTAAGTTAGGAACCTGCAGCGACGAACAATCTTGGCCTGCCCAGTGTCAGGGGCACGCTCATCGGGATTAGCTCGATGAGCAGGGCCTAAAGCAGTAGGTTTATATCTACGCTGACACTCCTGTAACGCTGCAGGCAGTTAGGAATTAACAAGTAGGTAAGAAAACTAACAATTAGCGAGTAGTATAGATTAATAGCTGTAGTCTGCCTATTACTCTGTATTGTATCCTGTCTGTAGCTCACAATAATAAACATAGTACCATTGTAATAACAATAAAAATAGCTGCTGAATATATAACATTGTAGTATTGTTATGACCCACTAATCATTAAGGTGGTGGGTTCCTTTTGTATAAATATTATAGATGTTGTAATAAAGATTTAAAAAAAAAAGAAAAAAAAATTGTCTCGATACTAACGTACCGCGCCACGGCTATTGCCCCGTGCTAATCCATACATCAAATGGGCATCTGCCAACTCCGCATTTGTAAACATTGCACTGACTGCAAAACCACGTTCGTGATGAACACTAACCTGTTGATGCTACGTACTGATGTTCTTGATGCTAGTACTGTAGAGCAATGAGTCGCATGTCAACACAAGCACCGAAGTCAACATTACCTTCCTTCAATGGGGCCAACTGGCGGTGAATCGAGGATGTGCAGTACATACTGACGAAACTAAAATGAGCTCTAACATGGAAATTAAGCGTTCACATAACACCTTTTCTTTATTTGTGTGTGAGGAATGTTTCCTGAAAGTTTGGCCGTACCTTTGTGTAACACCCTGTATGTTCCAAAATGCTGCTGCACCAACCTTTTGACCAGCATGCGTGCACATTGTATGCCATGCATTGCCGTCCATGTTGATTACACACTCTATTAATCTTTGATTTAATGAACTATAATATTTTCAACTTTTGCTGAGTGGTTAAATTTCGTACACACTTCTTTTTTTGAGTTTGTGCCTTATTTCATAATGTGAATTATTATCTAAACTTTATTATGATTGCGAAACACATTCCGACATAGTTTTGGATGCCAGTCACCGAGTACACTATTGAAAGGTACATTAAGCTACATTTTTATTCAGATCTATTCCATATACAGTATTTTAACAGCAAAGTTTAATTTAAATCCTACAATGTGATGTTAGTCTATTTATTTCGTTGCCAAAGAGAAAATTTAATTGAAAACACCAACATTATTTGGAACAGTTTCTACAAACTACACATATTATCTTATAGAGTGATCGCTGCGAACCCATTCATTATATTCGTCGCACTTCGAGTCTGTCTTGCTGTTTTTTTCTTGATTCACATAGAAGGTAACTTCCACGCCGCCTGCCTATAGTTTTTTCTATTGTTCGGCCTTGTTGAGTTTTCGTAGATACGGCCATCAAATTTGTCGCACTGACAACATGTTTGCCCAAGTTCTTTCCATTTTTTGTCTTTGTTCAATGTGAGGTCTTATCATTTCTTGTCCCAAAGCAAGCAGAAACAGATGCCCCGACATTTCTTCTTTTGCTGACAGGCTAGATTTTTCGTTGCAGAGAACGGTTCAAATGGCTCTGAGCACTAACTTAACTTCTGAGGTCATCAGTCCCCTAGAACTTAGAACTACTTAAACCTAACTAACCTAAGGACACCACACACATCCATGTCAGAGGCAAGATTCGAACCTGCGGCCGTAGCGGTCGCGCGATTCCAGACTGTAGTGCCTAGAACCGCTCGGCCACTCCGGCTGGCACGGAGAACGGAAATATGGATACTGGCAACATCGATCAGATTAAAGAAGTCATACCACACATATTGCCTCACTAACCTGTCCATTACATCAGCACCACTCTTCGCAGCATTATAATGCATGATGATTCACAGCTTGTAGTCAGTTGCTTTGGTAGTACATTAATCATCATAATTTTCGGCTGAAAGAAGTATTTCAATTGTTGGCATGTAAGACGCCAACATTAGTTGGAAGAGTGTATTGCCCTGGAATCTCTGACTTATTTTCTCGCATTGTGCTTATCAGCGTCACATTGTTAGAAAGCTCACAGCTAGTAACAATATTATCAGTAATCTCGATCCTGCCCGTTCCAAACAAATTACTGACCAGATTCATGACTGCATGGAGACGATGCTTCTTTTCTCTTTACCCGTTATTTTTTTCCCCAGTATATACCTGCATACTGTGTGCATAGAAAATTTAGGCGTCCACTGCGTATTTTCCTAGTTTTGATTTCATAAGACAAAAAAATGGGCATCTACCCCTAAATGCAACAAGTTGTGCGCCTACCGTAACATTCGGATTTGGTGTGTAAGTCGTTTCAAATCTGCTGACAACACTGTCAAAAAATTTTCTAATCGGAGCTAATTTGTTTCTACGTTCATTTCTTGTGGTTTTATCATCAAAAGGAAAGACACCTAAAATTTCAACTAATCTATCTTGTCCACCTGGGCTTACTGTAAAAATGTGATGGTGTCTGCGACGGCTTTGAGGAGGAATTACCTTTTCCATAATTTACCATTTTTTCCTGTGTAATTTTTGACCATCTCATGTGTGTTAGAACTGTCTTCATTTTAAGATAAATGATTCACTACTTCTACGTCTGAATGTTCACTCGGTATATGGTCAGCATTATCGCCAGTATTACCACCAAAGATACTCGTTTTGCTATCATTATCTAAATTTTAATCTAGTACCTCTTTTAATTATTTTTTTTCTTTCGTACTCTCTGAATTGGAAGCCATTTTCGCTAATTAAATGCCTGCAGCTGTTAGTGTGTCGCTTGTCAACAAACAAGTGAACGTAACGTTTATTTTTAAATGATCAAGTTTGACAACAGTCTAATTAGAACGACCAGAGTATAAAATACAAATTAACTGCAACAAACACTAAGTAGATACACATTGGTACACCGCTACTTTTATCAGTGCATAAATATATAAATATAAGTTTGACTATATGTATGTAATAATAATGCCTTAATCCACAATTACACAAACTGCTTAAAAGTTTCTTCCACAAAATTGAGTAATAACTAAGAAAATATATGACCGGGGTGGAATATGCCCTCACTTACACTGACGGAAAGAAATCAGAACATCAAGAGAGAGTTGTGCGACAGAAACGAAAGTTGGTAGGTGCGTTTCTACATCTGAACGGTGATGTCTGTTCCGGTTTCGCGCATAAGAGTGGCGCTAGTAGCCCGCTAGGAGGATACAAATCGGGTTTGCTTTAGCAGTAAATTCACGCTGCAACGATCGTCAGCGCTGGTTACCTTTGAAACTGGACGTGGTAAGTTGTAAGTCAAGAATGCCCTTGAGGCGACAACGACGCCTTTATGAATCCCTCACTGAGTTTGAACGAGGTCGTGTAACAGGCCTACGAGAAGCTTGATCTTCCTTCTGCGACTGTAAAAGGCCTTGGCAGTAAAGTAGCCACTGTTGCTTCAGCCGTAGTCACGAGAAGACTGGACTCTGGACGGCCACGTGGAACTACCAACAGGGAAGACCGTCTTTTCGGCTTATGGATCTCGCTCATCTTACTGTATCTGCAGCAGCAATTTGAGCAGAAGCTGGCACCACAGTGACGCAAAGAAATGTTTCAGACTGATTACTTCAACGACAGCACCGAGCCGGATGCATTGTACGTGCATTCCACTGATCCAGAAGCACCGCCATTTGCGACTTCCGTGATATCAAGCGAGAGCCCATTGGAGGACAGGATGGAGGTCCATTGTGTGTGGTGGTTCTGCCTCCGTGCCAGTGATGGCCGTGTGTTGGTTAGAAGGCGGCCTGCTGAGGGCGTGCAACCAAGCTGCCTGCGTGCTAGACACACAGGACCTACACCTGGAGTTATGAATCGTCTTGGATGCGATTTCGTATGACAGCAGGAGCACCCACGAACCCTGACTGCAAAATTTATACGTTTATCTGGTGATTCGACCTGTTGTGCTGCCTTTCATGAACGGCATTCCAGGGGATGCTTTCCAACAGCATAAAGTTCGTCCAGTTACCGCTGTTGTAGCCCAACACGCTCGACAGGTTGCCTTGGTCTGCCCGATCACCAGATCTGTCTCCAGTCGAGCACACATGGGACACCATTGGACAATATCTTCAGCGTCATCCACAATCAGCATTAACGGTCCCTGCATTGACCGATCAAGTGCAACATACACGTTTGCATGCTTGCATTCAACATTCTGGCGGCTACACCATTTAGAAGTGTACCAGATTTTCTCATTTTCGCCGGCCGCGGGGCCGTGTGGTTCTGGGCGCTTCAGTCCGGAACCGGGCGACCGCTACGGTCGCAGGTTCGAATCCTGCCTCGGGCATGGATGTGTGTGATGTCCTTAGGTTTAATTAGTTCTAAGTTCTAGGCGACTGATGACCTCAGAAGTTAAGTCGCATAGTGCTCAGAACCATTTGAACCATTTTTTCTCATTTTCAAAGGCTTATCTCGGCGCTTACATTAATCTGCGATCTTGCAATGTTAATCACTTAAATATGTTACCTAGACAAATGTATTCCCGAAATTTCATAACTCTACATTAATTATTTTTTCGGTGTTACGATTTTTTTTTCAGTCGATGTACATGACTGGGGTACAATATGTCTCCGCTTAGCAAATCACAAGTTTAGGACCATGTCCTACTTTTTGTAATATCCAGGGAACCATCCTGAATCACGTGCCTTCAGTGTAATCATTGCCTTTGAACAAAAGTGTCGTTTCTGTTTACCTCATTGCGAATTTATTTTATTTATTTTCTGTGCTATGCTGTCATATTCTTTTTCCGTGACCCGGTTTTCATCGAGTTATATTAGTTTGCTGTGACACATACGAAAGTTACTTTCGTCCTTAAAAGAGCATTGCACACTCACCAACCGACCGACCGACCGACAAATTGGACACGTCTTTGGGGGTTCGACAGACCGACGGATGAACTGATTAAATGCTGTTCTAACATAGATGACAGGGTGCGAGATGGACGAAACTTCGATAGATTTTCTGGAGAAATTTAAAGACAGCAGCTGTTTGTCGGACACTTCATGCGATGAGTATAGCGACATAGATGCAAGAAATGAAGTACTTTTTTCATTTTTTAACGAATCCATAATTGTTTCGCGTTGCTCACAGTGAGAATAAAATTCCGTCGACCTTCTGTATTACTGCTTTTAGGTTTTAGTTCGGATACTTATCGGATATGAAATCTAAAAACCGAAGTACCGACATTCAATGCACGTCAATTCATAAAATATACTTGCTTCGATGTTCTAAGAGTTTAAAAAAAGTCCACCGTACATCCAAGCGGTCTATTATGAACAGGAAAGCGTGGAATGTTTTTACGATTCTAACAGTTGCTAAATGCTTCGTTTCTTATGTACCTTTTCTTGTACTTATTAGACAATCTGCGCTACTATCACGTGTAATCTTTCTTCTTCGAATATGAAATGAGTTTCTTAAAGTTACAAGTCATCTCGTGCGCTACATATATAAATAACTTAACGACGTTTATCAGAACGTCTTTTATCTATTTTGCTTTGCTATGTTGTATTTCCTCAGTCAAATAAAAACACGTCGCAGGTTTCAGGTATCGTTTTAGTTAATAATATTGTAGGGATGCAACAGCACTGAATCTGAGGTCATCTTAACTTCTGCCAGTAGTTAGAAACCGTAATGTAGCTAACAGCCACTCCTTGCAGCTTACAGCCCGTCTCATGACAGCATTCTTATTCGTGAAGAATTTTTGATGATGCCTGTCTCATCACTCTATTCTTTTTTGTTAAGAATGGTTTGATGATGTTCAGCAGCTTCAAAATTCCTGAGTCATCCATTCTTACAAGGGAAACTCCCCATTGTACCCCCCACAGATTTAGTAGTAAGATGGCCCAGTGGACAGCACGTGAAAATCTGAACACAGATCAAGCACGAAAACAGGAAGAAGGTGTACTGAAATGTGAAAAAAGAAGCAAAATAGAAACAGTGAACGGTCCAAGCTCAAGATGTGCAACAGCGAGCGAATTTAATGGTCACAGTGTTGGAGGTTACGGTGTTGGACTGCGAACGCGGAGATCCGTGTTCAAATCTCCCACGTACCTCATTTCTTTTTTCTTTTACAAAATTATGAACCGTCCGTCTGTCATTTACGTGTCTGTTCGCTGTATTCAGTTACGTGTCTGTGTCGTGGTGCAACGTCAGTTTGCAGCAGTGAGGTGTAAGGAAGGGACCTCCAGACATACGTATCTCCTATCTTTTGCGTTTCGTTTCGAAAATTTTGACTCTTAAATTCCTCTACTGTAACATAGGCTACACTAGTTTAATTATTGTTTTCATTTCTGTTAGAGGCACATGTGACACATCGCCTGCTCTCACTATTCGTTGCATTTACCTCCTACGATAATAGGTGTAGTCTTACTACCTGACTCATATTCGATAATCAATGTATAGTAGTATGACAATTGCCAAGATCACAGAAGGAGAACAGAATGATCAGACGAAAAGTCCATAACTTTGCTAGACTCGTTATCCACTGGGCCATGTGGCGGACTGGTTTATAGTATTTCGTTACTTTAATTACTTACAAATGAAATTTCAGGAAGATCAAAAAAATATATAACCAATTACCTATTGTCAGCGTAACAATTCGTTTGATCTCGAAAATGATTATCCCGGCTAATATTTGTCACTTTGCTAAAGAAATCTCCATCTGACGTTGTGTAGAAATGTTGTCTGTAAAGTGGTGTGAGTGGCACTAAATTGCATATCATTTATCAGATTTTACACAACTGTTACTTAACATGGAAGCACTTTTCTCTAGCAAAAGAAACATTTAGTCGCAAAATACTACCCGCGCACAACACTGACATATGTCTCCCATTAAAAGATTTCATGTAAATCGTCAGAAATAATTAGGCTTCATAGATCAGCAAATAAGAAATTGATACTACGTAACGTGCTGTGAACACTATTTTTAAAGATTCAGTCTAAGTTGAATTCTGTCTTTTAAAGTAGATTCGGGGCCACCAGTGCACATTTATTTCCATTCATTTATTTCTAACTACATTTATGTTTGCTAAAATTCTCGATTCAAAACTGCCGCAGAGATATTTTTGCTAAGATGGCGGCAGACAGACGATAGTCAATTTGTCTATTGATATTCTCGATTTATGTTATCAAGGTAAAAAATTTAGATAAAACTCTTTAAGCCTTTTATCTCTATTCTTTAGCATTTAAAATCATTTTCAATGATAAATACCGACATATTTTTTATACCAACTACTATTAAACTCCGCTGTAAGTTACTTGCGCTAATGGCTGCGCTCCTAATTGCGGAGCTGAAAATTAACACTTAAAAACATTAATTAGATTGGCTTACAATTGAAATAAATACAAATCCGCGTCTACACAATAGCGACTCTATTTTTCAAATAATAATTAACAATACATAGTTACAGGTTTTCTCTTTACAGACCTCACACGTCCCACGTCGGAACAGTTCATCCGTTAGCCCAGGAAGAACAACTGAACCACAACTATCACAGATAACAAAAAGAGATTATAATTGTCGTTGTCTATGAATGTAGTTCTCTGATAATAGTTTTAATTCACACAGAAATTAAATTATTACAGAAATAATGAAATAATTACCGTCATTTTTACACGATACAGTCTTTTTATACGTCGTTGTTGTTGTTGTTGTGGTCTTCAGTCCTGAGACTGGTTTGATGCAGCTCTCCATGCTACTCTATCCTGTGCAAGCTTCTTCATCTCCCACTACTTACCGCGGCCGGCCGGTGTGGCTGTGCGGCTCTAGGAGCTTCAGTCTGGAACCGCGTGACCACTACGGTCGCAGGTTCGAATCCTGCCTTGGGCATGGATGTGTGTGATGTCCTTAGGTTAGTTAGGTTTAAGTAGTTCTAAGTTCTAGGGGACTGATGACCTCAGACGTTAAGTCCCATAGTGCTCAGAGCCATTTGAACTACTTACCGCAACCTACATCCTTCTGAATCTGCTTAGTGTATTCATCTCTTGGTCTCCCTCTACTATTTTTACCCTCCACGCTGCCCTCCAATGCAAATTTGTGATTACTTGATGCCTCAGAACATGCCCTACAAACCGGTCCCTTCTTCTTGTCAAGTTGTGCCACAAACTCCTCTTCTCCCCAATTCTATTCAATACCTCCTCATTAGTTACGTGATCTACCCATCTAATCTTCAACATTTTTCTGTAGCACCACATTTTGAAAGCTTCTATTCTTTTCTTGTCCAAACTATTTATCGTCCAGGTTTCACTTCCATACATGGCTACACTCCATACAAATACTTTCAGAAACGACTTCCTGACACTCAAATCTATACTCGATGTTCTTCAGAAACGCTTTCCTTGCCATTGCCAGTCTACATTTTATATCCTCTCTACTTCGACCATCATCAGTTATTTTGCTCCACAAACAGCAAAACTCCTTTACTACTTTAAGCCTCTCATTTCCTAATCTAATTCCCTCAGCATCACCCGATTTAATTCAACTACATTCCATTATTCTCGTTTTGGTTTGGTTGATTTTCATCTTATATCCTCCTTTCAAGACACTGTCCATTCCACCGAGCGGGGTGGCGCAGTGGTTAGACACTGGACTCGCATTCGGGAGGACGACGGTTCAATCCCGCGTCCGGCCACCCTGATTTAGGTTTTCCGTGATTTCCCTAAATCACTCCAGGCAAATGCCGGGATGGTTCCTCTGAAAGGGCACGGCCGACTTCCTTCCCAATCCTTCCATACTCCGATGAGACCGATGACCACGCTGTCTGGTCTCCTTCCCCAAACCAACCAACCAACCACTGTCCATTCCGTTCAACTGCTCTTCCAAGTCCTTTGCGGTCTCTGACAGAATTACAATGTCATCGGCGAACCTAAAAGTTTTTATTTCTTCTCCATGGATTTGAAGGCCTACCCCGAACATTTCTTTTGTTTCCTTTACTGCTTGCTCAATATTCAGATTGAATAGCGTCGGGGAGAGTCTACAGCCCTGTCTCACCCTGTTCCCAACCACTGCTTCCCTTTCATGTCCCTCGACTCTTATAACCGCCATCTGGTTTCTGTACAAATTGTAAATGGCACTTCGCTCCCTGAATCTTACCCCTGCCACCGTCAGAATTTGAAAGAGAGTATTCCAGTCAACATTGTCAAAAGCTTTATCCAAGTCTACAAATGCTAGAAACGTAGGTTTGCCTTTCCTTAATCTTTCTTCTAAGATAAGTCGTAGGGTCAGTATTGCCTCAGGTGTTCCAACATTTCTACAGAATCCAAACTGATCTTCCCCGAGTATTTTGCAGCTGTGACTTATTAAACTGATAGTTCGGTAATTTTTATAGGTAGTATCGGTTATATTGGTTGAAGTTTGTACACTTAGCTCATTTTAACATCTCGTGGCTAGGACACACTGTCGTGGATATTACAGCCATTTTACCACTTCATCTGAGGGGGATGCGATGCAGAGATTCTCTTGTTACGTAACTACGAGACTCGTCCGCTCCCAGCTGCTGAAGTAGCATAACGTGGTCGAATTTGTTTCATTAGCCTCTTCTTAGCCAACAACTCTCTCTCGGCATCCTTTGGCTTTGTTGCCTCTAAAACAGCTAAAGCTAATCCCCGATTTTTCTGTTGTCTGAATTCAAGTTGAATCTCGTAGAACATGAGGTCAATGAAATTGAGATGAACAAATAACAACAGCGCGGCGCTGTAATCACTGAGTGCAGTCGGTCGGGATATTTGTAGGCTGCTACCAAATTGGTCGGTCGGTCGGTTGGTCGAACGGTCTGTCGGTCTATTTGTCTGTCGGTCGGTCGGTCGGTTGGTCCGTCGGTCGATCGGTGGACCGATAAATTGGTGCGCGCGCGCGTGTGTGCGTGTGGGCGTGTGTGTGTGTGTGTGTGTGTGGGGGGGGGGGGGTCTTGAGTTTTGCACATGCCTGCTACGGAGACCTGCGCGCGATCACAGAGGCGGAGCTCGGTGACGTGGTTTGGGTTCACCGGCGGGGCGACAGAGACGGATGCTCGGGGCCGCGAGCCGCGGCGAGAGGGCGCGACGAGTATTTCTGTTTACCGGCGCGCCGCAGAGGCCGGCCAGCAGCGGTGGGGCAGTGCGCGCCGGCCCACCGACTCTGCGGTTGCAGCCACAGCGTGGCGACGGCCACCACTCGCAGGTAGGCCGCGCGCTGCGTCCTGACAACGCCTCCAAAGCTCTCCCCATACGCAACCTAGAGGATGCTAATTGTTCACGTCATGCATTGTGGTCTGTTGCGCAACATTACGAAACTAAGTGAAAACAGGAATCTGAACGTGGTGATATACTCTAATCGGACTTCAGTGTGGGCGATCCCTAGTTTTCCCCTTATTCCACTGGGTTTTTTTTTTTTTTTTTTTTTTTTTTTTTTTTTTTTTTTTTTTTGCCAGACAGAGAAAGGTGTCAAATTACGGCTTAAGGCGCAAAGGGGCGCCCACGGGCTGTGCATGTTCGCAGTGTAAAACAGATGACAAAATCTCTGTGTCTAATTGAAGACGATAAACAGTTGATAACTAGATATGTCTTAATATCGCTGACATACGAATTAATCGCATTGTATAATATTTTGTCGTTAGGCCTATTACAGCATTAGACATCACATGCATAATATACAGTTAATAATGAAAAGTAACAACAGGCTAGGTAGTGGCGTAACAATTTCCTGTTACGGTTGGTAAATTGCTTTATATCATAGAATTGGTGGGCTATCAACCAGTCATTGCATTTTTTTTAACACTTGTTCTGGTAAATCTTGTACAGTTTCTGGAAGCTTATTGAATAATTTGTGCCCCATGAGGCCATAGCTGTTACATGATTGTGACATTCTGTGGAACTGAGTATTAAGGCAGCTATGCTACTTGCGTTGTAACTGAGTATATTTTCTCTGCGTTTTGCTTCCGGTAACTTATTAATTAAATTAAAACATAAGTTTGTGTCAACCTCTTCTGTTTACATGAGAAGTTTACAGCGTGCCTTATGTGAACCAGTAATTACCCTAATAGCTTTCTTCTGCAGTATTAAGATGTCGCGCACACAACTCGTTACCATAAAATAATACCATGTGATATTATGCTTTAGAAACATGAAAAATAAAATTTTCTGACATGTCAAGTACACAATCCATAAGTCGCCTTAGCTTGCAAATTTCTCTTGATAACTTGCCACTAATGTACTATGCATGTTGCCCCCTAGATAATTTATAGTCTAAATATATGGATGGCCTTTATTCAAATTCTGATTTAGAGGCATACCGATGCTTGTTGTCGATATTTGTACGTTTGATTTTGAAATGCTATTCGTCACTCCGTCTCGAAAACGAATGCTGATTGTAGTGACAAAATGGTACGATTTACTAGCACCCATTATCTGATTTTGCCGCTTACCGAAGTTTCCTTCACTGTGTTGAAATATTGTTTCGTCTTAAAGGCGGAATCTAGGGTGTAGCTCCCGTCTCGAGCCATCCTGATTGGGATGGTTCCTTTGAAAGGGCACGGCCGATTTCCTTCCCCATCCTTCCCTCACCCGAGCTTGCGCTCCGTCTCTAATGACCTCGTTGTCGACGGGACGTTAAACACTAATCTCCTCTCCTCCTCTAGGGTGTAGCGGTGGATTGATCAGCAACATGGCCCGTGGTCAAGGATAGGTCGGAAGGAGACTACATGAAATCTTCGTTAAGCGTATTACACTGATCTATAGCGTTGCCGGAGGTTTGTTACCTTGGAAGCTAAAGTTTCATTTTTCATAATCTTGAGCTTATTGCGTCGAGGGTCCTGCAGTATAATCAATAAAAGGTCTAGATGTGCCAAAAGAAATTAACTGTAATCACTTAAATTTCTTATGCGTTTTTGTCTTTTTGCACCTGCTTACGGAGTATTTGGTAATTTCCAAGAATCATTGCCTATCGAAGTTGGAGCGCTCCAAACGATACATATGGAAGTTGCGATAGTAAATCGATTATGGAAGTCTCGTGGCGCGTGTTAAGAGTGTGTTTGAAGGTGTCACTACAGAACGACAAATGAAAAGCGTTAGAGCAGCACTCGCATGTTCAAAGGAGACGACTTACCTCAGTCGTCGTCGGTGTTATCGTCCTGTGACAGTTCGCGTGACGTATAAGCTGCAGCGACAAGTCCTTTTGTCCCATACCCAGGCTAAACTCTGCCAACATCGCGTAGGATTATCGGCAGTGTGTCGCAAGCGTCGACTTTCCCCTGCAAACGCAAGTTGTGAAAGTATAGGTACTGGAACAAATACAGTTGGTCCATCTGTCCTGGACGTCCTCTTTTTTATGGTTGACTGACAGACTTCCACATACGTTCTATGTTCTGGGTATGGACACTAGCGTCATCTGAAGAGAGAAACTCGACAGAGTGGTTCACAAATTCGTACTCGATTCCTTCAGCTTTGAGACTCTGGTATGACTGAAACCCGTCGGTGATGACTTTTGTTCCTGGCAGTATGAAATGCTTTATAAGACCCACTAGATCCACCTTGTCTCGCGACAATACCCTGACAACGAAACACTTGCGTGACTACCTTTCTATGCCATCAAAAACCCAAATATGATCTACTTCAGTTTTTGTAGCCCGCCCTCTCTGATTCTTTCGCCTAGCAATGTGAAACTCGTCTACTTCCACTACTTTATGCGGTCCACCAATGACCACACTGTCGTTTCACTATGACGCAGCACACTTCTCGGCAAAATCCAAAGTAATCACAGACGGTATTCGCCAATAGCCCAGTTTCTGATGCTGTGGCTTGCAGAGTGTACTAACGAATCCAGCACAACACAAGAATTATGCTCGTCTCAATCGATAATTTAAAGGACTCTAACCACGTATTTTTCCTGATGCTGGTTCGCTTTCCACAAAGCCCGCAATGAAATTGCAATGGAATCTGTGTCCGCACTCCCCTTACGCAGTTTCACAGACTTGGCAGCACCACAGTCAATACAGTCTCTCCTGTCGTTCGGCAGAAGTCCATATTTCCGGGAAAAGTCAAACATTTGTCTACACTGCATATGCATGGAATTAGTTTTCCATGTGAGGCAATCCGCAGAAGGAACTTGAGAAGCAGGACACATTACACTCGCTATGAAGAGAAACTGTCACAAACAATTATGGCGGGAACGTAATGTACTCAAACTGAAGAAACAACGCAAAACTGATACAAATGACGATCACAAGTAATTTATCATAACGCGCGCCACGAGACTTCCATAATAGATTTACTATCGCAACTTCGATATGTATCGTTTGGAGAAACTCTATAGGCAATCATTCTTAGAAATTATCGAGTATTTTTCTCCGATTTAATTCGTTCCAATCTAGTACCTAGTATGTTAAAGTTTTTCCTAGGGTTCAATATTTCTCCTGTGATCGAACCGGAACCCCCCGCCGTTAAGTCATCGGTATTCAAATCAGCCGCTTTTCATCTCAACTTCCCATGATACAGTGTCACGCCTTGCTAAAATAAACTTTCGGGTTAGAACGCGGAGGAACCCTCGTAAAGTTTTCCTTCAATTACCAAGACGACCTGCATATTCAAATAAGTGTGATGCGGAATTGCGGCAAGTGTGGTGTCCTCGCTAAGAAATAGTTTCCATTGACTCGCCAGTGCACTGGGTTCTTGAGTGTCGGTGAACAATCTGCCCTTACTTGATCGGCCCTGCAAAGAAAGTTCTATATTAAGGTGGCCATGTGCGTAATTGTAATAAGTTGCTGTCTAAACTTTTGTAAAATGCCAGAACCGGTGACGTAATTGCCCCTGATATGTAGTACTAAGTTAAGAGTATGATCCTAAGCTAATCGCAAAGTTCGTAAACGGGCACCGTGACAAGAACAATTTTTGTGGTAGCTCAGTCGTTAAATTTGACAACTCATAACCAAGCTGTCATTTAAATATCCTTGAGGCCACAGTGCACGTTACAGTTAATTTTGTTACCGCAACACTGCATTCCAAGCAATAGCAGCAAAATAGTGTTTGCTTTCTTTTATAGATAATTCGTGTTTGTATTTTCACCTAAGACGCTAATATTGGTTGTTTGGTTACTTCGCACTCCTCACGTTATTTCTTTGGAACTAGGAGTACGCTTCTTTCTTTGTCTGATGGGGTAACGCATTCTGATGCCTTGTACCAGGTGAGTAATATTTTCTCAATTTTGAAAGAACGTCGTGTACTCCAGGTACTCCACCTCGTCTAGATGTCTTTCAGTGCTGTCAAATCCCTCTCCCTGTGTCACCTTCAACCTCATCTATTCCTCCTTCCCTTTATATAACCTTGTCTTGAAGTTTATTTCCTTCATATTGCTCTCCGTGAACTATGTCTCGCCCTGTCTTTAGTACTGGCTTGCCATCTGAACTCATCTTCGTACAGCTACTTATTTCTCCAAAGATATCTTTAGTTTTCCTATACGCGGCATCTAACTCTCCGGAATCCATGCATACTTCCACAGTTTCGAATTTTTTGTCCAGCCATTTCTCTTGTTACTTTGCACCTTTGTCACTCATTTTTTATACGTCTGTATCCCTTATGAGTGTTTGATGTGTTACATTTTGTCAATTCTCCGTTCATCTATTAAATTTAATATTTCGTGTTGGCAATGGTTTCCTACAGAGCATTCTTTTTGCTTAGCTTCCCCTCTGATACCTTTACTATTGCATCTCTGAAATCTATTCGTCGTCAGATATATTTCGTCTGTCACTCGGTTTTAATGTTCTAATTGAAACTCACAGTAATCTCCGGTTCTTTCAACAGATCGAAATACCTTTTCCATAATTACCTACCAATCTGCAATTTTTCCAGCTTTAGTTTGCATTTCGTAAGTAATAAATTGTGGTAAGAATCCGCATCTACTTCTGGAAAGAATTCGTAGTTCAAAATAGGATTTTTAAATCTTTCTAACCCTTACTTACCCAATCTATCTAAACCTTCCAGTTTCTCCAGGTCTCCTGCACGTCTACAGCCTTCTCAGATGTCCTTTCAGCTATGATACGGCTACCAGCACAGTTGCAGTGCATAAATACCACAGCAGGTCACGCCCCATGGTTCGTAAGAGAACCTTATAACACAAAATTTCTAAAAAATAAGCATAGATGAGTTTCTTTCTACATTGCTTTGCCCCTGTGATTGGTACAAAGGATCTCGCATGAGCAAACTAATCTTTCACGAAATGATACGGCCATTGGCAATAGGTATAAATTTTATCATTGGCAGCAAGCATATTAGGTGGTCCTCAGACTGTCATTTTTTATATAGTCGACTCTCTTATCGAAACTCTGAAACTGACTGCTGAGCTAAACGAAACAATTTTGCAGACAGCGCTCATATACCACTGACTGTACCTGCAAAATTGTCATTGTAAGACACAGTTCGAGAGATGACGTCATAAACACTGATACATGAAAAACTGCCGCGTCGTGCATGATGTTTGATTTTATTACTACTTTAGTACTAACTCTATTCACCCACATAGTGCTGACTGTACCTGCAGAGTTATTTGATTGTACGGCACAGAGAGACGGGGAAGAGAAGATTGAGAGGAAGGTGAAGAAGAGGTGGACAGAGAAAGGAAAGAGATGGGCGGAGCGGGGAGAAGAGGTGAACAGAGGAGGAGTTGGAAATGGTCAGAGGGAGGGGGGAGGAAGAGACTAATATAACTGAAATATATACCGGGTGATCAAAAAGTCAGTATAAATTTGAAAACTGAATAAATCACGGAATTATGTAGATAGAGAGGTACAAATTGACACACATGCTTGGAAAGATAAGGGGTTTTATTAGAACTAGAAACATACAAACGTTCAAAAAAGTCCGACAGATCGCGTTTCATCTGAGCAGAATAGCAATAATTAGCATAACAAAGTAAGACAAAGCAAAGATGATGATCTTTACAGGAAATGCTCAATATGTCCATCACTCCTCAACAATAGCTGTAATCGAGGAATAATGTTGTGAACAGCACTGTAATGAATGTCCGAAGTTATGGTGAGGCATTGGTGTCGGATATTGTCTTTCAGCATCACTAGAGATGTTGGTCGATCACGATACACTTGAGACTTCAGGTAACCCCAAAGCCAATAATCGCACGGACTGAGGTGTGGGGACATGGGAGGCCAAGCATGACGAAAGTGGCGGCTGAGCACACGATCATCACCAGACGACGCACGCAAGAGATCTTTCACGCGTCTAGCAATACTTTTTTTTTTGTTCTAATAAAACCCCATGTCATTCCAAGCAAGTGTCAATTTTTACCTCTCTATCTACATTATTCCGTGGTTAATTAAGTTTTCAAATTTATACTGAATTTTTGATCACCTGGTACATATGCGGGCAATGTCGGGCACTCAGTAGTGAATAAGATTAGTTTTGGTTTCGATTTGTATTTCTTTGAATTTCCGATATTCAAGTAAGCAGCCCAACGGCATGTTGTTAAATTAATCTGAATGCTTGATTAGGTTTTAAATTTAAAAATTAGCTCACGTAATGATGCAGTTTGCAATATCGCACATCGAAAATAATCAGGAATGGTTTTTGATGTTGGTTAACTTTAATGTAATCAGCGTCCTCCGCTGATTCTCAATCACGTTTCTGTTTCCACAGTTATTAAAAATTCACAAATTAACTTCTTTCTGTTATAATAGTATCTGACAATACTCGACGATTTTACTTCCGATTATTTCTCTACTTTACGGGAAGTTTATTCACCCACGGACGGTACTGCACATGATGCATGTGTAATAGCATTTGGCATGCGATCTCGTGCGCTATTAGCAGTGACCTGAATTACGGAGTACTGATTTGCATATTGTACTCCATTACAATAATGGAATAATCTGAATAATGATACTAAATTCCGTTAGACTGCTGACCCATCTCAAGCTTTTACGTTACGAGATTCTAGTGTTGATCGCTTCACGACTACAAAAAAAGGCTGCGCGTCGAAGTAATAGCAGTTATCTAACGCAACACATACATAGAAACACTAATTACTTAAATTAAACATGTATATATTACCAGCCTTTTTTGCGCATCGTGTGTCCTCTGCGTACAAAAATCCCCTACATGAGATTGTAGCAACATCTATATGGTTTTCATCTATAGTTTTATAAAATGATTTTATGTATGCACATACGTTTCACATCTCGTAAACTACGGTACAGATTATCAAGCTTGCTACGCATATCACTATCTGAAAAGATGGAAGGTGTGCTGAGATCCATCTCCCACCCATAGCGGTGGGTGTGGGAGTTACTAGGGGTGACCTATCAAAACCCAGGGACGCTGAAGCAATTTCAAACAAATTCATTTACACCTGACTCATCACTTTGTTAAATATACTCGTACTGTGGGGGTCATACACCTCTACCATCCCTTGGGCTGGCGGTGAGAAGCTTAGTTATCTAATACCTGAAACTATTTCTAACAAACTTGGCTCACGTCACATGCTATGTGGAAAATGTTACTGTGATAGCAAGGTACCCCTAGCACATCTATAGTTGGAGGTGAGGGTGAAAAAACGGCTAACACTTAAGACCTGTCGGTCTTTTTCCTTTATGTAGTTTGTTTTGAAAGTATGAAGTGCGGTCTGCCATGAGCACTGTTGCTGTCAATTTGTCAGCTGAACAGCATACGTAAATTTACCGTCTCTGAAGCCGCATGTGACGTGTAAAATAGTCGAGAATCACTGTTACCAGCGACAGTCCTTTTCAACAAAGTCACTATCGTCGGTATTCCTCAAACGAAACGGAAGTGTGTATGTCAGATGAAACGGAAAGGAAATATGTGAAATTGTTACGAATAAATTATCAACATCATCGATTTTAGGCTACGCGTCAACATGTCACAACATTGCAGGCTAACAGAACAATAATGCTTGTACCAAAATTTCATCCCTTACACATTTTTGGTAGCAAGTAATTTCAAGAAAAGGGCAATTTGACAACATTGTCACATTTGCAGCTAATATCTTCCTCCAGTACTTCGTAACTGTGCTGTACAGTTAGTGCAGCTGGTACAATTTTGCGTTACAACATCACAAAAAATGGTTCAAATGGCTCTGAGCACTATGGGACTTAACATCTGAGATAATCAGTCCCCCAGAACTTAGAACTACTTACACCTAACCAACACACATCCATGCCCGAGGCAGGATTCGAACCTGCGACCATAGCGGTCGCGCTGTTCCAGACTGAAGCGCCTAGAATCGCTCGGCCACACCGGCCGGCTACAATATTACACTTCGGGTTTGGATCTAGGTGTATTTTTATTATTTTTCCTAATTTTGATCCGATCAATAATGCTGTAGTACAGTCTCTTAGATGATAAATGCCCTTCCACAACTGTTTTTCTAATCTTGAACACAATAATCATTGATAGACAAATCATAAATATTCATGAAGAGTAATAATCAGTCAAAAATAAGTTACCTGTCGGAAGACACAAAAAAATAACTACGGAATTGATCGCTGTGGGGTGATAACATGCATACTAAAATCTGTAAGGGGCCAGTCGTCATATTTTAAATACATTATCAATGAAATGTCAGTATCCCGGAAAATGTGAAAGGGTGTAGTATGCAGAAGGTAACATAATGAACCTTAAAAATCTAATTACATCTTTAAAATTGGAGTGATAGAAACGCTTGTACTCCAATTCTTCAGTTAGTATTAAATAACTGCATGTTTTTCTCGTTGAGAAAGGATATAATTACCCTGTAACAATAAAGATACCAAGCAGCATCGTGCAGTATATCACTAGAAAAAAATATTGCATCTAGAACAAGACTCTATCTGGTAGTCTAACGAAAAACTTTATCAACTGTGAGTAGCGACGGAGGAGGTATGGTAAGAATAGGTTGGACGCCAAAGTTAGCGGCATATGGATTGCAGTATAGAATTCGATAATATCTACTGAGGTTATCACGGATTTGTAACGTGACTTAATTTGAGTTTACTCAAGCATCAAACGTGTGTCAGAAGTGGTAATCGGATGCTTTTACAAAGCACCTGCGACGGAAGTTCTACTGCTAGAGAGCTTTACACAGAATTTGCGGAAGTTTGTGAATGTTTCCCGCGCATGCTATTCTAATAGGATGAGAGTTCAACTGATCAGGTACAGAATGGGAGTTAGGAGATTAAAATTGGTGCCAGGGACGAGGATCTGTGTGACATTATCCTGGATGTGTTGCGGAAAATTACTTCGAGCAGATGGAGACCCAACTCGTGAAGGAGGGGCTTACACCTCCTAGCAACAAACAGATCTGAACTTCTTGAATCAGTTAACTTAGGAAAGGGTATGAGTGATCATAATGAAGGGATAGCATCTGTCACTACGCGTATTAAAAGAAATGTCAAGAAAGGTAGGAAAATGTTTTCGCTTAGCAACAAAGACAAGATATAAATTTCAGAATATCTGTGTAGTCATCAAATATTCAGTGCTATGACGATGATGTAGAGCACAAAGGGAAAAAGCTCAAAAGCATCGTTAAATATCTCTTAGACAAGTACGTTCCGAGCAAGGGCTTAACGGACGAGAAAGACCACTGTGGTTTAACAACCGTGCTAGAAAACTGATACCTGAGAAAAGAGCTTACAGATTCAAGAGAACTTCTTAAAACCTAGTTGACAAACAAAAGCTGAACGAAGTGAAAATAAGCTTAAAGAGAGTAAAGTGCATCGCGTTCATGGACTTAGGAAGCAAAATTTTGTCAACCGATGTGACTAAAAAAATTCGAGGTTTTGTCTTAACGTAAAATAAGCCGATAGAAATCATCTATTCAGTCAATTAGGAACTATTCCGGCAACGAAAGGGAGGATGACAAAAAGCCAAAATACTGAATTGTCTTCCGGAATTTTCACCGCGGAGATCGTAATACGGTACCTCCTTTGTCATCGTACGAACATCGAAATAAATACTGAGAACTGATAGCGGAATAGAAAAGCAGCTACAGTCGCTTAGTAAAGGAATCAGGACTATATGAATACTTCTAAGATTCTAGAGAGATTATGCGAAGGAACCACTAGCAGCAGTTTATCGTACGTCGCTGGGGCAATAAAGGGGACCTGGTGACTATAAAAAAATCATTCCAAGAAGGGTCGTAGGACAGATGCACATAATAATAGGCCTATATCGCTGACGTCAGTCTGTTTTCTCCCCGCTATTATAACGTTTTTGGAAAACAATTTTCATAAAAATAAACATGGATTCCGCAGACAGACGTCTTGTGGAAAGCAACTCGCTCTGTTCCACCATGAGATCCACAGTTCTGTAGACATCATCTCTCAGATTGATGCTGTGTTCGTGGTCTTCAGGAAGGCATTTCATACCGATACTGTCATTAATGAAAAAGATGACTTTGCCGAGTATCGGAGCACATTTGCGACTGGATTCAAGACTTCCTTGCAGAGAGAACTCAATGTTATTTTAACAGAACAATATTGACAGATGGAAACGTAATTTCAGATACCCCAAGGAAATGTCACGACCGTTATTGTTTACAATGAGGCCCTTATTACAAAAATTGGGAATGTCCAAAACCGGACAATTCGAGCCAATGTCCTCCTTCGTTCTTCTGTCAGCTAATCTGATTCATAGCAGAATTTGTTTCGGGCATGTCCAGGGTTCTTGCATTTCCGAATGAAGTCATATGCGTGATTTTCAACTACATAAACATCCCATTAGAAAACAGTGGTCAACTCGTCCTCCTAAGAGATGAATGTCCTGAGGAAAACAGTTACGCTTCAGTTCCCTGGATTGCAGACGAAGGACGATGTTTTAATCATGCAGCTGCATTTTCCTAAGAACCGAGAACTGAAGATAGGGATATTCCTATTTGTAAAGTAGCATTCGTTAGATTTCATGGAATAACCAGAGACTGTACAGAACTCAGAACAGTGTTATAATGTATGGGCATTAGGGCAGCCCTTAGCTACATATGTTTTAGAAAGTTAGAATTTCGATTCTCCCACCCCCAGTTTTGTGAAAATTGACATTGTATGTGAAAAATTCCATCTCAATATAAAAAAATTCTAGGTGGTCCTCAAACGCAACACCTACAGGGTGTTTCAAAAATGACCGGTATGTTTGAAACGGCAATAAAAACTAAACGAGCAGCGATAGAAATACACCGTTTGTTGCAATGTGCTTGGGACAACAGTACATTCAGGCGGATAAACTTTCGAAATTACAGTAGTTACAATTTTCAACAACAGATGGCGCTGCAAGTGATGTGAAAGATATAGAAGACAACGCAGTCTGTGGGTGCGCCATTCTGTACATCGTCTTTCTGCTGTAAGCGTGTGCTGTTCACAACGTGCAAGTGTGCTGTAGACAACATGGTTTATTCCTTAGAACAGAGGATTTTTCTGGTGTTGGAATTCCACCGCCTAGAACACAGTGTTGTTGCAACAAGACGAAGTTTTCAACGGAGGTTTAATGTAACCAAAGGACCGAAAAGCGATACAATAAAGGATCTGTTTGAAAAATTTCAACGGACTGGGAACGTGACGGATGATCGTGCTGGAAAGGTAGGGCGACCGCGTACGGCAACCAGAGGGCAACGCGCAGCTAGTGCAGCAGGTGATCCAACAGCGGCCTCGGGTTTCCGTTCGCCGTGTTGCAGCTGCGGTCCAAATGACGCCAACGTCCACGTATCGTCTCATGCGCCAGAGTTTACACCTCTATCCATACAAAATTCAAATGCGGCAACCTCTCAGCGCCGCTACCATTGCTGCACGAGAGACATTCGCTAACGATATAGTGCACAGGATTGATGACGGCGATATGCATGTGGGCAGCATTTGGTTTACTGACGAAGCTTATTTTTACCTGGACGGCTTCGTCAATAAACAGAACTGGCGCATATGGGGAACCGAAAAGCCCCATGTTGCAGTCCCATCGTCCCTGCATCCTCAAAAAGTACTGGTCTGGGCCGCCATTTCTTCCAAAGGAATCATTGGCCCATTTTTCAGATCCGAAACGATTACTGCATCACGCTATCTGGACATTCCTCGTGAATTTGTGGCGGTACAAACTGCTTTAGACGACACTGCGAACACCTCGTGGTTTATGCAAGATGGTGCCCGGGCACATCGCACGGCCGACGTCTTTAATTTCCTGAATGAATATTTCGATGATCGTGTGATTGCTTTGGGCTATCCGAAACATACAGGAGGCGGCGTGGATTGGCCTCCCTATTCGCCAGACATGAACCCCTGTGACTTCTTTCTGTGGGGACACTTGAAAGACCAGGTGTACCGCCAGAATCCAGAAACAATTGAACAGCTGAAGCAGTACATCTCATCTGCATGTGAAGCCATTCCGCCAGACACGTTGTCAAGGGTTTCGAGTAATTTCATTCAGAGACTACGCCATATTATTGCTACGCATGGTGGATATGTGGAAAATATCGTAATATAGAGTTTCCCAGACCGCAGCGCCATCTATTGTTGAAAATTGTAACTACTGTAATTTCGAAAGTTTGTCTGCCTGAAAATGTACTGTTGTCCCAAGCATATTGCAACAAACGGTGTATTTCTATCGCTGCTCGTTTAGTTTTTATTGGCGTTTCAAATATACCGGTCATTTTTGAAACACCCTGTATTTCCGTCAAAACGCCCTTTTTCTTCCTTACTCCACTGTACACTAGTCATTTGTAAGACTAATGTATGTGACACATTCAAGCAAATCCAGTGTTTGTTTAAAATCATTTTGACTTATATTACTGAAAATCATTAGAGGAGAGCAATAAACGCACAAAATTTGAGAAGTATCAAGTTTATTTTTGATGTACACACTTTGCCTGGGAAACTTTTTATTTACAACAATCATTTTACGTTAATCTGTGTATAATCAAAATATAAATCGACTGAATGAACACTATACGTTACTTACAACTAAGAGAAAATCTAGTAGAACTGCTGCGTATTATTTACGGTCTCCAGCAATAAGTGAATGTTTTTGTATTCCTGAATGAGTTTGATGCCTCTTTCTGCAACATTCTTCCCAGCAACCATCTCAGCAAGTTTTGGATTGCTGTGACGGGACTCGTCTTATGTTGAATCTTTGTGGAGAAAATCGGTACTGACAGGAAACCTCACGAAGAAAGTTTGAGGCAGGTGTTACAAAAGACGAAAAGTGCCTTAATTTTGTCAGCTCTACCCCGCTTCTCGACTGCCCGCTAAACATAAACAACCATGGCTTGATTTTCTCCAGGAGATGTTGGGATTTGACACTCCCAACAATTACTTGCCCTAGAAGGTTGCAGATGCTGACAGTCTACCTTTTCTATACCTTTGATTGTTGAGAATCACTTTCCGTCCTAGTACACCAGTAATTCTTGGCAATCATATAGGTTAAATTTGTGCTGAATTTCTGTATGACTCTTCCCTAATTTTTTTTTTCCGAGACGTCGATAAGAAGTTAGATTCATAACCACGTTTCCATTGTCATGTCCGGAAGCTTCTGAAAGAGTCCTTTATATATAAACATCATTTCTATCACTGATTTTACGCCTGTCAAACGCTACAGTGAGACGGGGAGCAAAAAACTCCAGTGCAACCCGATATTTTGTTACTGATGTTGGTTTTGCTCTTAGTTATATTTGCTGAATAACAGGAATTTTCGCTGTCGTCACGGTCACTCTTGCCTCATTGATGCTGAATACTCACTCCCTGAAGTAGTAAACTCGTAATCTAAAAAATGTTGTTAAATTTCGTCATTCGTCCTTTTTCTTCTGGTAACTTGTATTGCAGTTAGCTTCTATGGTTGATCTTCCTTGCGTCTTATGATAAACATCAGCCATGAATTCAGGTCAGCCTCTTTGGCACTCAAGTGTTACAAATGTCTAATCTTCATTTTTCATCTGTGTCAAAGAATCAGCATGAGCTTCGTCAAAGAGATGTTACACGTTTTCCACAATGATAGTGCTTTACTTTTTTCTTCTGTTCTACTAGGAATTGGGGCTTTTTGCCAACAAATGAAAACTTTCTAAATCGCAAGTTCTGCACTTTGCCTCGTTGTAAGATTTTAAACTTTCACATTATACTGCAGAACAACACACTACAAACTGGATAGCGTAGGTAGTTTGGCTCGAATAACTTAATTGGGAGCAGAATCAACAAGATATTGAAGTCGTTTCGTAACATCCATAATGAGAGACGTAAAGATCTTAACGCCATTTTCGTGTAGGAAGAATGTATTATGACAGTTACTTTTCACCAGCAGGACAAGCAGGTCTGGAAACAATAATTTGTCTTCTTCACTGCGTTCCTCAAAAAGCTTCTTGTTGGACTTCACATTTTTCGAAACAAGACAAATTGCAAAAATACCGCAGTTTTTCCATGACTAGCAACTGACGAGGGACAACCATCCCCGAAGGGACGCCATTGTACTAACGTTGTCTGTATTGAAATGACATCAAAGTTACAAAAATATAGTTGCTACGTTTAGAATATAGCAGGTTTGCTAATACTGTAACTACTAACGATTATGATATTTATTCCAATACGAAATATCTTTCACTTACCTTACTTCACACATACAGGAAACACAGTAACAGCAGGCGATAACATGCAACTGTAGTTTCGAAACTCGTTGGCAGTACTACAGCAGACTCTTCGTTTGGTTTCAAATGCCCCCACTAGGCTGCAGCACTCTCCAAATCAATAAAAGGAGTCATTTTTATGTCCACCTGACTACTATGGCCGTATTTATTTACTTTTAACGATTTACTGCTACTAAAATTATCTACTACCTGACAAATCCGGCATTGCACAGGTATAGATTTATGTCAATTTCCTATTAGAAACGTATATTATCTGTGCGCTGGGTGCTGCTGCTTCTCGTATGTATAACGCGATTTTGTAAACGTCTCTGGGACAACGCCTCTTCATAGCTCTATAGACGACTAGTGTTTTCGCTCGCAGCTGAAAGCCGTCAAAAGCGCTGTCAAGTGTCAGATATCATTAAGGTGCCTCGACAGTATGTCTTAGCAGCAAACAAATGTGTTAAAACTTCATGCACGTTGCTGAATTCTTTCATGTTCTAAATTTTTCGTGCATCTCAGTGTTTATGACGACATATCTCCTGAACTTTAATAGGTAGGCGATTCGTACGCCCAGACTGTTGCGTTACAGTGGGAAATGTGTGTACAAAGTTTGGATGAAATCGGTCGAGTAGTGGTTTAGGAGAAGTAAATCGATCAAGAGCTTTTGAAAATCATTGCTAGCATCATTTCCCTATTCTCCATCTTACACACATGGCGCTCCAGTAGGTATATAAAAACACGCGCGTTTGAGTGCAACGTTCTGTCAGATTTCAAAATCAATCGGTGATGAACTTGGAGGAGCCACGGCCAAATGACAAGTTTTGTGTAAGATGCGGAGTACCAAATAGCAGTAGCCTCAAATTTTGAAGTACGAAAAACCTATATCATTATAAGGCCAAAAGGCCATGACGTACAATTTGATCTTCATTGATTCATAAGGAATAAAATGAAATGAATGAATGAATCACCTTCGGTGACTATCTAGACCCTGTGGGCGAGTTTCAGTAATCTGAGAAATGCATCGCTGACTTTCCTGCCTTGTAGACAGAGGACGCGACTTAAGTCTCCGCAAGAGTTGGTCAGCGAGTGCGGGCAGCTGACGAATACGTTGGACTTCCCAACAGGTGCGAGCCCTCTGCTTGTGTCCGCTTCGACCGTATGAAACGACGCGTAAGTTGGAGGGCAGCCGAGCCAGAGCGAGCGTGTGGTGGTTTATGCCAAGGATGAGATTGCCAGTGGTGTGTGGTGGTACCGACTGGTGCGCTCCGAATCCTATCATGGAAGGTGTCGAGAAATGGTATATCTGGCAGCGAATGAGCTTCCAGGCTGCGTGTTCCAACATAATTTACGTGCCACAGTAGTAATTGTACCGACGACAGCACCTCTAGAGTATTTATTAAACACAGCTTTCTGAAATGCCTTCACCGAAAAAGGTGCAGTAAACATCAAACAACTCCTTATGAAGAAGAGCAGCTGTCAACATGAGTGATTCGGAATTAGAGTACATTAAATAGTTCGTTATTGTGGGCCGATTTGGTAACTCTGTGAATTCCAGCTCCAGTACGCGCAGCAGTTATTCAGTGAGTGCACCGTTCGGCTCCCCGTCAAGAATCGAGCACAGGTACGCCATTCCATTCCGTACCTTCGCCATCGACGCCCTACAACAGTAATGGCGACAACACAAATAGTGTTGAAGTATGGCTCATGAATAAACTTGCTGATACGGAAATGAGATAATAAACAGTTAACACAGAGCGAATGGCCCACTTAGATAAAACTCACAGCATTAATAACTGTCATTCCACATAACGGAACTCTGTCGTTCCCTAATTTTATCCGACACAACACGCCACGCCGCAAGGAATCTACCCCAGACGTATTTAGTACCGCTGCAGTGACCCAGTTACTGTTACCCAGATTGCTAGTACGATCTTAGCCAATACAGACAAATATTAATGGAAAACGAATGAGCTAAACGTAGCTAACACGCCATGGTACTCGTGGCTTTCAGAATACCTCAGAGAAGTATCTGTGAGGTCGAGGACCGAAGGGCACTTCACGATTCCAAGTTTATTTTGATTTTTTAAATTCCTTCCATTCTATCAAGGGACAGGTTCAATGCGCCTTCAATTCCATGTCATCTACGTTTTGTAATTAAAGCGATGAAAATAGCTGTCCTGCAAATGGTGGTAGACGTAGGAATTCAATGCATGTTTTTCAAAAAACTAAAGCTGACGGTAAATGAGTTATTCCGAAGGCTGGTTTCCTCTAGCATTTTCTAACGACGGCGTTAATAAAACATTCACGTTCTCTACTGCTGCTGGTTTTTACAATCATATCACATGGTGATTCTCTTAGTTCACAATAAAACGAACTGCGTGGCGTATTAAGGGTATGATATAATGTCTGATTGCACTGACTTGCGAAGAAGCATTATGGACTACAAATTATGTAGACCAAAAAGTGCACCTTAGATAAGAGACATGTACGAGGGACTTTGAAAAAATCCGTGCAAAATAAAAACTACTTACATGTTTGGGGTAAACCTTTTTATTTTTCGACATAGTCTCCTTTTAGGCTTATACACTTCGCCCAACGATGTTCTAATTTGTTGATCCCTTCCGAATAATAGGAATTGTCCAAGTCTGCAAAATATCTATTAGTTGCTGCAATCACCTCCTCGTTTGAATAAAATCGTTGTCCAACCAGCCATTTCTTCAAATTTGGGAACAAATAGTAGTCAGAGGGATAAGAGTCTGGAGAATAGGGGGTGGGGGGTATGAAACGAGTCGGAAACCTGTTCCCATTAATTTTGCGACCACGACTGCTGAACTGCTGAGGTGTGTGCTGGTGCATTGTCGTGATGGAAACCCCCCAGGGGGTCCACAACTCTTTCGTGGATACGTGCGTGGCGAGCACGGGGCCCCGAGCCATTGCAGCCTTCTTTCTCTCCCGGGCTGCATTTCCTTTCCCTTCCCCTCCTTTCCCCTCCATACCCCTTTCCCCTCGCCCTCTCCTCTCCCTCTATTGGTGTCCTTGCTTATGTTGCCCCCTGCTATCCTCCTGGTTCTGTTGGTTTTACACTCTGGCTTTGTTGCGTAATCATCTCCTCCTTTTGGCATTCCTTGGTCCCCCTCTGGGGTTTGACCTCCATTCCAAAATTTCTCTTCCGTAGTGTGAGCCATTTGGGGAAGAGCACCTTACCTAGTGTCTCCGACGTGTGCCGTCCTAGTATATTCCACCTTTTCTTCTACGTCGTTGTCTGATGCTAGGGTGCATAGCCAGCACGGTAGCCAGCCCGTGTGGTGGGGTCGCTATGTACCCTTTTGGTTGAGCCCCCTGAACACACAGGGATCACACTTCTGATACCTGAGCTGTGACCTCCTCATGCATGCCTTGGAGTGGTTGCTCGTCATCCTGGAGCATCGGAACTCCCGGCAATGGCCGCCGTGCCAGACGGCCCTTGCTGTGGCTGGGTGGCGCCCGTGAGGAGAGCCCCTGATCGGAGTGGGTGGTATCAGGGCGGACGCTATGCAGATGAAACGCATAAGGGTCCAAACCTCTGGCCGCTCTTCTGCGGCCGTCTCTCTGCGTGGTACTGATTCCTCAAGTGCTGCTTCTCTTGCCCCTTCGGCCTTCCCTTCCGTGGCTACCCCCTGGGAGGAGGGTCAGGCCCGTCGTCTAGGGGCAAAACCTTTCCCCCGTTATCTAGTTTGCACCAGGACTGATGGAGATACTTTCACCAGTGTCAAACCTTTATTCTTTGTGGAACACATTGAAGACAAGTTCGGCGAAGTGGACTCCCTGAGCAAGATGCGGTCGGGTTCATTACTGATAAAAACTGCTTCGGCTGCCCAATCTGCGGCCCTTCGTGCCTGTACACATCTTGGCACAATTCCCGTGTCCATTACCCCTCACCAGTCTCTAAATATGGTACAAGGTGTGATTTTTCACAGAGACCTCATCCTTCAAACTGATGAGGAACTTCGGGACAATCTCGGACGGCGGGGTGTTCACTTTGTTCGGCGTGTTCAGAAGGGTCCTAAAGATAATCGTATTGATACTGGTGCCTTTATCCTGGCCTTTGAAGGGGATACCCTTCCTGAGAAAGTTAAGATTATGGTCTATCGCTGTGATGTGAAGCCGTACATCCCACCTCCTATGCGGTGTTTTAAGTGCTTGCGTTTTGGCCACATGTCTTCTCGCTGTACCCAAGACCCTCTCTGTGGTGACTGTGGACGTCCACTCCATGAGGGGAGTCCCTGTGTTCCCCCTCCTGTATGTGTAAATTGTCATGGTAGTCATTCTCCACGTTCAGCAGATTGCCCAGTCTATAAGAAAGAAAAAAAGATACAGGAGTATAAGTCTCTTGATCGTTTAAGCTACACAGAGGCCCGTAAGAAATATGCACGATTGCACCCTGTGTCCATGACATCTAGTTACGCCTTGGTTACATCTTCATCCCTTCCTCCCCCTTCCTTACCCCCGTCCCGGACCCCTCTCCTTCCCCCCTCCCCTGCGGCTCCCACACCTTCTCCTCTGGGCGCCGCTCCCCCTCCCCAGCCGGAGAAGTGTCCCACTCCTTCGGCGTCTGCCGGTCAAGGGCGCCTCTCCCGGGATGCCCCTTCCCGGCACCTTCCAGGTCAAAGGTCTGCTGCAGCGCGGCGACCGCGAGAGCCGCGGTCTATCGGCCCCCAGGTCGCCCGGTCTCTTTCTGTTCCTGATCTTGCTGCAGCTGGCTCCATTATGCCACACAGCCCTCCTCGATCTCAGCCTGAAAAGAAGAAGAAACATAAGTCCCGGGACAAAGAGCCTCTGGTGTCACCGGAGGTCCCTTCTCCAGCTTCACAACCGGATTCTGACCTGTCGTTTATGGATGTCGCCCCCTCCTTGTCGGTGACGGGTGGGGACCCGGCGGTATGACTGGATTTAGCGTGTTCAGCCCTCATTTAAACCATCGTTCTGTGGTTCTCCAATGGAATTGTAATGGCTACTATCGTCACCTTCCGGAATTGAAATCCCTTCTTTCGTCCTACTCTGCAGCTTGTGTGGTTCTCCAGGAATCTCATTTTACTGATGCTCACTCACCGACCCTCCGTGGGTTCCGTGTTTTCTGTCGAAATCGGGTCGGACCCTTGCGGGCTTCTGGTGGCGTTTGTACGTTGGTCCGTACAGACATTGCTAGCACGTGGATTCCTCTCCAAACTACATTGGAAGCAGTTGCTGTTAGGGTCCACTTAGACTCTGCAGTCACAGTATGCAATCTTTATCTCCCTCCTGACAGGACTCTTACACCTGCTGCCTTAACCACCCTTCTTCAGCAACTTCCTCCTCCCTTCCTCCTCCTTGGGGATTTTAATGCTCATCATCCTTTGTGGGGCAGTGCCTTTCCATCTAGACGAGGTCTTCTTATCGACCAATTTATTGCAGACCACGACCTGTGCCTTCTTAATGATGGCTCCCCTACTCATTTCAGTGCTGGTCATGGTACTTTTTCTGCCATTGATCTTTCTCTTTCTTCTCCCTCTCTCCTCCCTTCATTACACTGGTCGCCACACGACGACCTTTGTGATAGTGACCATTTCCCGTTGATTATCACGCTCCCTTCCCGCTCCCCGATGGAGAGGTTACCTCGTTGGTCTTTCCACCGCGCCGATTGGCCTCTATATACTGCACAGGTCGAGTTTTCTCCCTCTTTGTCGGGTTGTATTGATGACGTCCTACGTGACGTGTCTGACGCGATTGTTCGCGCTGCTAACCTTGCTGTCCCGCGCTCATCTGGACAATTTCGTCGTCGGCAAGTCCCGTGGTGGAGTACGGCCATTGCCATTGCCATCCGTGATCGCCGTCGAGCTTTGCAACAGTTTAAGAGGCACCCATCTGTAGCCAGCCTTTCTACCTTTAAGCGCCTTCGCGCTAAAGCCCGTTATTTAATCAAACAGAGCAAGCGGATATGTTGGGAACGATTCGTTTCTTCCCTTGGTTCCACTGTCCCTCTGTCACGGGTATGGGCTACACTTCGCTCTCTCCAAGGTTGCCATCGGCAGTCCACCCTCCCAGGCCTTCACCTCCCAGATGGCATTTGTACGGACCCAATAGTTCTCGCAGAACATCTTGCAACCCATTTTGCAGTGGCATCAGCGTCGGCCTCCTATCCAGCTGCTTTCCTTCATCAAAAACAGCAGGCTGAAGCTGTCACCTTATGTTTCACCACTTGTGAGTCAGAATCTTACAACGAACCTTTCACTGACTGGGAATTTCTTTCTGCTCTATCTGCTTCTCATGATACAGCTCCTGGCCCAGATTCCATTCATAACCAGCTGCTTCAACATCTCAGTGCTCCACAACGGCACCATCTTCTTCGGGTGTTTAACCGTATCTGGCTCCAGGGTGACTTCCCTTCTCAGTGGAGGGATAGCATTGTGGTTCCTGTCCTTAAGCCTGGTCAGAACCCCCTATCTGTTGACAGCTATCGGCCAATTAGTTTGACCAATGTTGGTTGTAAGTTACTTGAACGATTGGTAGCCCGTCGGCTCACTTGGGTCCTCGAATCTCGGGATCTATTGTCCCCTTACCAGTGTGGCTTTCGAGAGGGACGATCTCCAATCGATCATTTGCTTCGCTTGGAATCCGCAGTTCGGCAGGCTTTTTCCCAGCGCCGCCATTTGGTTGCAGTGTTTTTTGACCTTCGCAAGGCCTATGACACGGCCTGGCGCCATCACATCTTACTAACCCTTCATCAGTGGGGTCTTCGGGGCCCACTCCCGATTTTTATCCGCCAGTTCCTGATCCATCGGTCATTCAGAGTTCGAGTTGGTACTGCTTTTAGTTCTCCACGGACCCAGGAGACGGGCATCCCACAGGGTTCTGTCTTGAGTGTCCTTCTTTTCCTCATTGCTATCGATGGACTTGTGGCCTCTGTCGGTCCCTTGGTCGCCCCTGCCCTGTATGTGGATGATTTCTGCATTTGGGTTAGTTCCTCCTCTATGCCATCTGCAGAACGGCAGCTCCAGGTGGCTATACGGCGTGCCTCTGCATGGACCCTCTCCCACGGGTTTCAATTCTCTCCTTTAAAATCGCGGGTGGTCCACTTCTGTCGCCGTACTACGGTCCACCCTGATCCAGAGCTCTATCTCGCTGCACAAAGATTGCCTGTGGTTCCACAGTTTCGTTTCCTAGGTCTTCTTTTCGACAACAAGCTCACTTGGCTGCCCCATATCAGACTCCTGAAGGTAGGATGTTTCCGTAAACTCAATGTCCTTCGCTTCCTTGCCCGCTCCTCCTGGGGTGCGGACCGTTCCCTCCTCCTCCGTCTTTATCGTGCTCTAGTTCTGTCACGTTTGGACTATGGTTGTCAAGTTTATGGTTCAGCTGCTCCTTCCACGCTGCACGTGCTGGATCCAGTCCACCATCGTGGTATCCGTTTGGCCACCGGTGCCTTCCCTACTAGCCCTGTTGATAGTCTCCTGGTTGAAGCTGGGATCCCCCCCCTTTCTGTTCGGCGGTCCCAGCTTCTGGTGTCTTATGCCCTTACTATCCGTTCTTCTCCCGCTCATCCTTCCTATTCTATCCTATTCCCAGACCATGGACGTCGCCCGCCTGACTCCCGCCCTCGGGCGGGTTTACCGGTTGGGCTGCGCCTTGCGTCTCTTACCCGTGATTTTCGGCTTCCTTCTTTGTCCTGTCTTCCTCGCTCCCTCCCCTCCACCCCTCCTTGGTTAGTTCCTCGGCCTCGAATTCGGATGGATCTCCGCCGCGGTCCGAAAGATTCCATCCCCCCGGTGGTGTTCCGTTCCTTTTTCCGCCAAATTTTATGGGAGTTTCGGGATGCTGTTGTTTTTTACACTGATGGCTCTAAATCTGCTGATCATGTTGGGTATGCCTTCACGTCCTTTGTTGGAACGGAAAATCATCTACTGCCACCCTCATGTGGGGTGTTTACTGCGGAATTGATGGCAATTTCCCGGGCCCTTACCTTTATTAAACAATCCCAACACAACCGCGTTTTGTTATGTACGGACTCGATGAGTGGCCTTCTTGCTATTGACCGGTGTTTTTCGCGCCATCCCTTGGTCTCTGCCATCCATGACCATCTCGCTGATCTTCACCGTGCTGCTTGTTCCATTGACTTCCTATGGGTCCCGGGCCATGTGGGTATCCCGGGTAATGAGCTCGCTGATCGTTTGGCTGGGGGAGCAGTTACTTACCCCCCGTTTTCTGTAACCCCTCCTGCAGCGGATTTACGGCTTCACATCAAATCCCACTTTGCACAGTCATGGGCCAATTCTTGGGAGGCTACTCCACTGTCTAATAAACTTCGTGCCATTAAGGTGAATACAGGCCCATGGCGTTCTTCCTTTAGCCTCTCCCGCAAGGACTCGACCACACTGTGTCGTCTCCGCATTGGCCATACCAGGCTGACCCATGGTTTCCTTTTGCGTGATGAGCCACCCCCGCAATGTGGTTGTGGAGCCTTCCAGTCAGTGGCCCACATTTTGGTTGAATGCCCCCTTCTTTTGGCTCTGCGTGCTAAGTACAGACTCCCCCACACTTTACCTTTGATGTTGGCTGACGATTCCCGGATGGTCTCTCTGGTTCTAGGTTTCCTCTGGGAGAGTGGTTTTTATTCTCAGTTTTAAAGTTTTTAATCTCCCTCTGGTGTTGGGGCAGGGCGGTGAGTGTTTGGGTGTCTCCCACTGTAGGCAGTGTTCAGAGATTCCCGATTCACCTCCCTGACCGGAATCCTCTTCTCTTTCCCTTTTACTCTGTTTTTACCCCTTCTTTTTAAGGCTTGGTTAGTTTTTCTATTCCCATACGTACTTTCTGCATTATAGCAGTTGTACCTTTTAAGTCACAGGTGGTCTTGCCTATGCTGTTTCAGCATAGTGTTGGGTTCGTTCTCTTGCCAACTTCCCTCATTTGTTTTTACTAATGACAACGTGACTGCCCTTTTACGTTTCCCCTTTATCCGTTTTATTTTTCTGACTATACTGAGATGTCCCGTTAGCAGAATGGAGTCTATTTGAAACAAGGGACTGATGACCTTGCTGTTTGGTCCCTTTAACCTCAAACAACCATCAAACCAACCATCGTGATGGAAAAAGACATTTTTGCGGTTCAATCCCCGGCGTTTTTCTTGCAGCTCGGTTTTCAAACGGTCCAGAAACTATGAATAATATGCACCTGCAATAGTTTTACCCTTTTCCAGATAGTCGATGAGGATTATCCATTGCAAATCCCAAAAGACAGTTGCCATAACCTTTCCGGCCGCAGGAATATTCTTCGCCTTTTTCAGTGAAGATTCTTCCGTGGTAATCCATTGTTTAGACTGTTGTTTGGTCTCAGGAGAATAGTAGTGTATCCATTTTTCATTCACAGTGACGAAACGACGCTTAAAGTCCTACGGATTCTTCCTGAACAGCTGCAAACCATCCCATCATTGCAACACTTCACACGATTCCGGTTTTGGTCAAGCTTGAGCAATTGCGGATCCCATCTTGCAGATAGCTTTCTCATGTCCAAATGTGTATGCAAAATATTGTATAGCCGTTCATTCGAGATGCCCACAGCACTAGCAATCTGACGCACCTTAACTCTTCTGTCATCCATCACTGTATCACGGATTTTATCAATGATTTCTGGAGTCGTAACCTCCACAAGGCGTCCAAAACGTTCAGCATCACTTGAGCCCACATGGCCACTCCGAAAATTTTGAAACCACTTATAAACTGTTCTAATCGAAGGTACAGAGCCACAGTAATGTTTATCAAGCTTCTCTTTAGTCTGCTGAGGCTTTTGTCTTTCTTAAAGTAATGTTTAATCACCACACAAAATTCTTTTTATTCCATTTTTTGATAATCACTCGACTTGATTCACATGAATGCCAAACACAAAGTAGTAGACCAATATGGCTGAAACTGGGTGTGCGTTCTTTCCGAAGAGGCTACTAACTAAACATGACCTCGATACGTGCAGGTGGTGCCATCTCTCTGACTTTGCACTGACTTTTAGAACGCCCCTCATAAAAAGAATCACAACATATAAACCAGTTACAGGCTACCTTTTAATTTCTCACAAGCGCTACTGCAATGTCTCTAAATACTTTGCCGGAAAGACGACGTCGATTTTGATCAGATGACTGCATATGCAACCTAGGGGAATAGTAGACGTGCTAATAATGGTTTCAGCGTCGTCCGCCAACAGACCGCGTAGTGGCGTAGCTACCAGAGCGCCATCTGTGCCTACCGGTTCATAGGGAATTCTCACAGCCAGAAAACTCTGTGTGGTGCAAACGTGTGAAGAAAGCAGGCAAGCATGCCACGGCGACGCACTCGTGCTTCCTACAGCTTGGCGAGGCTCAAATTTGGCCTTCCGAGTGGCTGGATGGTCATTGCGGAGAATTTCCACACAAGCTGGAGATGGTACTCAGTCGTGAAACGATGCTGGTATCAATGATCAGCTGAACATTCCCGAACCGGTAGACGAGGTTCAGGACGTCCACGGAGCACAGACGCCTGCCAGGATCGATGTATTGTAAGAGTAGCAGTAGAATGAAGTACACCAAGCAGATAAGTAGGTACCCCGTGGAAACAAATGGGAACAAGTATGAGAACAATGGCTCACTCACCCCCTGTCCTTGTTGTGCATTGTTGTGCTTTGTTGAGACCTTGGCGTGTCTGAGGTCAGTGCACTGCCAGTTGGCTCGCAAAGCGCTTGGTTATGTTAAGTTATCGATCGTTGGCACGCGTAACAGTTGTATTGTATTCGTTCAGGTGTAGTGGTGTACGTATTTTCGTCATGAGTAAACGGAAACATACAGTGTTGACTCTCAAAGAAGAACTGAATGCTTTGAAGCGGATACACAATGGTGAGACTGGCAACAAAACTGGGTGTTGGTAAAGCAACCATTTGTGATTGGAAGAAGAACCGAGTGAAGCTTGAACAGTCCTATGCAACATCTTCGGGAAAAACACTCGAAATTCGGCAGACTTTGAAACAGTCCCAGTACGATAAAGTGGATGCTCCTCTTTTCCTTTGGTTTACGCAGGAAAGAGAAAGGGGAACTCCTTTGAGTGGAGCACTGGTTCAGGAGAACGCTGCTTACTTGTTAAAGTTAATGAATGGTAATAACTCTTTCAGTGGGAGTACGGGTTGATTGGACAGATTCAAAAAACGTCATAGAATCCGTCAGCTAACAGTTGTTGGAGAGAAGCTTTCTTCTGACCATGATTCAGAGAAGGAATTCTTGGGTGAATCTGAAAAAATAAGAGAGGGAAAGTATTCTCCCCAACAAATTTATGAAGCTGACGAGACTGGCCTTAATTTTAGGGCATTGCCAACAAAAAGCCTGGCATCAAAAGAAGACGACCATGCTCCTGGTTTTAAAATCAGCAAAGATCGTGTGACTTAATTTGCGAGCAGCAACGCTGATGGTAATCACAAGCTGCCTTTAATGTTGTTCGGAAAATCTGCTAGGCCTAGAGCTTTTAAAAACTGCAACATGAATTCCCTGCCCGTATATTATCGCAACCAGAAAAAAGCATGGATGGATGGTAAGCTGTTCAAAGAATGGTTCCACGGCCAGTTTGTTCCCTCTGCTCGACGGTATTCTAAGGAAAATCATTTGTCTCCCTGTGCAATCCTTTTGATTGATAACGCGCCATCTCACCCCCCCCCCACCCCCCCCCCCCCACCCCTCCCACGCACACACAGAGGAATTATGTGATGGAGAAATTGTGGCGAAGTTTCTGGCGCCGAATGTTACACCACTTTTACAGCCGATGGACCAGGGCGTACTACAAAGATTAAAACTGATTTACAGAAAACAATTTTTAAGAATAGTGATCCAAGATGATAGCAGTCCTTTAGTGGACAAAATAAAAAGACCAATGTGAGGAAAGTTGTTTTTTGGGCCGCTGAGGCTTGGCAGAATATTTCAAAAAATACTCTGATAAAATCGTGGAGAGAACTGTGGACATCTCTTAAATTTCAGGACAACATAGTTGAAAATGAAGAGGAAAATAGACAACAAATGATACAATCCCTGGATGTGAAGAACTAGTGAAGAAGACGTAGATGAGTGGATGGCAGCGGATGGGGCATTTGTGAAGAACCTTACTGACGCTGATTTAGTTTCTGCTGTCACTCAAGACCATGAAGAAGTGGACTTCCGTGCCTCAGGAACTAGCTGACCAACAGGGCTCCTAGTAACGTCTTTACTGTATCGTTTTCTACTGGAGCAACGAAGTATATCTAGGTAGTTGAAGAAAGAGCAGGTCGTTCCCATTTTCAAGAAGGTTAATCGGACAGATGGAGATAATTTTAGGCCTTTATCGCTGACAAGAACTTGGAAGTAAGCGATCGAAAGGAACAAGCTGGTTGTTTAGGGAAATTTCAATGAAATCTCATAAGTAAAACATTTCAAGCATTGCAATGTTGTTTTCAAAGTGGTAAGTCACTGTTTTCAAGTATATTTACAAGAAATAATGATTTCACCCAAACTCTTTTCTTAAAAATTTGTAAATTCGTACTAAGCCCTGTTTACCTGAAAAGTTGGGCTGGTATTGGGTTACCACAATTTACTTCCTGAAAGAATTAACGCAACATTACTGCGAAACTTCTCCAAAAACTACTTAAAAAGGTTCGAATTACTTCAGGTTTTGATACTATGATTCGCATTATCAATTCTTGCAGTAACAGACGATAAAAGCCTCAAAAATCATTTTGATTCGGCACAACATGAAATTAATTTTAACAAGAATCTTACTACAATGTTAAAAACGGCCCTTAACGGGTCTATCGCCATTCTGTCACTTCAATTTACGCAAAGTATGGTGACACAACTTAACATTGCTCATTTGCTTAAAAAAAATACTCATTTTCCTTATTCACAACAACTTTTGAAGCACATTTTGCGTTCAGGAACTTCGAGCAGTAGTTATTCACATCACCCTCGGATTCGTACAAAAAAGTTTACCTGGCACGAATTCTATACGCATTAGCACTACTACTAACAATCATGGTTTTGGCGTTCACCATTGTTTACATGCTCATATTCTAACATTCTGCGTGGTGTGTCTGTCTGTTCTATATCGTGTCTCCCTACCACTTTCGCGCAACGACGCTCTGAGTGTTTTTTTTAGGGAATTGACTAGTTTGAACCTGGGACCTGTTGCTGGTAAGGAGACGACAGACCACACATGACATGTAGAATTCAGAAGAGTTCAGTGAGACTAGCGATGATATAACCAAACACTTAATGATTTCAGCGTCAGCTCCATTGCACTCCCTGTAAAAGAATCTTAATACTGACTAAATTTAGTGGAAGGGGTTCAAGGCTTTCCTATTTTTAGTTAGCTGGTAAAAATAACGTCGAAAAAGCAGTTAAGTTTACCATTGGAAATTTTATTCTACTCACAAAACATCGTTTACAAATTGCACTATTGATAAAAGGAAATGTTTTAATACAGGATGGTAAAAACCAACTGCGTTTAACAAAAATGTGAACGGATATTCCCTGAATGGGTTTCCAAGTTCTAGAATGGATCGAAGGATGACCTATGCCATATCACATCTATAACTTATAGCCTTCATAAAGTGTGGATGACTGATTTGTAAAATCTAATTACCGTGCACATAGCTACAGTTTCGCAGGTCTCCATGTTCATTATCATCATCATCATCTTCCTGTGGAAATTTGTTATTCGTCTGCCAGAAGTGCATTCAGTTCGACAGCTGTGCTATGGTAGTCTTAGGCACGCAGAGCTGAGATATTTGTATGCTTACCTTCTGATTGGTATCGTTGCTCCGTGTTCCTACTGCATTCCATGGTTTCTCTAAGACTTTGTTGACTGGAGATTGATGCATCTGTTACTCGACAGTCGTCTCGTCTCAGACTGATGCTAAACAACGGCATGTTCCTCTGCAGACACAAATTATTGAAGAGTGCGTCTTGTTGCGATACTCAGAGGAAAATATCGAAAGATAATAGTAGGGTTGTAGCTAGGCTGGAATGACAGGAGCAATGCACTTCAGGAGGAAGTGTCACATGACAGAAGAAATAGGGAAAATTAGGAAATTCATACCGAAACAAAATGTAGAAAAACGAGGAAAGTTAACAAAATTCGTTCGGTATGTTGTTTTGGAACTCATTCTTACGTAAAGATGTGTAACCACGACGTAGCTCCATTCTATTAATGATATACTCGTTCGTATTTCTAATGTTCAACTTTACTGGGAAGCAATGAGCCAGACATTAACATAAAACATCTAAGACAAAATCAAACACAAAGCAAAGAGTAAATGATAACGTGCCCACTAGAGTCTTTGCCGCTACCCCTGTACTGCACACACGCAACTATTCGTCTGCGTGCTCCCGCTCCCACAGATGCGAATCGTTTGCCTCCTCGACGAAAGGTCAAAGATCGTTGTGCATTACCACTGCAACATCAATTAGCTGAATTTTTCGACGTATTTCAGGGTTCTGATTCTTCGTAAAAGTATTATTGGTTTAATACAGATTCTCATTAAGAAACAGATAGGTTTTGGATTTAATTAAGATGTCTCTTCGATAATATGTATTACGTTACGCATAATCATGTAGGGATGAATAGCTGCTTCATGTGCTGACAGATCAGGGAAAAATATCTCGTTTCAACAAAGAATTTGAAAGAAGGAAGCATATAGAATAGATTTATTTCCGTCTACGATCACAAACTTGTTAGGTTCTCAGACTACCGGTTTTCGTCTGCAATGACCATCATAAGCAAAACATTGTGGAAAAACACACACAAGTAGTGGACTGTCCACAGTTTAAAACAAAACAGGTCATAATGAAAAGTATTAATGACATAAAAGTGAAAATTATGCGCTTCAAATATGACGAGACAAACCTACCCCCAGGGTCGTTCTCCGCCACTATTATGCTCTCCTGCCCTCGCACGCCATCGAGTAACCACTTCCCGATCTGATCTGCATACGCTAACCAGTTAAGACCGTCCAGTAAGTCTGTAAGTAGGCTGTTTAGGTTTTTATGTTGGTAACGTCACGTAGCGCTCTGTATGAAGATCGCTGACTGCGCTATGGGCAGCCTGTGGCTGGTTGGACTTATTGTGGAGCATTCGCTAATGTGTAGGTTGGGCTGTTGGATGTGAACAGCGCGTAGCGTTGTGCAGTTGGAGGTGAGCCGCCAGCAGTGGTGGATGTGGGAAGAGAGATGGCGGAGTTTTGAGAGCGGACGATCTGGACGTGTGTCCATCGGAAAGAGTAAATTTGTAATACTGGATATCATGAACTGATACATATATTATGACTTTTGAACAAAATTAAGTTAAATGCATTTTGTTCTTTATCAAAATCTTTCATTTGCTAAGTATGCCTATCAGTAGTTAGTGCCTTTAGTAGTTAGATTTTTTATTTTGCTGGCAGTATTGGCGCTCGCTGTATTGCAGTAGTTCGAGTAACCAAGATTTCTGTGAGGTGATTCATGAAAGCTATAGGTTATTGCTAGTCACGGCCATTCTTTTGTAGGGAGTATTGAAAGTCAGATTGCCTTGCGCTGAAAATGTGTCTCAGTTTAGTGTTGATGAGAATAAGTAAAGACAGAAATGTCTGAGTACGTTCAGTTTTGCTCAGCTGTTTGAAAATCAAATAACGTAAGAGGTTTACCAGCACAGTAATTCATTAATTTTTATAAGGCGAAGCTTCAAGACGAAATGGGTGCTGAAAAGTAAACTGGATTTGTTCTTCGGTAAAAGTGGTGCCCAAAGGAGAGAGGGCCACATGACCGGCAGGATACTCCGTGCTAATGATGCATCCGTGCCAAAGTCTTGGGAATAAGTTAGAAGACAACCTATCGCTCGGTGGTGTGACGAATGCTACTCTCGAGCGAGAAATTTGTTAGCGGTTCTTCTGGAATGTAAGATCATATGGTGAGAAAGTTACAGCCTTCCTGATAACGAGATCAAAATTCTCTTCCCCCCCCCCCCCCCCTCCCACTTGCATAACTACATCCGTGGCTCCTCCTCTGCATGCTGTCTATAAGGCGGTATTTACGGTGACTTTACGCTCAGGCGACTAGTCTCATCTTCGAAAGTAGACCCCTGTCATCCTGGGAAAGTACTAACAGTTCTGCTCTTTGGGCAGCAAAATAACTGAAGATGGCAGAAGGGGAGAGCGTATAAAGTGCGGACTCGCAATAGCAAGAAAAGTGTTTCTGAAAAGAGAAATGTAACTAATAAACGTGTTTGGAGTCTCTCCTGAAGGTACTGGTCCGGTGTTTAGCCCTGTTTGGAAGTGAAACAATTACCGTAAACATTTCACACAAGAATAGCTTTTAAAATGTGATACAGTAGAAAAACACGGAAGACGAGATGGGCAGATCGGGTAACTATTGAAGCCTACCGAATCCATTGAGGGAGTAAAGAAATTTGCGAGAGCTTGACTGACAGGAGGAATAGGTTGAAAGGGCACACTCTGATGCATCAAGAAATAGCCGTTTTGGTAACATACGACAGTGTTGGGAAGTGAGGGTGGGGAGGGGGATACTGTACAGGGAGACAAAGGATGGAGTGCAGTGAGCAAGTTCAAATGGACGTGGATTCCAGTAGTAACGCAGATTACAGGACTCAGTCAGGATAAATTAGCATGCACAGATGCATCAAACAAGCCTTCGTGCTAATGACTACAGCAGTTTGATCCCCACACACGATATTTTCTCCGGACTCGCTCGTCATGTGCGTTATTAGAATCCAAATTCTGCTTAATACATTTCTTTTACGGTGTTGCTGTACACCTTCAGCACCTCTCATTTTTGGATGTGTCGATGCAGACTGTTTTTAGTATAAGAAAAGTCCAGATGTCAACTATCGGTACACAGTTTGCCATCTCTCTTCATCCACACTGAACATTTAATTTTACCATACACGCGGAACTAATTTCCTTGTTCTGTACATACCTTTTCCACGTTATTAAATACAATCAAACTTCCCGACTTACGGTATTAGTTAGAATAAGTTGATTCCAGCTTTCTCTACATTAGCAAACATTAAAACATGTCTTTGATTTTCGTTTCTAACATTTTATCTTACATTAACACGTCGACTATGTTACTGCAACGTTATTTCCGAAGTACAGCTCAAAATTTTAACGAATTAAATCAGGTGACGCTGTAAAGATTATTAGAGAACGACTCTAAAAGTAATAAACCAGTTTTGTTATTTGAGTAACAAAGTAAATGATGGTTGAAATAGAGGCTAGACAATGCAGACTGGCAATAGAAAGTACCTCGAGAAAGAGGAATTTGTTGACATCGAATAAAATTGTTGAGAGATGTTTCCTGGGTGTATTTGGAAATGAAACGTAAACGGTAAGCAGTTCACACAAAAAGAAACCTTTTGAAATGAGGTTGTAGAAAAGCGCTTATGATTAGTCAGATGAAAAAAACAAATAAGGAGATACTGAATAGAAACGCGAGAGAAGAAATTTATGGCACATCGTGACCGAAAGAAGGGGTCGGTTGATAGGAAAAATTGAGGCACCAAGCAACTGTCGGTATGGTACTAGAGGAAAGCGTGGAGAGTAAATAGTGAAGAGGGGGACGTAGGTATGAATGCAGTAATGGATGTAGGTTGCGGTAGTTATTCAGAGATCGAGCCACAGGATCAACTATAGTGGAGAGCTACATCAGACCAGTCTTCGGAATGAAGAACACACAATACTCACATATTACGGAAGTCAATTTAAGTCTAAAGTTTGTCCGGTAAAACTTAACACTATGTAACGTAACCAGCCACGGATAGGAATTTAAAGTTGCTTGGAATTACTGTTAAGATAAAACCATTATAATCTAATTAGTAACTGAGATCTTCAGCATAATAGAATATTAAATGGAGCATATTAGTTCAAAGGCCCAACGTGTTAGCTTGCCTCTGATCGACTGTAGTTTTATTGTGGTAGGTCCACAATGGTGCATTTCAGACCTGTGGATACCTGCAAATTGTTGTTTAATTAGAAGTCTCCTATCCTGATCCGACCTTACCAGATTGTTTTACTCCACCACGTACTGCCATTAGAGTTGAACTGCTTTAAATTAGAAATTGTTCGTAGGATTACAAAACGTGGTAAAGTCATTTCGAAAGTAGCGGGAAGCGTTACGTGACGTAATTTACACCATAAAAGAATTTTATGGTTTCATGCACTGGGCGAATTTTTGTCTTCCGTTCTCTTTCTGCCTGCAACTGACCAGAATTTCCGAAATAGAACTCAGTCTTTAAATATAAATCTACCGCCCATGTGCTGCCATTCATACTATCAGACATTCCGTCCCACTCCAATCCACTAAGATTAGTAATAGCACCTTTATATAATTGGCAGCGTTCCATGTGAGATCTTTCACCTCTGAAAAACTGTGTGGCCTGACAGAAGTATTCGCGAGATGCATGTGACATATTGCAAGGTCGATCCATTTACTATTTCATCTGGTTTCAGTAAATGTCAGACAGTAGCAGTTCACAGGAACTCTTCAGCCACAGTTACGTATAGTGTGCCTGTAGAGTAACTTACAAACACGAGAGGACTATTCAATATAGTACTTCGTCTCTGTGCTACCTTAAGCTTCATAAACAACACTAAAACATTATGGTGTAATATTTTCTTAGCTCATCTGCAGGAAAAATTACTGAATTACACACAACGTTTACAGAGTTCATATTAACCAGGTGCCCTTCAGTACGTGACTGTACGAAAGACGAGCTACCCTCTAGTAACAGACTTTCGCCACTAGCAACAGTACTAGCCTACACACAAATGTCAATCTATTTCGGTCGGGAGTTACATCGCGTCATGACTTCTGGCTGTCACAATCTGAGTCGCAAACAGCAAACGAAATATACAGTCATTACTGTAATTAATAGTTGGATACTGTAATCTTACCACTACATTTCTTTGTCTGAAATTTAGCCCAACTTTACCTTCCACTCTATAAAAGTCTACGTATTATCAAAACTATGTATTTACAAACTGTTATTCACTCATATAACCTTTGACTAAACAGAACCTAATTTGAACTGAACTGAACTGTAACTGATCTGAACGCAGTTGATCTTTGTAGTAAATGCGCAATTGACGTAAACGTTATCTGGCCCTAATCAAAATTTACATTTACCTTGCGTTTTGACAAGTGTTGCAGATTTCTCGAAAGCACAGCGGCAAACCAGGCAGCGGCTATACTAGATTTCTATTCCTAAGTATATATTCAAACAGTTGCGTGGGGTAATGCGTATGGCAAACAGTGGGATGGAAGAGTAAATATTCCTATGAAATAGTATTCCAAGACAAAGATCTAGAATGAAGTATATATTCAAGAAGACAGTAAAATTTCGCATGATCTACACACATTGGTCTGAACAATACTACGCTTAAGAAAGTGAAAAATTATTTAAAAACCGTAAAAGGTCAACAGAGAATTTTTTTAAAGCTTAAACAGCTTACTCAATATGTTAATGCATGTTTCAAGGAAGTTGGTCTTTCTCAGCTCTGACCAAGTTAACTAGCTGACAATAATTATTCCGACAAATTAGGTGTGCAGTGCTGCAGTCTTACGTCAAACTACTTATCTTCAAAAGGAATTACATTAGTCAAAATTTATATTCCTTTCATCTTTCATTGTCTACATGACATTCATCCTTGCTGTCCTTTCTTCATCTAACAGACACAATCACAAATTCACACAGCACTACTGAATTCGTCCCTCACCTACCACACTTCAACTAAGAATGTATCAGACTGCTCAGAGCCAAAGCCTGTGCCTGTGCCACGACAGAGTGTTTAACAGTGACGTAACACACTCTCTCTCTCTCTCTCTCTCTCTCTCTCTCTCTCTCTCTCTCTCTCTCTCTCTCTGACGTGCACATAGATGACACACAAAAATCAAAATGACATGACCACCTTACAATACGTATTTGTAATGTTCATTTTTCTGGGACTCAGCTCTTCATACAGTGCTGGATAAAGTGAATTTCCAAAAGGGGAGGAGGAAAAGTGAAACTTCACTGTTTGAGAAGGCGTATTATTTGTGATTCCAAAATCCATTCAAATTTACGAACAACTACGCAGTATAACACCATTTATCAGTATGACGTCTCACCCCCCAAGCCGTTGTACCATCTTCTAAGGCAAGCTATCCCACAACTGTTGCAACTGCTCCTTGACGCCTCGGTACTGTGGTGTTGGAATAGTTGATGTTCGACTTGATCTCTCACATGTTCTGTTGGGGACTGTGCTGATATCGTCTTGGCCACGGGAATACCTCAACATCACACACAGTCCACACATGTCATACGAGGACGAGCATTGTCCTGTCGCTCATGAGATGACATGTGGGAACGCAGTATATCCGTGATGTAGCATTTTGCCGTAAAGTTCCCTCAATCACAAGCAGTCATGAACTAGTCATGCCCGGTACCTCTTCGCACCATGACTACAGGAGTAACACAGCTGTACCTCGCCAAAATACTGAAATACTGGGATCTCTCCCTAAACCGCCAACATAGCTGTCACCGATGGTCATCCGAGATATCGCAGAACGGCGATTCGTCGTTGAAAACACTTGGCGCCATTCTTCGGCAGCCCATGCTCCACTGTCACGGAACCGCTCCGAAGGCAAGCTTTTATGTTACCGACAGCCTACGCTTGGGACGTTAATTTCTGGCTGCTGCTAGTCGCCGACAAATGGTGCGATATGACACAAATGTTGCAGGGAGTCATTTACTTGTTCTCGTATGGCAGACGTAGATTTGAAGGGATTATGATTAGCTTGTGGCACAATATGGCGAGCCTCTCTTCTGCTGGTCAGACCTGGTGACTGGAACCTTGGTAACTAGTATGCCTGCCCCCACGTTCCCCTGCACTCCAACACTGGGCCCCTGTCACATTCATAAGCCCAACACATCTGGACATGGCACGATTTGACCAGCCGGCAGTATGGACACCCTCAGTGAGCCCCTTGAAACTTTCAGTTGCTGATAACGCTTTTCCATAAGAGTACATCGTATCTGTTTCCTTGAGTAACTACTCAGCACCTAAAGCTGTTCACGCCTCTTATACAGTGACCAGAAAGTCTGAAAAGGTCGTAAGGGTGTTGCAGGGGAGATCGTGCTGAGAAATACTTGTTAAGGGGAAGAAATCGGTACGTTCTGCCGTTTGAGTTATTTAGCAGTGAAATTAGCCTACTTTGAAGTCGCGAGCGTAAATACAAGCAGCCTGCCGAAGACAGTGTCGCCACATTTTTGCCGGCCGCTGTGGTCGAGCGGTTCTAGGCCCTTCAGTCCGGAACCCCGTTGCTGCTACTGTCACAGGTTCAAATCCTGCCTCGGGCATGGATGTGTGTGATGTCCTTAGGTTTATGTAGTTCTAAGTCTAGCGGACTGATGACCTCAGATGTTAAGTCCAATAGTGCTTAGAGCCATTGAGCCAAACTTTTTCTTTATTTAGTTTCCTTAAACCGAACAAACTTAGTTTTTGCTAGCCTAGCTTAAATCTGAGGTCCGAAAAAGCACATTTTAACTTGTAATCAGGATTTGACAAAGTGTTAACTCGCGGACCCACAGATATCTGTGCATAACCGCATTTTAACGCGTGCAAGTGCTTAATTTGCGCGTGCAACGACCTGGATTGGCTAACGTCAGTGCCAAATAATTCGGAAACAGCGTAACGTATAATTTTTTTTCTGAACAACTATTTCTCAGCACGACCTTACCTGCAATAAACTTAGTTCTTCAGAGTGTTTCTGACAACACTGTACATCCTAGCAGGACTGGTGGTAGCACTACGTATAACTGTACTGCGATGGCCGTTCTACCTTTTGCAGAGAATTGAAACGCTATTCATTAATATACCCGCCGATGGTGTACACCTATTCGCAGTTACTTTAATATCCAACCATCTCTTCTGGGTGTTTCGCTTTTATCAGGCTGTTTGTGTGGTCGGAAGTTCTGCTGGGTGCAGCTCCAAGAGTGTAAATACTGTCACAAGCTCAGTGTCTGAGCATATATTTAATATTTAATTGCGAATAATGTCATTCCAAGCCCTACAGACGGTTACAAAATGCTAGAGTTTCTTAAGAAAACAGGCTCGTTGTTAACGGCGTTCATGTCACTCATTGTGGTATGACCGTCCTTGTTTTGTCGAAATACCGATAAAAACAACTTTCCATGAGATTCAGCTTTCTAAATGTCTGATGATGTCTTCTCTTGCAGAAACAGCACCACGTGCGATACGGTACAGTACCTAAGAGGGCTTAGTGTGGGTGAGTGCTCTCACAGCATCTGAGAGTTCTTATCCGCGATCCACATTTTCTTGACACTGCCTCCCCACTCGCCAAGACGGGGCCACCCGCGATACGGAGATCATCCAAGCTCGAAGCACGCCCAACAGATGACTCCAGGTAAACGTCAGTCCACACGCCCTTCCGCACACAGGAAAAAATCGCTGTCGTTGGCTACGCTACGACTCTATTTGCTTGCGGTATCTGGCTAATTTTGTCCAAGTATACCAAGTCATTAAAAAGATGCCATTATAGGGAAGCTGAGTCGCCATCAGTCATGTGTGTCTCCTTTGAATATCAAACTCGCAACATACGACCACATAAGCGAAAAAACTCTACCTAATAGACAAACAAGCACAAGTAATTCAATCGAAACGGAAAAACCAAACATTCATAGGCAAATTGGCCAGTGGTTACAGATGGTATGACGTTCAACGTCTCTCTCTTTTCAGGAGGGATAGTGTGTCCTAATGGAGAAAATTTTTATACAGAGGCCAGAGATGTAGTAAAAGTCAGCTACTTTGACCAGTTATCGACCAAAAGCAGTGCTCGTAGGAGAGTCCTTCCCTTGCGCCCATTTTCCCACTCTTGCTTGCTGTGACGTAAATATTTCCTACTCCAACATCACGGACACGAGAAAGAATCGTAGGGGCAGAGCACCTTCAAATTCTTGGAGCACAAAACTCTCCAGCCAGTTTACTATCCAAATTAATAGTCGACGTAATTGTTAATTGCTTGATGCAACTCTCTTGGTACCTTTAATTTCCAGGGTTCCTTTCATATCCATTCTAATCCCGATTGGTCGGAGTTAAAAACAAATTCCTAACCGAACGATGGGATAAGTTTGTTTCATCTACAGATCTTCATGTAGATTCCGCAGTTTGCTGTGCATCGTCAAGTTGACGCTTTGTTTGAAATTTCGCTATCTTATGTCTTCCAATTCTGTAGTACTGTTTGAAGTTATGCAACTATCCACGGTTTCCCTTTTGATCACTGTAATCTGTCGCGCAATTTGATGTGCATTGCGTAGTAGGTCACTATCACGCACATCCTATAAATTGTTTCGAGCATCCTTGAAACTCGCAAACACCAGTCTTAATAACGAATGTGGCTTGTCTTCCCTTGAATATCGGTAGGTCTTATTATGCACTGCACTGTCGTATCGCTCTGGACTTACTCGAAATCTGCTCATAATTATGTTTTTACGTTGCTGCTGGTTATCTTCCATGTCCGTCATTATGATTAGTATCTGCTCCTTGGACAGCCATTGTCCTTAATTACGTTTCACTGGAGACGAGATTTGTACCACCCTGTCCGACAAGTCTGATGAACTACACGGTTTTACACCTGATTCCGTATCGCCTTAACTTGTTAAGAACTCATCTTCATTATTGAACTCCTTACATACTGTCCTCACATTTTGTCCTCACATTCGAGCGTTTACGACACCACACATTCCACTGACTCTTCTCGCAGAAAGGCTAATATTTCATTTGCCACTTCTCACTCAGCAAAATTGCTTTTGTTCTTTTTCCACAAAATGTCAACTTTGCAACTCTTGATGTAGATATGTTTGCTTTGTCTATTCTTGCCATTGTTCTACTTTGTAGCAACGTCACTAGCACTGTAACACTGCCATGAGTTACTCGTGCACTAAGCAGTTAAACTACCCACCGTAGCCTCATGCCATGCTCGCCATGGGATACTTCCAGTCCCGCCCGCTGTTGCCATTAGCAGGCAGTATTGTGGTCGCATAGTAGACAATGTGGGGCCTCTAATGCCGTAAACGGCGTTGGCCTTTTACGACATCGCTCTAAAGGGGCTCCTTGTAAGTCTAACATTGCCACAATTTCATAGCCCTACGGGATGTAGTCACCAATTAGCGGCTCCACCGGAATACAGCCTACCTGAAGAAACTCGTGCACTCTCTAACCGAACTGAGGATGTGATCAGCGCTCGGGCGGCTCTCTCAGCCTTAGCGTAATGTCTCTTGGGAATGACTTCTCTGTGCTGTGTTTGCACTGTAAATACATGCTTGTATCATAAGAAGAAACGTATGATTTACCGATAAGGCTTGTCACTGAGTATAAAGTACCTGGGTAAATTCTGTACTAAACATTCTTCAGAGAGTTGTTTACTCAGCGTAACTGTTGACTCTGTTCCCATGTCATGAGAACTGCCTTTTGATCAGCTGGATGAGAGAACATTGATGCCCTGGTCACTGAAGACGAACTTGTATTAAAACGGTTTCAGTTCCCAATCTCTTAAAGCATGTGGATGTCAACGTAATGGGTGAACAACTTTTAGTCCATTCCTCCAAAGGTTTTTTATCCTGGGTTTGGTCAGTTAACTACGTTTCAACGATCAATTTTTGATATTTCTTGATAAATCATGTTGCACATAAAGCCCACTAGATTTAAATTGGAGAATAGAAACGAGCTGAATTGTGAAATGGTGTCTAAGATGTGCATACTTGCTTAGGCTTATCTTACTTCTTTTCAATTGCTCATGTCTTCTATCACTGAGCTATTGTTCCTCTCAGCTATAGCAGCATATTTTATTTGCTTGAAGCTAGGGTGGAACTTGTAATTTCTAGTGCTGTGCGTTGTGCAATATTTTACATTAGAGCATTTGGAGCAAATCGCCCCTGCAGCCTCGTTACGCAGTCTATGGCGTTCGCCTCTTTAACCTTTCTGCACCATAACAGTGAGGTATTTCTTTATTATTTACAGAACTTAAGATCCTTGTGGATAGGCGTGGCTGCGTGGGTTTCCCCGGCGTGGTTATTAGTGGTTTGTAAATCGGGTTTGCAGACAAATTCTCAGATCAGTCTGACGTATTATTTCGCTTTGCATCTGGTCCCCGCGTTCAGATGCAATGCAAAGCGAGCTGTTGAGAAGCCAGAGCCGTCACCCCTTATTGAAGTGGCAGATCGTCCACGACATGTGCTTCACAAGCCATCAGCGTAGACAGCACATCCGGTGTCTAGCCTTGACCTCTCAGCGATGTGAGTAGTCGCCGGAAACGACGTGGTCCTGATTCGACCTTGAACTGTAGGTCCCATTGCTCCAGTTGGATTACTGGGACAGGGTAGGAACACGGTAGCCGCAGAAGTGGCGTCCAGTAGCAACACCAGCACCACGCCGTCGAGCCACACGAACATTATTATTATTTTTCTTTCCTGTCTCAGACGTGATGTCTGGTTAAAAATTGAAAGTGACGCGGACCTTGATCAAGCGTGACTCCCTTTTAACTGTGCAGTATATGTTACATTGCATTTAGGAACTTTCGGGTAATTGAACATGTATCAATAATTACAGATTCCTGTAGTTGTATATGTACGTTTGGATGTAGCTGTATTGCGTTGATGTACTGATGAATTTTGTGTGGTATGACTCCTGTAGTTGATAGTATAGTTGGTATGTCAACTTGATCCTGATGCCACATGTCTTAGACTTCCTCAGCCAGTTGGATGTCTCTTTCAATTTTTTCTCCTGTTTTCTTCTGTATATTTGTTGTATTGGGTATGGATATTTCGATTAATTCCGTTAATTTCTTCTTTTTATTGGTGAGTATGATGTCAGGTTTGTTATGTGGTGGTGTTTTATGTTATAATGGTTCTGTTCCAGTATAATTTGTATTCATCATTCTCTAGTACATTTTGTGGTTCATACTTGTATGTGGGAACGTGTTGTTTTATAAGTTTATGTTGTAAGGCAAGCTGTTGATGTATTATTTTGCTACATTGTCATGTCTTTCTGGTTATTCTGTATTTGCTAGTATTGTACATCCGCTTGTGATGTGATCTACTGTTTCTAGTTGTTGTTTGCAAAGTCTGCATTTATCTGTTGTGGTATTGGGATCTTTAATAATATGCTTGCTGTAATATCTGGTGTTCATTGTTTGATCCTGTATTGCAATCATGAATCCTTTCGTCTCACTGTATGTATTGCATTTTTTTAGCCATGTGTTGGACGCGTCTTGATCGATGTGTGGCTGTGTTAGATGATACAGGTGCTTGTCATGTAATGTTTTCTTTTTCCAATTTACTTTCTTCATATCTGTTATCTGATCTAAAGGGTTGTAGAAGTGGTTATGAAATTGCAATGGTGTAGCCGATGTATTTATATGAGTGATTGCTTCGTGTATTATGCTAGTTTCTGCTCGTTCTAGAAAGAATTTTCTTAAATTGTCTACCTGTCCATAATGTAGGTTTTTTATGTCGATAAATCCCCTTCCTCCTTCCTTTCTGCTTAACGTGAATCTTTCTGTTGCTAAATGTATGTTACGTATTCTATATTTGTGACATTGTGATCGTGTAAGTGTATCGAGTGCTTCTAGGTCTGTGTTACTCCATTTCACTACTCCAAATGAGTAGGTCAATATTGGTATAGCTAGGTATTTATAGCTTTTGTCTTGTTTCTTGCTGTCAATTGTTTTCTGTATTATTGTTAGTCTTGTCTATATTTTTCTTTTAGTTCCTCTTTAATATGTTTATTATCTATTCCTATTTTTTGTCTGTATCCTAGATATTTATAGGCATCTGTTTTTTCCATCGCTTCTATGCAGTCTCTGTGGTTATCCAATATGTAATCGTCTTGTTTAGTGTGTTTTCCCTTGACTATGTTATTTTTCTTACATTTGTCTGTTCCATACTTATCATTGCTGAATACTTCTGTTATCTTTAGTAATTGGTTGAGTTGTTGAATTTGTTGCTGCCAGTAGTTTTAGATCATCCCTGTATGGCAAATGTGTGATTTTGTTGGTATGTACCAGTAATATTGTATCCATAATTTGTATTATTTAACATGTTAGATAAAGGGTTCAGAGCAAGGCAGAACCAGAAAGGACTTAATGAGTCTCCTTGGTATATTCCACGCTTAATCTTTATTGGCTGTGATATGATATTATTTGACTTTGTTTGGATATTAAGTGTGGTTTCCCAATTATTCATTACTATGTTTAGGAACTGTGTCAATTTAGGATCTACTTTGCATATTTCCAATATCTGTAGTAACCATGAGTGGGGTACACTATCAAAAGCTTTTCGATTATCAATGTATGCGTAGTGTAGCCACCTTTGTTTAGTGTTAGCTTGATATGTCACCTCTGCATCTATTATCAGTTGCTCTTTACATCCTCGTGCTCCTTTGCAGCAGCCTTTTTGTTCTTCATTTATAATTTTGTTCTGTGTTGTATGTGTCATTAATTTCTGTGTAATGACTGAAGTAAATATTTTGTATATTGTTGGTAGGCATGTTATGGGGCGATATTTTGCTGTGTCTGCTTGACCTTTAGGTTTCAGATAAGTTATTCCATGTGTAAGTGTACCAGGGAATGTGTATGGGTCTGCAATGTAACTGTTAAATAATTTAGTTAGATGTGAATGTGTTGAGGTGAACTTCTTTAGGCAGAAATTTGCTATTTTATCTTTTCCAGGGGCTTTCCAATTGTGAGTAGAATTAATTGCTTGGCTGACTTCATGTTGCAAAATTATCACTTCAGGCATTTGTGGTATCATCTTGTATGTGTCTGTTTCTGCTTGTATCCACCGTGCATGCCTGTTATGTTGTACCAGGTTTGACCCTATGTTGCTCCAGAAGTGTTCAATGTCTGTTACGTTTGGTGGATTGTCTGTTTTAATGTGTGTGTTATCTATTGTCTGGTAAAATTCTTTCGGTTTGTGTTGAATGTTTGGTTTTGTTTCCTTCTATTTTCACCTTTTTTGTATCTTCTAAGTCGTTTGGCCAATGCTTGTAATTTCTGCTTCTTTTCATCTAATTGCTCTATCGCTTATTGTTGTGAGATTTTACGTAACCGTTTTCGTTTTTCTTCTGACATTTCATTTCTTTTAAATTGTGTTAGCTGTCCGATGTCTTTTCTCAGTTTTTCTATTCTGATATGTAGCCTGTGTTGCCATGCTGGTTTAGTGGGTTTCTTCTGTGTATTGGTTGGTTCTGATCTCTGCCTAGTGTGTGTATTTAGTGTAGTGAGTGCTCCTATATAAACCAGTAGTTGTAACTCTTCCATAGTTGTGTTTTCATTTATTTTGTTGTGTATGATTGTGTTGATAGTTTTTATTGTTGTTTCGACTTGTGGTTATTCTGCGGTCTATGCAAGAATGGTCTAATGTCTGTATTTATGTCTTTGTATTCTATTTATGCCAGCTGAAATTTTTCTTCTGTATCTAACATGTGTGTTACTTCGTGTTCTATTTGTGCTTGTTCTGGTGGCTGTCTTAAGATTTCGTTTTCCTCTGATTGTTTAATTGGTGCGTGTTGTTCTTTGTTTGTTTGCCCTGGGATGTTTGAGTCCATTACTGTATTTTCTTCTTCTTCTGATTGCACATTATTTTGTTCCAGTATTTGTTGTACTTGTTGTTTGATGTTTTCTAATTCTGACTGGGGTATCCTGTTGTTTTTGATTATTACAAGGATCTGATCAGCTAGTCGTTGTTCTGTTAAAAATTTTAATTCTGGGTATCTGGTAATAAATGTTGTGTATACTTGCGATCTGTATCCAGTTGTGTTGGTTCCTAGGTTTGTTACTTGGTAATAACAGAACATGAGGTGTCGATTAACTTCATCTGACCATCTCATCCTCTGTCTTTGTTTTCCTTCTAGGGTGGTTGCAGGACGCATATCCTGCAAAACACCTCTATTTGGATTTAAATCATTTTCCAGTTGGCTAGCATTGTCGTTACCATTGTCGGCGGGCATAGGGTTCAAGCATCGTCCCCGACCATGACTGCGCTTGTCCGAGGCTTCTTTAGTTCTGTCCTGAACCAACTAATCACACTAAAAGGGGGTTAGGCCTATTAGTGGTTTGTTCTTTTCGTCGCCTTTTACGACTGGCAGAACATACCGGAGGCCTATTCTTTTCCCGGGCCTCCAGGGGGTTTATTATTTTTTTTGTTATTATCATTTTCATAAGGGAAATCCATTGTCACTGTTAACTAGATAATCTGTAAATCAAATTTCCTTCGTCTCCTTAGGACGCAGTCACTGCACTTGGGAGCGCCAGCAGCTGCCTGAATGTCCTTATGTCAAACACTGCCTCTCGGGTAAATAGCCATCGGTCAACGGAGATTTGTCAGATTGTTGGTGCTTCATGTAGATCGACTCGAACAGCTGCGCGCTTTAACATACCACCTCCGGGATTCGGGGAGAGGTGATGGCACCGCATAGAATCCACCTTGGGAAGTAAAAGGACCGATCTGCCAGCCAGCTTGGATGTGGCTTATAGGAAAGTTCTCACATCCGACTAGGTGAATACCTGACGTACCCACGTCCCGCATCAGTTCGCAAACAATCAGAAAACTTTCGCACACTTTCGCGTGGGATAACACAAAGCGCAGACTATTCGGGTACACAAGCTACAACCTGGAAAGAAAGGGTGACGACAAAAACATCGGGCCGCTCTGTACCACAGGTATTGCCAAATTGAAAAAATTAACATGTCCACTCTGTGTAAACAGGGGATAAAGGCCAGGAAAAAGCTGATTCCTTGTGTAGCGGCGGTGTTCCACACACCTGCTCTGCACCATACATGTTGTCTGGTCAATGTAAACTGTCAGAGGGACACGGCATTTTGCACAGGTTGTGCTTCCTTACTAACAGTTCGTCTCTAACTCAACCATATAATGCTCCGCTCTTGGCTGGTGTACGGAACAGTGTTTTAATGTTAAATCCTCTTAAATTTCCTCTAATTTTGTAGGATACGCACCCAGCTTACATACATCTTCCTGTGCATCCAGCGATGTCCAAACGCAAATCTTACCACAGTAGCCATTCTGCTTGAACGCAAGGTTTAGGTGTTCATTTCGTGTGACAGCCTGTCAACACTGGAGGTGGCATATGCTCTCCGTGTCAATGTACTCAGGACCTCATTGCATTGATGCCACGTCTGGCGGCTAATTACAAGCACAAACTAGTCAGTGTGTGAGGAATTGTGATAAGCGCTGCATATTAGCTTCATGAGTTGATCCACAAACTAACGCATCCACGAAAAGCAGCTTTATTAAATCACTTAAAACTTCCATTCTAAATGTAATGCATGCATGAATAAATGCTACGTGACTCACTTAAGAGCAGCCACAGTATGGGGTAGACCATTTAATTATCATTCACTTATGACGAAAAACAGGTTAATTTAAAAGCTGCCATCCTCAGAACCCTGTCCTGCAAGTATTTCGTACGCAAGTTTGCAACTATGAGTGATGTAGTCCCAATACAGGTTAGACTCTCAGACAACAAACCACTAATAGGCATCTGTTTGGAGGTGTCCACCAATATAATAAACGAAGACACACAGAAAACATTTTGCAGCGTACGAGAATAGCAGATATACTACTCAAATACAAATTACACGTATCATTCGTGAGAGCGCACATGTTCACAACCTCTGCCCCTCAACACTTCTGTGATTAGTTTTGGTATAGGAGATACGGATATTGGATAGTCGGACAGTATAGAAGACAGGCATTTCTCCTTTGTTAAGCGCTGCCGCCTCGCGGGGATATCGTACACTACCTGTGAGGTCCCCAAGACGCTCTGTAGTACCAACCCATTCCTAGTCTTGATTTTCCAATTCAAAAAAGCTTGTGTATGTGTTTGTTTTGTGAAATGTCTGCAGATGAATTTGTAGTGTATTACAGTCGGTACAGGAACAGCAAAGTCAGCTTCGCTGGAATCGCAATGTCACTGATACTTATTCCTGGAATTCTTACCACCACCCCGACCCCCGTATTCCAACTGTTGTGGCAGCTCCTCCAGCCAGAAAACCTACGATCTGCAGCTTTTGTTGCCTAAACTGGCCAGAACACCCTCTAGTGCTGCTTTGGTGGCTGCAGTATCCATACGCTCTCATCCAGCAGCTACATGAACAGACAGGCTAGGGGACTGAAACTTCCTGGCAGATTAACCTGTGTGCCGGGCCGATACTCGAACTCGGGACCTTTGCCTTTCACGGGCAAGTGCTCTACCATCTGAGCTACCCAAGCACGACTCACGCCCCGTCCTCACAGCTTTACTTCTACCTGTACCTCGTCTCCTACTTTACAAACTTTACAGATGCTCTACTGTGAACCATGCAGAAGTAGCACTCCTGAAAGGAAGGATATTGCGCAGAGTGAAAATCTCATTCTGGAAACATCCCCCAGGCTGTGACTAAGCCATGTTTCCGCAATATCCTTTCTTTCAGGAGTGCTAGTTCTGCATGGTTCGCAGGAGAGCTTCTGTAAAGTTTGGAAAGTAGGACACGAGGTACTGGCAGAAGTAAAGCTGTGAGGACAGGGCGTGAGTCTTGCTTGGGTAGCTCAGATGGTAGAGCATTTGCCCGTGAAAGGCAAAGGTCCCGAGTTCGGGTCTCGGTCCGGCACACAGTTTTAATCTGCCAGGAAGTTTCATATCAGAGCACACTCCGCTGCAGAGTGAAAATCTCAATCAGGCTAGGGGAACTAGAACAAAAGCGTATACCTTCTCCCAACTCTTACGCTCCATACAATCAGAGAAAAAGTTATTAGCTAGGTATATTTTTTGAACTACATTCTAAATACTCACAAGGCGGCTGTCTTGCATCAGTGTGTGTTGAGGGCTCACGCCAGGCGGGTGCATCAACACTGTTTTTGGTGCCGCGTAATACATCGACGAGAGCTCAGACTTTTCTGTTAATACTAAAAGTTTCTCTCAACTATTCTTTCTGCAGCACATTATAGCTCCGAAATTATGTAGGCCATCCAAGACCTTCAGCCAATGACCATAATGGTGTTAACGGCAGCCATTTTGAAGAATATGCTATGACATCATAAATTTATAACTCCAAAGTGTCTTATTTACAAAGTAAACCGTTCACTTCACTACAGAATATAAATACAGTTGCTCAAAATGTGTTTGACTTATTTTGCTATCTAAATGCTGCCAATTTTTGCGCACAGCAATTGTTTTACCCGTTATCTGTGGCACTTCAATATTACTTCATTTCATTCAAAAAATCTGCAGTCGTTTGAATATGGCGATAGATATGAAAGATTCGCATATTAAGCATATGGCAAAATGCTCTCCTCTTTGCGTACTGTCATTTACCAACATCTTGTTTCAATATCTGAAACCGTTTACGAGATACGAGGAATTTTGATTATTTCATTTTGGCTTTCTCGCTGGCGCGCGAGTTAGAGACGAAGCGGTTTACATACGATCAATTTTCCCCAAGACTGGCAATAGATAAGAATATCCTTCAAAGTTTAAAGAAAAATTCAGTGTGTTAATTACATTTCATATGAGGAACATACGTCATAACATGCACGAAACGCAAATTAATAAGAACCCGTATTTTTCACTGCAAACTTTTCAAAATTCTTGCAACAGTTTACTTTATCCCAAGATATCACAAATATGACGATTAACCAAATGATAGGCAGTTCATCATGAAGCTGACGAACGAAGCTGTAAGAAGTGCGAAAATCAATCTTTTATCTAATAGTTTCTTTACAATCGTTTGAGAAACATTGCAGTTCGGCCAGCTCGCGCGCCCTGCCATTCACAGCATCAAACTAGCCAGCTAGCTTCTGCGCCAAATCACACATTGTGAGAGAGATTCACCATGAGAGGTAGCTATCATCCCACCTAATAGCCGGTAGCCATGCGCGCCATCCAGCAAACTTGCGGAGAACCTTACTGTGTGCAACACAAAGCCATGCCTGCTAATGCATGGATTGTGCAACCGCCACACTGATATGCCACACCCGTCGACTACAGCAAAAGGTTAAGAACTTCATTTAGAACTGTAATAACAGCTTGAACCAGTAAATTTTATGTATGTGAAATGATCATTTATAAAATGGTTCAAAGAACTTAAATTTCCGTAAGACGTATACCTACAGGGGTCATATTGTAATGGAAATATTCTCAGTATCCTAAAATTATAAATAAATGATTAGGAAACATAATTTAGTGAATATTTTGAAAGTTTTTTATATAGCCAATAAATAAATAGAGTAATTCGCACTGATCAGATTTCTGCACCAATCCTGTCTGCTCATCACGTAATGTTCATCAATGAATCACTTCAGTGCCCAAAGAATAAACAGCAAACTTCGACCTTCAGAGATCTTGAGCGCACTAATTTGCCTGAACTTAGAGCGGACGCTCATGATACTTCTTGGCAGACAACAGGAAATGACGTAGACATAAGTCTGTAATTTCGTTAAGAGACTCGGTAACTTATACGATAAACATGCTCCCCTAAAAAACGGTAAGAGTAAGCAGAAAACCTGTGCCCATGGCTCACAGATCATCTCAAACGCCTCGTGAGTGTCGAAGATGTAGCACACAGGCAATTCAAGCTGCACCAGACATTTGAAAATCGCACCACATCGCATGCAGGAAGCTACGCAACTAAGTAACTCAATCCGTCAAGAATGTAAAACTCAGGTATACCCACTCGATAACCGAGGACTTTCACAGTCCTGTCGTACTGTGGAAAAATCTAAGAGGCCTAGGAATAGGCAAACCCAAATCTGCTACTGAACCTCTACTCTTTATTGAAGACCTAAATGAACATTTCGCAACGCCGACATCTCTACTTGAACAATACACTAGGGTACAAACTATAGATTCCCTTAATGCATCAGTGCTTGGTAGATACGAGAATTTTCTCTGCAGACCGTAAGCCCTAACACGATCAGGAAGTATGTTTCACTAATTCGTTCTGCAGCTGCAGGACACGATATTACAACGCCAATGATAAATTTTCTCGTCAATCCACTACTGCCAAAAAAGGAACATTTCTAACAATTTCTTAACTTCTTGCACCTTCCAATCAGATGGGAAGTAGATACTCATAAAATCATTACCAAAGTAGGAATCTGCCAGAGAACCCTCAGATTACAAACCCATTTGCGTTCTGTCGGCACTATCAAAGACTTAAGAATATATAGTTCACAAACAGCATACAGAGCATTTAAATCTCGTAACCTTCCAGATGTATACCAGTCTGGTTTTCGGCAAAATCGCCCCCATGGACAAACAGCTGGGTACTATAATGTGCTTTTTAGATTTCAGCAAAGCACTCGACACTGTGGATTCTGACTTTCCACTTGCTAAATTCGAAAACCTGAACATTTCTTAAAGTGGTGTAGGATGGTCCACTTACACCTTACATCGCGCCAGCAAAGTGTAATGATGTGAACAAAAAGGTCACAGCGGAAGAACATAGTCTCAGGAGTCCTTCAAGGCTCAGTATTTGGCCTGCTACTATTGTTACTATATGTTAATATGTCTCAGTTGTTCTCTCCCACTGTAAATATCACTTGTACGCTGATAACCTCCAGCTACATCTAAGTAAAACCCAACAAAACTGTGCACAGCCATCCAGCATACAAATAATAATTTAGTTGCATTGTCAGACTGGGTGCAGAGATTACGTTTGAAACTTAACCTGTCTAAAATAGTCTTACTCGCTCATTAGACTAATAACCCCTCGATACAGAGAATCTCTTCCACCATTAATCCTAAACAGCACATAAATAACTTTCCTTCTTCTGCAAAGGACTTGGGAATAATTCTAGTCCCACCTATACTGGACTCAACATATAATTACAGCCTTTAAGAATGTGTCAGCGTCACTTCGCTTGCTACAGAAGTACAAAAAATTTCCTTTTGAGCTTAACAAGAAGCTTCTAGAATCACTTATACTCCCTATACTCAAATGTTCTGATGCTATTCTCCAAGGATTTTCATAGAAACATTCATGCAGGTTGGAATTGGCGACGAATGCTTGTGCACAATAACTTTGTGACATTCGCTTTTTCGACCATATCAGTCCTGCCTACAAACAATTATTATGGCTACGTGCCTATAGGCGTAGAGACTGTCAACCCTACTTGCTCTGTTGTTTTCTCAATCACTGCACTCCCTCTTATTGATCGTCAACTTTTACGCTACTATCTAAACAGCACAGCAGAAAAACTGCTCTCAACAAAGTATAATCCTCTCTGTACCAGCACATAACACTGCCATATTCCCTAAAATATTATCCGTACCAGTAACTCGACTTTGGAACAATCTTCCACAAAATCAGAGAAACCATATCCCTTAGAAGCTTCAAGACAGCTGATGGCCCACCTACTGTGACAGTAGCCATCTATCACACTCAGATCCGCAGCTTAGACTCGCAAATTCCTTCTACCCCACAATTCCCCCACACCACCTCTTGTTAGCAGAATTCTTGTTTGTATTTTATTGATCTCATTGTCATTTCAATCTTCTCCATCTATATTAACTCCTGATAACTCTAATCATAGACTCAAATGTACTAAAATAATTTATATTATTCCTTCTTCCATTCATTTTGTTGTTATTAGTGTCTGTTGTTACTGTTACTGTTATTGCTGCGAACTTTTTGTGAAATCGTTTGCATGTGTTGTTCTTGGTCAGATTTAGAAGAGGGCCTTAAGGTCATAATCTAGTCAGGCTAAATAAAAATAAAAAATAAGTGTTGTTTGTGGAACATAAATTTTTTCTAGAAATTACAGTTTTGCTGAACTCAACGTGTTAGTTGTGAAATGAAAGATCTGCCTAATGAAATCAAAAACAGAAAAAAATTATTCATTTAAGAACAAAAGATTTTACTATTGTGACAAATAACTTTGAGTGTAGCATATTCTGATTATATAAAGTAGTACACTAAAAGTGGTTACAGAAATATTATACTGTTGCAAAAAAGATTTAACAGCTTAAATCTATTGATGTAATCAAAATAGGACTGTCAAATTTCTTATCTTTTTGAACAGTGTGTAACACCCCACCCATCACTTAGCTGGTTTTGGCGTGTGTTCACCCCAACTAATTGACTAACAGATCAACAGAGTGCAAAATTGCCGCAATATCGGATAACGCAAAAAAGTAATATGGCCCTGCGACTCCTGATTGAACTGCGGTGACAGTGTTGACATTAATTTATTCAGAATTGATCACTTTTAATTAAAAAGGGGTGCACATTGATGTTATATTCAGCTATTGAAAACCAGATGCAAGTGTAGAACATAAAATTTATGAAGAAAGTGACTTGGGATTTCAACTACTTGATTGAAAACAGATGCAGTCGATTAGCACAAATTTATTATTTAACTCCCGACCTTCAATCATCACATTACAAGACTCTATCAGGCAGTGGTAATAAACTGCGTTTGCATGGAGTAAAGTGCGACGACTCAAAAGTAATTCCTATCGACTGACCCAGGCGTAATGCGAAGTGCGAGAAGAATTCTACAATACGCGGCCCATGAAATCCTCGTGGAAAATTTGCCGACGTTATCCAGCAAATTAATCAGTGTCCGGAGCGGGCGCAATATCACCGAATTCAGTGTGGCGGAGCGGCGGCGTTGTGTGGACGTCGGCCGACCTCGTGGTGCTGCAAGGCTGCGCTCGTCTATTCACTCCTAGCTATCTTGCTCAGTACATAGCTGAACCAAAACTTTCTATCTCCAAGCTCAATCATTCCATTTGCCAATCCTAAACTGCAGAGATGCTCACTCTTTCTCAGGCAAGCTGAGTAAAGAACGCCACGTCTGCACTCTATGCAAGCTGGGAACAGAAGACCTCTACGGAGACTTCTCACAGTCCTCTCTTCGCCTTGGTTTCCCCTCCAGCAAAATCACTTACGCCAATTGCAGCGCAAGTCGCGTTAATTATGTGTCGCTTCCCAGCGCCGACCAATGCCTCCTCTGGGAAGTGAACAAATTCCCACAAAATTTCCCTTCCTCTCACCTTCTGTTATTTAACTCCTCCCAGGCCACCCATCAAGGTTAGCGTCTGCACATACACCATTTTTCCGGAATCCTGATTCCCAGCAGAGTACTTCAAATTCCTCGGTCCTACGTTCCCATCGGAGGCTGGCGTATTTCATTCTGTCGCTCTTCCCTGATTTTCTTCAGACTCTGCGGACCGTGAATTCAGTGTGAAGTTGCTATAGTCACGAACACGTATATTTTGACCTCTGTTGACTGCTCCACCATAGCTTTCTCGCATGTTTCACTGAAAACGGGATGACGGACATTTATCAACAGGCGTAAAAGTTCTCCGTCTGCGTTCTGGTACAGCAGCATGGGGTCAGGGTCAACCACCCATGCTGTCACTCATCTTAAGGCGGCTGGAGGCCACGCCCCGTTACCGCTTTCTCAGAGCTTGAGCTGCCCTAAGCTGCCTATTGTCACTTCCCTTCGCCACTCCACAGAAGTGCACCACGGTCATTTTATGGGTACTTCCCTGGGATAAACTAGCCTCCAGTAAATCGACGCATTTCCACAAAGTTTTCATGTGGTGTGAATTACTTTAAAACCATCACCCGATAATTATTATTCCAATATGTCCATACTATGCCATCTACAAGATGCATTGTGCTTTGTCAGTCATTTTGTTCAGCCCTAGTGTTCGTTCAACGTGAGTTAGGTGATCTTTAATGACTTCATGTAAGGGGCATGGTTCTTGACATCTTACAAGTGGTTAATGAAGATTTTATAAAAAGTTGAAAGTTTCATTCTCACTTAAAATACAGTTTAAGACCACAGTTTGGTTAAGTGCTGAAATGGTCCATAAATGAAAGAATCATTATTTCGAAGTATATGTTAGTATTATAAGATAGTAATTTTGCTTAACTAGCTTAGAATGATAATTGTTTCTTCAAGTCTCAACTATTTTTCATTGCCTACACATAAATATTATCTATGTAAAGAATAGAGGAAGTGTTGATGGATCTTGGTGTTGTAGTATAATTCCTCTGGAGTTGACAAATTAAGAATGAAATTTAAGTTCTATGTTGTATATGCCAAACGGGTTATGGTTTCCTAAGTTCAGTAAACTATATATACAAATAGCTAATAAGAATTACATTTCAGAGTAACCTAATGAAAGTAACTTCGTGCCTGATCAGGCTGGCGATCGTTCATAAATAGTTTTGACAACATAAAAGGTCTAGAATCAAAAGGTTACTGGTGGTGGTGGTGGTGGTGGTGGTGGTGGTGGTGGTGGTGGTGGTGGTGGTGGTGGTTAGTGTTTAACGTCCCGTCGACAACGAGGTCATTAGAGACGGAGCGCAAGCTCGGGTTAGGGAAGGATTGGGAAGGAAATCGGCCGTGCCCTTTCAAAGGAACCATCTCGGCATTCGCCTGAAACGATTTAGGGAAATCACGGAAAAACCGAAATCAGGATGGTCGGAGACGGGATTGAACCGTCGTCCTCCCGAATGCGAGTCCAGTGTGCTAAAAAGGTTACTGATTCCATCCCTGATTACTTGTAATATTGCATCATATGAATTGAGTCTTATACTTGTAGCCATTAGGCATATACTACACGGTCAAACTAATGGCCAATAATGGTAACATTAACTTACGGAGGGTAAGATTTAGAAGCTACTTTAGGAGTAACTTTCATAGGAATTATTAGAGAAGCTACTGATTCGAACATTTCTACAGGAGGTCCCCTTCATAAGAGAAGGCTATACATGAGTGGCGTTATACTTGTCTCTGTGTGACAGGACGTTGTAATGTTAAACAGGGTTTATTTCTGCTGCTACTGTTAAATTTATTTCAAAAAGTAACAAGCAGTCACTGGCTCAAACTTACACACAGGATGATTTTGCTTAATGGCGACAAGCTGTAGGTAACGATCCCTGAGAGAATTAGTAAAAAGATCATAAGGACATGTGGCTAAAGTGTATTCCAAGGGAGCTACTCTTACATGAAGGTGGGGATAAAGGATCTTTGATAGTGTAGGTTACAATGACTGAAAGTGCTCATGAGAAAATACTAGGTAGGTGGAAGTGTTCTTTCTGTACTAGTGTTTAAACTCCACACTGAAGACGGTAATGAGTTGAAGCACTATCATTTAGTAGCCATATTAGCCTTCGTACCACCGAGAAGGGGGAGGGGGGAGGGGGGGGGCACGATTTCCTGCAGAAAATGCATATATGCCTTGTCTATGAGGTATTGTAGAACAATTGGTCGCACAGGAGTGTCGCCAATAGCGCTGGCCCGCAGTGGTTTCTTTGCAGAAACGGAAGTAGACGGTTTTTATATATTTAGATGCGCTGAACGCGAACATCACTATTAAAATTGTATCCTAGCTCATGGTTACAACGAAGGTGGAAGTTAATGTTTCACATATATTGCTACTGCCATCAATATATTTATATTAATTGAACTTACCTAGTTTGTTTGCACCGTTTCTTTGCCTTCCTCTTGTGGGTGGTGTCTGGATCATCTCACTGTAACATCTAGCAGAAATCAGCCAACATAACAGCAGTCCAATGTCCTGTGTACAGCTCACCGATATTTCATGAGAGCAATATACTGATCGAACCGCTCGTCTTGCTCATTACTGAATGCACCTCAGTTCTCTGGGAACACGTCGAGGTGGGAGCAAAGGAAGTGCATCTTGAGCGTCATGTTTCAGTGCCTAATGAGTATGAATGAGTTTGTCCGCGAGGTCTCTGTAATTTTCAGCTCCCCCGTTTCCTCCCCCAGGGGGTCCACAACTCTTTCGTGGATACGTGCGTGGCGAGCACGGGGCCCCGAGCCATTGCAGCCTTCTTTCTCTCCCGGGCTGCATTTCCTTTCCCTTCCCCTCCTTTCCCCTCCATACCCCTTTCCCCTCGCCCTCTCCTCTCCCTCTATTGGTGTCTTTGCTTATGTTGGCCCCCGCTATCCTCCTGGTTCTGTTGGTTTTACACTCTGGCTTTGTTGCGTAATCATCTCCTCCTTTTGGCATTCCTTGGTCCCCCTCTGGGGTTTGACCTCCATTCCAAAATTTCTCTTCCGTAGTGTGAGCCATTTGGGGAAGAGCACCTTACCTAGTGTCTCCGACGTGTGCCCTCCTAGTATATTCCACCTTTTCTTCTACGTCGTTGTCTGATGCTAGGGTGCATAGCCAGCACGGTAGCCAGCCCGTGTGGTGGGGTCGCTATGTACCCTTTTGGTTGAGCCCCCTGAACACACAGGGATCACACTTCTGATACCTGAGCTGTGACCTCCTCATGCATGCCTTGGAGTGGTTGCTCGTCATCCTGGAGCATCGGAACTCCCGGCAATGGCCGCCGTGCCAGACGGCCCTTGCTGTGGCTGGGTGGCGCCCGTGAGGAGAGCCCCTGATCGGAGTGGGTGGTATCAGGGCGGACGCTATGCCGATGAAACGCATAAGGGTCCAAACCTCTGGCCGCTCTTCTGCGGCCGTCTCTCTGCGTGGTACTGATTCCTCAAGTGCTGCTTCTCTTGCCCCTTCGGCCTTCCCTTCCGTGGCTACCCCCTGGGAGGAGGGTCAGGCCCGTCGTCTAGGGGCAAAACCTTTCCCCCGTTATCTAGTTTGCACCAGGACTGATGGAGATACTTTCACCAGTGTCAAACCTTTATTCTTTGTGGAACACATTGAAGACAAGTTCGGCGAAGTGGACTCCCTGAGCAAGATGCGGTCGGGTTCATTACTGATAAAAACTGCTTCGGCTGCCCAATCTGCGGCCCTTAGTGCCTGTACCCATCTTGGCACAATTCCCGTGTCCATTACCCCTCACCAGTCTCTAAATATGGTACAAGGTGTGATTTTTCACAGAGACCTCATCCTTCAAACTGATGAGGAACTTCGGGACAATCTCGGACGGCGGGGTGTTCACTTTGTTCGGCGTGTTCAGAAGGGTCCTAAAGATAATCGTATTGATACTGGTGCCTTTATCCTGGCCTTTGAAGGGGATACCCTTCCTGAGAAAGTTAAGATTATGGTCTATCGCTGTGATGTGAAGCCGTACATCCCACCTCCTATGCGGTGCTTTAAGTGCTTGCGTTTTGGCCACATGTCTTCTCGCTGTACCCAGGACCCTCTCTGTGGTGACTGTGGACGTCCACTCCATGAGGGGAGTCCCTGTGTTCCCCCTCCTGTATGTGTAAATTGTCATGGTAGTCATTCTCCACGTTCAGCAGATTGCCCAGTCTATAAGAAAGAAAAAAAGATACAGGAGTATAAGTCTCTTGATCGTTTAAGCTACACAGAGGCCCGTAAGAAATATGCACGATTGCACCCTGTGTCCATGACATCTAGTTACGCCTTGGTTACATCTTCATCCCTTCCTCCCCCTTCCTTACCCCCGTCCCGGACCCCTCTCCTTCCCCCCTCCCCTGCGGCTCCCACACCTTCTCCTCTGGGCGCCGCTCCCCCTCCCCAGCCGGAGAAGTGTCCCACTCCTTCGGCGTCTGCCGGTCAAGGGCGCCTCTCCCGGGATGCCCCTTCCCGGCACCTTCCAGGTCAAAGGTCTGCTGCAGCGCGGCGACCGCGAGAGCCGCGGTCTATCGGCCCCCAGGTCGCCCGGTCTCTTTCTGTTCCTGATCTTGCTGCAGCTGGCTCCATTATGCCACACAGCCCTCCTCGATCTCAGCCTGAAAAGAAGAAGAAACATAAGTCCCGGGACAAAGAGCCTCTGGTGTCACCGGAGGTCCCTTCCCCGGCTTCACAACCGGATTCTGACCTGTCGTTTATGGATGTCGCCCCCTCCTTGTCGGTGACGGGTGGGGACCCGGCGGTATGACTGGATTTAGCGTGTTCAGCCCTCATTTAAACCATCGTTCTGTGGTTCTCCAATGGAATTGTAATGGCTACTATCGTCACCTTCCGGAATTGAAATCCCTTCTTTCGTCCTACTCAGCAGCTTGTGTGGTTCTCCAGGAATCTCATTTTACTGATGCTCACTCACCGACCCTCCGTGGGTTCCGTGTTTTCTGTCGAAATCGGGTCGGACCCTTGCGGGCTTCTGGTGGCGTTTGTACGTTGGTCCGTACAGACATTGCTAGCACGTGGATTCCTCTCCAAACTACATTGGAAGCAGTTGCTGTTAGGGTCCACTTAGACTCTGCAGTCACAGTATGCAATCTTTATCTCCCTCCTGACAGGACTCTTACACCTGCTGCCTTAACCACCCTTCTTCAGCAACTTCCTCCTCCCTTCCTCCTCCTTGGGGATTTTAATGCTCATCATCCTTTGTGGGGCAGTGCCTTTCCATCTAGACGAGGTCTTCTTATCGACCAATTTATTGCAGACCACGACCTGTGCCTTCTTAATGATGGCTCCCCTACTCATTTCAGTGCTGGTCATGGTACCTTTTCTGCCATTGATCTTTCTCTTTCTTCTCCCTCTCTCCTCCCTTCATTACACTGGTCGCCACACAACGACCTTTGTGATAGTGACCATTTCCCGTTGATTATCACGCTCCCTTCCCGCTCCCCGATGGAGAGGTTACCTCGTTGGTCTTTCCACCGCGCCGATTGGCCTCTATATACTGCACAGGTCGAGTTTTCTCCCTCTTTGTCGGGTTGTATTGATGACGTCCTACGTGACGTATCTGACGCGATTGTTCGCGCTGCTAACCTTGCTGTCCCGCGCTCATCTGGACAATTTCGTCGTCGGCAAGTCCCGTGGTGGAGTACGGCCATTGCCATTGCCATCCGTGATCGCCGTTGAGCTTTGCAACACTTTAAGAGGCACCCATCTGTAGCCAGCCTTTCTACCTTTAAGCGCCTTCGCGCTAAAGCCCGTTATTTAATCAAACAGAGCAAGCGGATATGTTGGGAACGATTCGTTTCTTCCCTTGGTTCCACTGTCCCTCTGTCACGGGTATGGGCTACACTTCGCTCTCTCCAAGGTTGCCATCGGCAGTCCGCCCTCCCAGGCCTTCACCTCCCAGATGGCATTTGTACGGACCCATTAGTTCTCGCAGAACATCTTGCGACCCATTTTGCTGTGGCATCAGCGTCGGCCTCCTATCCAGCTGCTTTCCTTCATCAAAAACAGCAGGCTGAAGCTGTCACCTTATGTTTCACCACTTGTGAGTCAGAATCTTACAACGAACCTTTCACTGAATGGGAATTTCTTTCTGCCCTATCTGCTTCTCATGATACGGCTCCTGGCCCAGATTCCATTCATAACCAGCTGCTTCAACATCTCAGTGCTCCACAACGGCACCATCTTCTTCGGGTGTTTAACCGTATCTGGCTCCAGGGTGACTTCCCTTCTCAGTGGAGGGATAGCATTGTGGTTCCTGTCCTTAAGCCTGGTCAGAACCCCCTATCTGTTGACAGCTATCGGCCAATTAGTTTGACCAATGTTGGTTGTAAGTTACTTGAACGGCTGGTAGCCCGTCGGCTCACTTGGGTCCTCGAATCTCGGGATCTATTGTCCCCTTACCAGTGTGGCTTTCGAGAGGGACGATCTCCAATCGATCATTTGCTTCGCTTGGAATCCGCAGTTCGGCAGGCTTTTTCCCAGCGCCGCCATTTGGTTGCAGTGTTTTTTGACCTTCGCAAGGCCTATGACACGGCCTGGCGCCATCACATCTTACTAACCCTTCATCAGTGGGGTCTTCGGGGCCCACTCCCGATTTTTATCCGCCAGTTCCTGATCCATCGGTCATTCAGAGTTCGAGTTGGTACTGCTTTTAGTTCTCCACGGACCCAGGAGACGGGCATCCCACAGGGTTCGGTCTTGAGTGTCCTTCTTTTCCTCATTGCTATCGATGGACTTGTGGCCTCTGTCGGTCCCTTGGTCGCCCCTGCCCTGTATGTGGATGATTTCTGCATTTGGGTTAGTTCTTCCTCGATGCCATCTGCAGAACGGCAGCTCCAGGTGGCTATACGGCGTGCCTCTGCATGGACCCTCTCCCACGGGTTTCAATTCTCTCCTTTAAAATCGCGGGTGGTCCACTTCTGTCGCCGTACTACGGTCCACCCTGATCCAGAGCTCTATCTCGCTGCACAAAGATTGCCTGTGGTTCCACAGTTTCGTTTCCTAGGTCTTCTTTTCGACAACAAGCTCACTTGGCTGCCCCATATCAGACTCCTGAAGGTAGGATGTTTCCGTAAACTCAATGTCCTTCGCTTTCTTGCCCACTCCTCCTGGGGTGCGGACCATTCCCTCCTCCTCCGTCTTTATCGTGCTCTAGTTCTGTCACGTTTGGACTATGGTTGTCAAGTTTATGGTTCAGCTGCTCCTTCCACGCTGCACGTGCTGGATCCAGTCCACCATCGTGGTATCCGTTTGGCCACCGGTGCCTTCCCTACTAGCCCTGTTGATAGTCTCCTGGTTGAAGCTGGGATCCCCCCCCTTTCTGTTCGGCGGTCCCAGCTTCTGGTGTCTTATGCCCTTACTATCCGTTCTTCTCCCGCTCATCCTTCCTATTCTATCCTATTCCCAGACCATGGACGTCGCCCGCCTGACTCCCGCCCTCGGGCGGGTTTACCGGTTGGGCTGCGCCTAGCGTCTCTTACCCGTGATTTTCGGCTTCCTTCTTTGTCCTGTCTTCCTCGCTCCCTCCCCTCCACCCCTCCTTGGTTAGTTCCTCGGCCTCGAATTCGGATGGATCTCCGCCGCGGTCCGAAAGATTCCATCCCCCCGGTGGTGTTCCGTTCCTTTTTCCGCCAAATTTTATGGGAGTTTCGGGATGCTGTTGTTTTTTACACTGATGGCTCTAAATCTGCTGATCATGTTGGGTATGCCTTCACGTCCTTTGTTGGAACGGAAAATCATCTACTGCCACCCTCATGTGGGGTGTTTACTGCGGAATTGATGGCAATTTCCCGGGCCCTTACCTTTATTAAACAATCCCAACACAACCGCGTTTTGTTATGTACGGACTCGATGAGTGGCCTTCTTGCTATTGACCGGTGTTTTTCGCGCCATCCCTTGGTCTCTGCCATCCATGACCATCTCGCTGATCTTCACCGTGCTGCTTGTTCCATTGACTTCCTATGGGTCCCGGGCCATGTGGGTATCCCGGGTAATGAGCTCGCTGATCGTTTGGCTGGGGGAGCAGTTACTTACCCCCCATTTTCTGTAACCCCTCCTGCAGCGGATTTACGGCTTCACATCAAATCCCACTTTGCACAGTCATGGGCCAATTCTTGGGAGGCTACTCCACTGTCTAATAAACTTCGTGCCATTAAGGTGAATACAGGCCCATGGCGTTCTTCCTTTAGCCTCTCCCGCAAGGACTCGACCACACTGTGTCGTCTCCGCATTGGCCATACCAGGCTGACCCATGGTTTCCTTTTGCGTGATGAGCCACCCCCGCTATGTGGTTGTGGAGCCTTCCAGTCAGTGGCCCACATTTTGGTTGAATGCCCCCTTCTTTTGGCTCTGCGTGCTAAGTACAGACTCCCCCACACTTTACCTTTGATGTTGGCTGACGATTCCCGGATGGTCTCTCTGGTTCTAGGTTTCCTCCGGGAGAGTGGTTTTTATTCTCAGTTTTGAAGTTTTTAATCTCCCTCTGGTGTTGGGGCAGGGCGGTGAGTGTTTGGGTGTCTCCCACTGTAGGCAGTGTTCAGAGATTCCCGATTCACCTCCCTGACCGGAATCCTCTTCTCTTTCCCTTTTACTCTGTTTTTACCCCTTCTTTTTAAGGCTTGGTTAGTTTTTCTATTCCCATACGTACTTTCTGCATTATAGCAGTTGTACCTTTTAAGTCACAGGTGGTCTTGCCTATGCTGTTTCAGCATAGTGTTGGGTTCGTTCTCTTGCCAACTTCCCTCATTTGTTTTTACTAATGACAACGTGACTGCCCTTTTACGTTTCCCCTTTATCCGTTTTATTTTTCTGACTATACTGAGATGTCCCGTTAGCAGAATGGAGTCTATTTGAAACAAGGGACTGATGACCTTGCTGTTTGGTCCCTTTAACCTCAATCAACCAACCAACCAATCCCCCGTTTCCCAAGAACAATGCTGTCACGTTACGGAAACAATGCCACGTATGAAGCTGATCAGGGGTTAGTGGACCCAAAGTGTGCGTCCCTCAACAGTTGGCGTATCTGTGGACGAATGAATACCCGCTTTAGGATCTTCTCTGTGCTGAACCGTGGGAACTTCTTACACACATACTGTTATGCTGCTTCACTCCTGTGCACAGCATTAACAAGTGCTATAATGACTCCCAGCTTAATGTGCAGCTACGGGAAAACAATTTTGTTCTGACACACTTTTCGACCATATTTTTTGATCTAGGCACAAGAGCTATTCGTGGAGGCCATTCCCTCTGTGTGTAGTGTTCTTCTCTTGCGCAACTCTCCCACTCACATAGGTAACAGCAAAACTTAGTGTAACTCCCCTTGCAAACACAACAGCGTGGCACTGAGTTTGAAATCTCCACATACCAGTCAGTCATGCTTATTGTAATTACAATAGCCATGCTGCAAAGGCAGCATATGGGTACGACCTCTCATTACTGTTGAGTAAGAGTACTGCCTTCAGGCTTGTTTTTGAGCTGTCTATAGTCTCCATGATCTGGTTTGTATGTAATGTTTAGGTCTTAGAACAAACTGTCAATGTCACTGCAGAATGTAATGTTACCATCAGTTCTGAAATGACGCTGAAGTATTTCCTGACTTTCTCCAAATACAGAGACTCGTACTGTGTCAGCGAAGAGATTCCGCAACTGCATCGTCGGACCAAGTCAGGTTTTACGCTTTGGAAGATCTAAATACCTGACAGATCGCCGAGATCACGCTGTGCAACTTTGGGTGGTTCTCCAGATGACGTTCGCGTAGATGTAGGGTCAGTGTCACTGTCAGGTGATAGCACTTTTTCAGCTGTATGTGTCTTCAGAACCATCGGTATCACTGCTAGATGGTGGTACGTGTGGGGAACAAGAACTGGCAGTCCTTCACCATGAGCCATGGGATGTCACGGTACTGAATATTTCTGTGCCTCTTCAAATTGACTCCTTTCTTCAAGGGAGGTAGTGTACGAAAATAGCAAGCTGATGCATGATCTGTGGGTTCAAATAGCAGGCTCAGGCAAACTTCATGGAGGCCTTTTTACCGCCCATCCAAACATGCAGTGTAGACGAACAAGAGATGCATGTGTGGAGCCCAAACTTCGTGTTGGACTCCAACTCGAGACACGAAATACAAGGCATGTGCTATTTTAACAGCTTTAGTCACTGGTCGCCTTCTTCAACCACAAATGTAACAAAACCTTTTTTACTGCTAGTGCGGGGGCTTTTTGTGAGTGTGCAACGCACAATAACGAAATTCTTCATGTTTTCGCGTCGCATACATTCACAACCAACCGCTGCGACGCTCACTCGAATCACAAGTGAAATCTCACAGCCGTGACAAACAACTACTAAAATCGCGTCTGGTTTCTACATTCTACAACGCTCACGTGACAAACGACACATACAGCCGAAAAAGCGCTATCACTTGAGTGACACTGACCCTACATCTACGCCAACGTCATCTGGAGAACCACCCAAAGACGCACAGTGTGATCTCAGTGATCTGTCAGGTATTCAGATCTTCCAAAGCGTAAAGCCTAACTGTTGGCCTCATGATTGCAGCTGTGGAATCTCTTCGTTGACACAGTAAGAGTCTGTGTTTCGGGAATGTCCGGAAAAATTTGAGTCTTCAGTACTGAATGTAACATTACATTCTGCAATGACATTGATGGTTTGTTCTAAGTCCTAAACATGACATATAAACCAGACAGTGGAGTCAATAGATAGCTCAAAAGCAAGCCTGAAGGCATTACTCTTACTCAATACTAATGAGAGGTCGTACCTAACTTGTCGGACGTTACAAGACATAAAAAGCATGGCGACGGGGATACCTCTGCTGTGAGTGAGGTGGACGCTTCCAGTGCAATTTGGCAACACTGCCTTCCCGCATGACTCGCATGGTGCACATATGAGTCACGTGGTAAGGCAGTGTTGCCAAATCGCACTGGAAGCGTCTACCTCACTCACAGCAGAGGTATCCTCGTCGCCATGCTTTTTATGTCTTATAATGTCCAACAAGTGACACTGTGAAATGCAAATACCTCATTTACTTGTAACCCTGAGCGAGGGGACAGTTTTAGCCTTGATATTCGCCTTCAGCGCAACTAAATTTACAAGTCACGGCTACTTCCGTTTCTGTAAAGAATAAAAAGTGAAAATTTGTGGACCAGTGTAATTCACGCCCACAGATTGAGGCTGAACCAATACCAGTCTAGCATAGGAATTCCCTGTAGTGCACAGGTGGATGATATGAAGGTTCACGAAACCTCCTGTCGTAAATGTAGCCTCGTCTGTGAATAGGATGGATGACAGAAGTGCCAGCGCCATGGTGGCCTGTGGGACCAGCATGTGACAAACCCTGGCCATGAGGGCAAGTCAGTAGACAATAAGGCCTGCGCATGTTGACACAGATGGTGGCAGTTGTCACGGGAAATGGTCGTCTCACCCCTGCTGGCAGTCCATCTGCCTCATGCTATTAATGGAGTCGCTTTCAAAGATCTTTTATCTCCGCCTTTAAGTGCGTGTACCTTCTTCGGAGCAAACTTCTGGCCATATTTCCTTGTCGCTACTTGCTCCTTACCCCTTTAAGGATAGTTTCCTGCAGTTTTTGCTCATGTAGGAAAACCACTCCATGTATATGCTTTTGTTACTCACTGGTTTGGGGTAACACAGTCGTTAGCACACTCGACCCAGTTCAGATCCGCCTCCGGTCATCGTGATTTAGTTTTCCTGTGATTTCGCCAAATCACTTAAGGCAAATGCCAGGATGGTTCCTTGGAAAGGGCAAGGTCGCTTTCGTTGTCCATTCTTCCGTAATCCAAGCCGGCTGGAGTGGCCGTGCGGTTTTAGGCGCTACAGTCTGGAACCGAGCAACCGCTACGGTCGCAGGTTCGAATCCTGCCTCGGGCATGGATGTGTGTGATGTCCTTAGGTTAGTTAGGTTTAATTAGTTCTAAGTTCTAGGCGATTGATGACCTCAGAAGTTAAGCCGCATAGTGCTCAGAGCTCTAATCCGAGCATATGCTCTGTCTGTAATGACATCATTGCCGATGAGATGTTAAACACCATTTCAGATGAGAATAGCTCGAGGTTGTACCGAGACCTTCTCATCTGAAATAGATATAGGCCATTACTAACCAACATGCTACGTATACTGCATTACTCATCCAAATACAGCATATCACTTCCCTCTATATATTACAAATTACTCTTAATCACGCTCATTGTGTTACTTTTTTCTTTGACATTTGCATTGTATAAATTAAATTACATTCTCATCAAGTAGGTAGTAACAAATTATGTGGAACCATTTTAACAACTGTTAAGAATTCAATTCGCTGTAACCTAGAGAAATCTTTATATACGATGTTCTTTATATTATTTTTAAAAAAGCATTAACAACTGTATACCAATAAAACAATGAGAAGTCTTCGCTATTAGATTCAGAAGCATCCGACCCACCTTACATTTCAAGGCGGTGGGTTACTCTGTACTGTTAATGAAATAAATAAGTAATAAATAATTTCCTCCTCAAGAATCATTTATGTAGAAGCTCTGGGAATGATTTTTATATTTTTTATTCAGCAGACTTGGCGATTGCCTTCCGATGGAAGTCTCGGCAGCAGCTGTTCCAGCTGCTAACAGCGACAGAGCACAAGCAAAGGATAGCACCGTGAGTGGGCTGAAGGCTCGTGTGGAGCCAGAGCACCTAAACGGCGACTGGCAAACGCAGCACTGCAAGGAAGATGAGGTCCATATCAAAGGGAAGGTGTTGGCCAACGGTACCCTGTTGGAGAATGGCTCCATAAGTCACGACCGAGTGTCGGACGAGTACAAGGAGCCTGTTATCTCTCCATCTGAGAGGCCGGAGGCTAGTAGGAATATCAGTGTGGTAAATGGGAGTGATGTGGACGACGGAGGATGGGACAGATGCGACGAACAAGTGCGGGAAGCATCCCCAGGAGAGGAGGAAGAGGTGGACCCGGCTAGCGGAGAGCTGCTGACGGAGGAGCGGCTGGCGGAGACGGAGCGGCTGCTGCGGCGGCACTCTGGGTGCTCGGGCCCGTGGCGGCTGTCTCGCTCGCCGCTGGGCGGCCGCGGCCTGGTGGCGGCACGGGCGCTGTCTGCCGGGGAGCTGGTGCTCAGGGACCCGCCGCTCGTGCTGGCGCCGCGCGCAGCCTCCGCACCACTCTGCCTGCGCTGCCACCGCCGCGCCGCCCCCGACCGCCTCCGGCAGTGCGCCCGCTGCCACATGCCCGTCTGCTGCGACGCTGCAGGTACGTCTGGGTATCAGGGGGTATTTCACTCTGAAACACGTCAGCACTTACCTTATAAGGGAACCGGCCCATCGTATCCCCCTCAGATTTAGTTATAAGTTGTCACAGTGGACAGGCCTTGAAAAACTGCAGACAGATCAATCGAGAAAACAGAAAGAAGTTGTGTGGAACTATGAAAAAAATAAACAAAATATACAAACTGAGTAGTCCATGCGCAAGATACGCAACATCAAGGATAGTGTGAGCTGAGGAGAGCCGTGGTCCCATGGTTAGCGTGAGCAGCTGCGGAACGTGAAGTCCTTGGTTCAAGTCGTCCCTCCAGGGGAAAAGTTTAATTTTTTTATTTTCAGACAATTATCAAAGTTCAGGCACTCACACATAATCAACTTCGATCTCCAATATTCCAGGACGTGTTCCGATTTGCTTGGACATACGCAGGATTTGACGGTTTGCACACGGAAAAATTTGAAAACGTTAAAAACATATGTTTTGACAGAGCACAGGGAAAACTGTGCGACTGTGAAACTGTTGCATTCATTTGTTGCAGTTTATGTGACAAACTCTTATGTTTTCTTCACTTTTTTTGGGAGTGATTATCACATGCACAAGAAAACCTAAATCGGGCAGCGTAAAAGAGTGTTTTTACCCATTCGTCAAGTGTACTAGTTAGCTGGGTCGACAACATATTCCTGTCATGTGATGCACATGCCGTCACCCGTGTCGTATAGAATATATCAGACGTGTTTTCCTGTGGAGGAATCGGTTGACCTATGGCCCTGCGATCAAATGTTTTCGGTTCCCATTGGAGAGGCACGTCATTTCGTCTACTAATCGCACGGTTTTGCTGTGCGGTCGCAAAACAAAGACACTAAACTTATTACAGTGAACAGAGACTTCAATGAACGAACGGACAGATCAGAACTTTGCAAAAATAAAAGAAAGTAAACTTTTCACTCGAGTGAAGACTTGAACCAAGGACCTCTCATTCCGCAGCTGCTCGCGCTAACCTCGGGACCACGGCTCTCCTGAGTTCACACTATCCTTGATGTTGCTTATTTACGCATGGACTACTCAGTTCGTATATTTTATTTTTTTCATAGTTCCACACAACTTCTTTGTTTTCTCGATTGATCTGTGTTCAGTTTTTCAAGGCCTATCCACTGTCCCAACTTATAACTAAATCTGAGGGGGGGTGCGATGGGGAGGTTCCCTTCTTAGAAGAGAAACTACGATAAAGTGGTTTTCTTCTACATTGCCACCACGCATTCAGAAAATATCGTTCTTGTGAAACACTACTAGCCCTTTATACTCACGAAGTAGTGGTTGCTATCGACAGGCGACGTCAAATTGATTCCATATTTTTAGATTTCCAGAAGGCCTTCCACACCGTTCCTCACAAGTGTCTTCTAACCAAACTGCGTGCCTACCGAGTATCGCCTCAGTTGTGCGACTCGATTCGTGATTTCAGACAGGTCACAGTTCGCAATAATAGACGGAAAGTAATCGATTAAAACAGAAGTAATATCCGGCGTTCCCCAAGAAAGTGTTATAGCCCCTCTGTTGTTCCTGATGTATATTAACGACATAGGAGACAATCTGAATAGCCGTCTTAGTTTGTTTCTACATCTACATTTATACTCCGCAAGCCACCCAACGGTGTAAGGCGGAGGGCACTTTACGTGCCACTGTCATTACCTCCCTTTCCTGTTCCAGTCGCATATGGTTCGTGGGAAGAACGACTGCCGGAAAGCCTCCGTGCGCGCTCGAATCTCTCTAATTTTACATTCGTCATCTCCTCGGGAGGTATAAGTAAGGGGAAGCAATATATTCGATACCTCATCCAGAAACGCACCCTCTCGAAACCTGGACAGCAAGCTACACCGCGATGCAGAGCGCCTCTCTTGCAGAGTCTGCCACTTGAGTTTGCTAAACATCTCCGTAACGCTATCACGCTTATCAAATAACCCTATGACGAAACGCACCGCTCTTCTTTGGATCTTCTCTATCTCCTCTGTCAACCCGACCTGGTACGGATCCCACACTGATGAGCTATACTCAAGTATGCAAGTATTTACTCAAGTATTTGCAGATGATGCTGCCATTTACCGTCTTGTAAAGTCATCAGATGGTCAAAACGACTTGCAAAATGATTTAGATAAGAGGTCTGTACTGTGCGAAAAATTGCAATTTACCCTGAATAAGGAAAACTGCGAAGTTATTCACCTGAGTACTAAAAGAAATCGCCGGCCGCGGTGGCCGTGCGGTTCTAGGCGCTTCAGTCCGGAACCACGGGACTGCTACGGTCGCATGTTCGAATCCTGCCTCGGGCATGGATGTGTGTGATGTCCTTAGGTTAGTTAGGTTTAAGTAGTTCTAAGTTCTAGGGGACTGATGACCACAGATGTTAAGTCCCATAGTGCTCAGAGCCATATATCACTCTCAGAAGGTGCAACAGGTCTACTAAAGAGACTGCTTACACTACGCTTGTCCGCCCTATTCTGGAGTATTGGTGTGTGGTGTGGGATCCGCATCAGGTGTCACTGACGGATAACATCGAAAAAGTACAGAGAAGGGCAGCTCGTTTTGTATTATCGCGAATTAGGGGGAGAGTGCCACAGACATGATACGTGAATTGGAGTGGCAATCATTAAAACAAAGGCTTTTTTTCGTTGCGACGGGATCTTCTCATGAAATTTCAATCATGAGTTGTCTCCTCCGATTGCGAAAACATTGTTGGCACCCAACTACATAGGGAGAAATGATCATCACGGTAAAATAAGAGAAATCAGGGCTCTCAAAGAAAAATTGAAGTGCTCGTTTTTCCCGCGTTCCGTTAAAGAGTCGAACGGTAGAGAGACAGCATGAAAGTGGTTCATTGAACCCTTTGCCAGGCTCTTTATTGTGAATAGCAGAGTAATCACGTAGATGTAGGTGTAGATGTGTCATCAGCTTTGTGGCTTCTTGAGGGATGTCGCTGTGCCGTGTAGGCTGATTTTTAGTGTTTCGTTCCTAGACGGTAATAACGAAACCCTCTCAGGATCATTTTGCTGCCAGACGTTGCCAGACTTTTTTTCCTCTGTAACTGGTAGATGCAGCATTCTGAAATTTGCCACATACTAGTGTGTCTGATAGCTTGGCGCTGCAGAAAACTGAAGTTTCTGGCTCAACGAAATTAAAAGATTCTGCCATTTGTCACAGATTTTCGTACTCGCAAACTCATCAAACCCTATAAGATACTTCCCGCTGAGCTAGAATCAAGAAATTTCGCAACAAGTAAGGTTTCACAGTAACGGTACAGGGGAAAAAATCTTAAACTGTTAATTTCTAATTATAGCACAAAAAATATTTTCTTCATTTATGTCCGTCTTTCCATCCATTAAGAACTCTTTTTCTGAGGAATTACAATAGCATTAAACCATTCTCGAAAGTGAGGGAATTCTCAGGACCGAAATCTTGCCTTATCGATATGAGAACCAAAATCGTCGAGATTCTAGAATCCCGCGGTGGATGTACTGTGTATAAGTTTGTACTGAATGCTCAAAGCGCAAGTGCTGTTCGTACCTGGCCAATTTTTTAATCACAAAATAATGCTCAGCATTGGTCATTGAAGTAATCTTTGTTTCTGTTGCAAAGCTATTTCAATAACTACTTGACCATCAGTGCTAGTATCACAGCCCCGTGCACTTGTAATACTAGCAGTAAAACTGCAATATCTGCGCATATCAATGAAGAATACTTCTCATACCGAAACAGTTGAGACAGTCTGGACGGATCGTGCGACTGTCTACACTTTCCAAATGCGACAATTCGTGCAAAGTTATGAGTTTTTGTAGTTGATTGTTTTCATTTTCGCCAAACACCGACGAAGTGTCCTGTAGCTAGTGCTTAGGGATAGTTTATGCAGGGTGCCAAAATCATCAGTCTCTGGAAACGTCATCCATCGAGGCAAAGGAACATCGCATTCATACGAGACAGGAACTGTCTACCCAGCAGCTAGCCCCCATCTTCTCGACTGGCGATCGTGGCAATGCGTCGCGATCACTGCGTCGTTGGATGAGGTTTTCGGACATGGGTGCCTATCCTTGTTTTGTTCTTAAAGACTGCCGCTACAGCCCTCAAAGTTCGTCGCAACATTTCTGGCACACAATGTATATCGGTTTTGTTGAACGAGTGTTGCTTCCTTCAAAGGAACTCTTTTTCGTCCAGACATATCATGGCGTTAGTTTAAAATCTAGGATTTAGGAACACAGACGTACATTTGCTATACTAGGCTGAAATTCTGTGCATCTGTTTCACGTATTTGATAAACAGGAGAGACCGCTCTTTTTCCTGTTGTGCGACGCTATTTCACTGATTCTCTACATAAATATGAGTTAGGAAAGACTCAAAATCTGGAGCGTATTCAGTATGCAGTCTAATAGGAATTCTACTGGGTCTTGTGAGGTGTCAGTTGAGCTGTTTATCAAACCTGCTAACATGGTACAAATCCAATATCTGGTGCTCTACATGGAAGTGAAGCTCCCCATAAAATCGAGCAAGACTAATAATCTCGCACAATGGATAACGTCTCATTGAATGAAAACTATGAGTAGAAGCCCAATTAAGCATGAAAGTATGGGTACCACACCTCAGACGCATATATTAATGGACTCACCTAAATACGAAAGGAAACTTTGTCACTTTTACAATAAGACGTCAAATAAATGTTTACCCACTGAATCAAGCACATAAACATTTAATCAGTAGACAACAGGTTGTGATTATCCAGGATAGCCTTGGTGGGTGGACACATGAAAGCATAACGTGGAGCTATATCGCGGGTTTGCCGGCCGGAGTGGCCGAGCGGTTCTAGGCGCTACAGTTTGGAACCGCGCGACCGCTACGGTCGCAGGTTCGAATACTGCCTCGGGCATGGATGTGTGTGATGTCCTTAGGTTAGTTAGGTTTAAGTAGTTCTAAGTTCTAGGGGACTGATGACCACAGCAGTTAAGTCCTATAGTGCTCAGAGCCATATATCGCGGGTTTGGCAAATGACTGTGAAAGAGGTAAGGGGACTTAAGGACAGAATCGCAGAAAATCAAATATGAGCACCAATAGATTCGCCAAAGTGGATGTTGGTAACAACTACCTCGTTTCGAAAATTAAAACCGCCCAGTTAAACACTGATATAAATTATCTAGTCTCACATTCCCCTCTGTTCAATGACTGCATCGTCAGCTCGTGCTTACCACTCTAAATGGAGCGAGAAAGCGGCAGTAACGGCTGGAAATTCTGATTCCAACTCGACCTCTGTACTCTGCTCTAAGGTGGAGGCACATCTCTGCAGTTGCCTAAGCCGAAGTGCATTCTCGACGGCATCCCTGCAGCAAGTGTCCGCGACTTTACTGTCTGAAACTTACCTGGATCTGCCAGCATAGGAATGGTAGACGACCTTGCAAGTTCCGACCAATTTTATAAAAAAGTGTAACCGATTCGTACATTCGTTTATAGTGGCGCGGTTAACCAGTAATGGTGTGGCATGGTAAGGTAGGCACAAAATCTCTCCCACTGCGTGACATGGTTGTAGCTCCAGCCAACCAAACAGCTTGCACGTAGACGTGCAAGAAAGCGTGCCTTGTATCGAAATAATTATTGTGAACAAGAGTCCCTCTCCACATTAAGTCAGTATCTCTTTGTGGTATGACTGTGGACACTGGCCGATCCAACACTCAAGTTTGGACTGCACATCTGCCTTTCAAACTTTTATCTCTCCAAAAATCATTTCTCCTAATACCTCGCACAATGCAGTTTTAACGGAACGCATGCCATCCACGATTCGTCTACAGTGTACAGAGGGGATATAGTGAATTCCCTGTCCTATACCTGCTCGAGGGTTCCTTTCAGCACCGAACAAGTTTGACACCCCGGTCCTTTTAACTTCAGTTGCATGTCAGGAACCAGCTAAACAAAGCTCCCAACGCTGCAGAAAATAACAGCCTCCTCTCACTATAAAAAAAGGAAATGCAAGGTAGAAGTAATTAGCTGTTGAAGTAGTGAATATTGTCTGCAGTTACCATGCAGTTCGAAGGAATCGACTCTATTGACTATTGGGGTGTGCTTATTGCATTATAAAATAGACTGTGTGGCAATTTGTGCGTAAATGCCATGTAACAGTCTGTTTCCTTACTACCTATGCCAAACCTTACATTGACATGAAGGCAAAACGTAGTTTTCTGCACATTGTTATAGGAATCAACTTGCAGACTCCAATCGGCGTTGCAAGCCCATGGGTTGCCTTCTATGGGTGATAATACTGATTTTTTTCATCTAAAATTCTCCAAGCATTTATTCTGCTTGTATTCAGTTACCACACAATGAACCATTCAGTTAATAGTTGTTTAATATTTAATAATAGCTTTCAGGTATTCTAATATAGACTGCTGTGTTGTTAACCTCCAGTTTAGCGCAGAAATAACGGTTTCCTAGTAACCACCTGCGTACAGAGAGAAACCTTTGGTGATAGGTTCTCTCGTTGTGGAAACAACACATCATTGCGTTTTCCTTTGCGTCTCATGAGCGGTTCACGAGCTGCATGTTGGCCTGCCCTGTATACAGAGACCTGTCGATAGTACAAAATGGTTGCTAGTTAACACCCTAGGAAACAAAATCCTAGGCACGACTAACCAGTACGTGTTGGAGTACGAACTTGGAGGACAGTGGAGCTCACATGTGTTTTAATAGCGAATATCATAGGTAGATAAAACAATTTTCTTTTTAACACGAAAACATTCCGCGTTACACCCAATTTCGCTGGTACTGTATGCATTATTAGTGCAGAATAACGAAATCAATTGTTGTTACATGGAAGATGAATGGCTGTTGCAAACATTTATGTCTAGAAGTTCGTCATAAAATGTTCGTCATATTTAAAATATGACCTGATCAAACGCTATCAGGTGAGCTGGGACTCGTCCTGTGTGTCATATTTAGTATTACTTCTGCAAGTTAGTGCAAAGAGCGATTCCTTGAGAGTCTGAGGAAGTACTTTCAGACAAGACACGTTTCAGGAATCACGTTGCAGAAAGCAAATTGTTCCACTTTACTCCTGAAACCAGACTTGCTGCTGTGTATGTTTAATCTGAAACTGACGGATATTAAGACTACAATGGGCAGACCAATATTAGCAGGATAGTGAACTGCTATGTCTATGCACGCTATTGCCATAATACAATCCGTTATTGATAGTAGTCATTTATTTTCAAGAGATTAACATAATATTTAACTGACAAAATGAAGTATGAGCCGTGTTATGACGTAGTAGTGATACGGATCAACGTGTCGCGCGGATCTTAAAGTAACATGCCAGACCAGCATATCCGAGAATAGAATACATGCCAAAGTTGATCGTAACGTTAATCTTGAGTGCCACTGTCGAATGTATTGTTAACTGCAACGAGCAAAGTGTCTAGCGACCAAAGGGCCTAAACTTCGCAGTAAATATAGAACCGAATCCTTTGTCACTAGTTAAGGCTGGTATGTAGGCCTAGCCTGTGGAAGGACAATTGAGGATAGTTCACACACATCGTGACTATCTGCCCCAGGCGCTAGTTTGTGTGTAACATCAGGGGTCTGTTATAGTTTTACATTACTTCACCTTACTTTCTGTCTCGAAAAAATTTGTATAGTTTTGGACCCCCCACCCCTAGTGTCGAGAATGTTTGTGAATCGGCTGCTATCCAGAACGTTCCATGTGGCAGAAGCAGAATGTAACCTTCAGAACAAGCAAGCTGAAAACTCATTGCTCTCCAGACAGCATTGTTTCAGACAATCTGCAGGGGTCTTAAGTCGCTGCAATGAAACACTCATTGCCTACGTGAAGGCGTTGTTTAGAAGCTGTGGAACCAGTGTCGGATTACGGTGTAAAAATTTTGTTGTGGCTCCTCTTCATTTGGGAAGCAAAGAGAATGAAAACTTTTCGTGAGTTCAGTTCCGTGAGAGTTTACTTACAGAAAAACAAAAATAAAAAGTAATCAGAAACACGAAGAATTTGTCGCTTTCCAAGCTTTACAATACCTTTTCCATCTCCCTTCAGTCAAAACTGTTATTATTTCTCACTTTTTACGTAGATATCCGGAGGAGTTCTAAAAGGTTTGGCTATAGAAGCCAAAAGGCAAATGCTTATCGAAATTCAGAATAATTTTTAACTGTTTCCTGTTATTTCTGTTTCTTAATGCTATTTGTTACTAGGTGTTTGGATTGTATTGTATAAATAATTTTTTTTCTAAAGTGCTGGGACATGTACTTGATCCATTACTGATTCTCTTTAAAAAATATATTTTTTTGCTGCTACCTCCACATTTTTGTATACTTCGACAAACTTCTTAATGTCAGTTTTGTCTTGCATTATTTTGTCTTGCTACTTTTCTTTCTAGTGTCTCTTTTTTTTATAATTAATTTGGACACGTTTGAAAGCTCTCATCGAAATGTGGCGTAGTGACTTTGTTCAGCATTAATAAACACATCTTATTACATAGTGAGCCATATGCTCTTTCCTTTCTCCTGACACTTTCTAGATTCGTTTTAGGAAGATGAGATACACACTTTATTTTTGTATTTCATTTTTGTCGATGTATATTGTTGTGCTTACGTCGTCATGAATTTTTTTCAGCGTTAGTACTCGAGATACCTTCTCTCCGCTCAAAGAGGTGAGGCTTCTATTAGATTTCCAAAAGTGTTATCATAGCTTTGAGTAGTTTCGTTAACACCTAGAACCATATTTTTTATTGCTGGGGATCACGTGTGTTGCTTAGAGTGGTATCACTAAACAGTAGCAGTGTTTCGACGAAGAACCTCTTATAATTGAAAACAGAGACTTTACCACATTTATTACACAGGGAAACCGTGACTCAGCATGTTTAATGTTTACTGTGCTTGTGAAAGATGTTGATTAGTTCATTTTTATTTATTCATCACTATTTGCCTTTAACTTGCCGTCTAAGGGCTAAGACAAGTCAAATTCAAATCTGCTTGCAACTGAACATTTTCTTTGGTAAATACCATATAAATAACCAGCCATTATGTTCATAGTGGGTACTGCATCAAGAAATTTAATTAAAGATGGCGTTTTTCGCTACTGTTTCTATTTTATTGATAGACGACTAGTAATTTTCTAAATAAAAGAAAGGACACTACAGTGTCTCCACGAACATGAACACAGTGACGTGAATGTACCTTAGGATAGTTTCATGCAGTAGAAAAATTTCCATATTCTTTGAAATGGCAACGTCTTTAAATTTGCGAGTTCTATCCGTTGTTGTTAACCCACATGCTATCTCCTTCGAAAAGTTGACATTTTAATAATGTGCAAAATTTGAGAAGATATTACGTTGACCAGAGTAAGGCTAAGTATGGGCTAATAATTTTAAAAAAATTGACTAAATTTACGTGTGTATTTGAGCAAAGTTAAAGTTCTGCAAAATTAACGGCACTTAATAAAATGAAATTAACGTGAGCCTATTCTAACTAAAGCTGTTCTTTAAGGAGGTAACAATAGAAGAGAATAGAACAGTTCTGCTGCCGAAGCTGGTCAGAGGTGAACCTCTTGTGAAACTTCAAATCCATCGCTCAGGTTAGGCTGCTGCTTTCTTGTTCTAATTTCCTAAAGCTAATCTAAAATGTAATGTATGGCTTGAAAGCGCCGTGTTCCCTTCAGGAGGAGGTTGAGGTAATTACTCATTATCGAAGGTTGCTTTTACTGCAGTTTGCAGAATTAAGTTACTGTTAGCTATAAGCTGATCGAGATACAGTCCACCTAAATTAAGTGTACATCGATGTGTTTATCTATTGGTATTTGTCTCTGGGTCTTCGGCCGACGTTTAACGGTCTTCCTGACGTTTCACAGACACGATGGCTGTCATTGTCAGGTTCAACCTCCTTTGTTGGTGACAGACTGGAATCGAGCCGGCCTTAGGATTTTTACATGTAGGATACCTGTTGCTCCAACGCCTGAACCACTGTGGTTCCCCCGACTGATACAGCACAGAAATCCGGGATCCGTTTACCTTGAGGATTTATTTTTACTCGTTAAAACTCTTTTCATATTTGTGAATTTCTATGACTTGGCTGAACAAACAGCTTCCCCTACAGCGAAAACCTTATGTTAAAAAACTTTGTGGTCAGTGGCTCACAGCGCGTGGTCTGCCAGGACAGATTTCGCCATCTGTCCCAGCCTGTATTACCGTTTATGTTCGATGACCCTAGTCTTGTTGAACCGTCAAGACATTACAACGTAAACTTTTCCACGTGTACACGGTATGTGTTAGATTCCAGACGTTCCGAATTGGTCCCTTGTGTCTTTGATCTAATTGGTCGGCTCATAAGAAATCTTTACGCTGTGTTTGTGCAATATACGTCACCATGGGTACGAACTGCAGAAAGATTGTAGCTGATATTTCTTCTTCCTTAGCATCATTTCACCTGATACTACGTTTCGTGACATTTCTTGTGCAACTGATGGAGTACCCATTCCTCCTCAGACCGCATTTCTTGGACGCTACATGCAACATGCTATTTGAGACCCACCACATCATAAAAATCGGCGACACAGAGGTTCCCCCTGTGGAGAAGAGCTTCCGTACACACAGGTTAAGGAAAGTCACAGAGATCGCGATCATGACAAAAATTTCGAAAAGAGAGGAGAAATCCTTAGTCAACTGATCTTAGATTCCTGTCCTACAGCGAACGACTGTTGCAGGTTGAAACTACTGAGTCTCTCTACTTATTTATATCATTTAAAACACTGACCTACAGAATTTTCCCTGACAAATGCAACTTAACCTATTCATTTATTACCAACATTATACAAGCCCAACGCAATCTGACTGTTGTACAGTGACAACATGGCTTCAAATAATTGACACAAAAGAATGGTCTTGATTTGAAAGAAATCCTAACAATAACCCACACATTTTCATAAGTCTCTTACCTCACAGAAAATCTTCATAACACGAACAACGACAATTACAGCAAGCAGCAACTACAGCCAGCCAAATAAAGTGTTTCTAACTACAGTAGACTCTAACTACTGTGAGGCATACGGTTAGAAAAAGAAAGATTTTGTTGTTGAAGAGCAATGTATTTAGATGATTTTACTGTACTCGCGTAACATCCAGTTCCCAAAATTATATAGTTGTCAATAATTCTATTACACAAACATTACCAACTACATCCATCCTCATTTTGCAATGCATGTCCTTACAAACACTGAGTTTCCACATAAGAAAATCATGTCCACACCCTTCTCTATCCGCTCGCTAGCTGCTAGTCTGTCCACCCAAAGAATCTCTTGCCGAGGCCATAGAGCGCTGTCTGCTATATTAATACAGTCTGTAGCACTGCCAACATGCAAACACACAAATAGGCTACTTACAAGGTAGGAAAAGGTGAACCACAGCGGTAATGACTTCGGGAAAAGCTGTCAGACGTTACACGACAGATACAGTCGAGCAAAATCTCCGGCAACAGTATCGACTCCAGTCCGGCCCTAGCAATGAATGGTGAATCTTTAACAGCATCAGCCACTCATGGTGGCGCAACGACAGGAAAATCGTTAAACGTCGGCAGAAGAACCCGAGACGAAAATACGTCAAATAGTGTTCACATAAGGCTTAACAATGCAGCTTTACGTTGCGTTCATCATTTCTAACCTCAGTGTCACACTCGCGCCACTGTACCACATTCTTGATTACGTTTAATAAGTTAGTTTGTGTGTTACGCAAAATACGTTAAAATATGTTGTGTCCAGATAGTCTGTAAGCTAGTAGGGATTAATCGTGTTGGTAAAATGAAATTTATATTTTTGTTGTAAGAGTGGTAACATGTGTGATGCTGCAGGCGACGGCCAGGAGGACCACCACTCTGGGGAGTGCGCGCTGCTGGCGGAGTGGGGGGTGCGTCCGCCGGCAGAGGGCGGCTGGCCGCGGCCGGTGGTTCGCGCCTGCGCCGCCGTGCGCTGCCTGGCGCTGCCCGCCTCCGACCAGAGGCTGCTGGCCGCGCTGCAGGCGCACCAACACCCGCGCTACCGCCATGAGGTACAGCGTCCAGTTTCGCTCCTTCACAAGGAAAGGCTCAGCGACATAGCTCACATCATAAGAGTTGCTGAATGTTAGACTAATGTTGCACCATATCTAGCACAGTTCACTCAGTGCTGTGAAAGTTACTAACATCCAATAGACACTCGCGCCGCCCAGGTGACTAGAAAGCCGGCCGCCTCCTAAATCACACGCGGCAATAAAATACTTATTTTCAAATTTTTTTCTACTTTTGTCATTCATACCAAGAGACATGAATTACAGTTAAATAATTTGGATTCCGCAGAAATATTGAAACACGTGAGGCAGTGCTGATCCTACCACTTATCTTAGATCAATTAAGGAAAGGCAAACCTACATTTCCAGCATTTGTAGACTTAGAGAAAAATTTGACAATGTTGGCTCGAATACTCTTTCAAATTATGAAGGTGGCAGGAGTCAAATATAGGGAGCGAAAGGTTGTTTACAATTTGTACCGAAACCAGATGGCAGTTATCGGAGTCGAGGGACATGAAAAGGGCGCAGGGTTGGGAAGGGAGTGAGACAGGGTTGTAGCCTATCCCCGATGTTATTCAATCTGTATATTTAGCAAGCAGTAAACTAAAGAAAAGAAAAATTCGGAGTAGGAATTAAAATCCATGGAGAAGAAATAAAAATTTTGAGGTCCGCCAATGACATTGCAGTTCTGTCAGAGAAAGCAAAGGACCTGCAAGAGCAGCTGAACGAAATGGAAAGTGTCTTGAAAGGAGGATATAAGATGAACATCAACAAAAGCAAAACGAGGGTAATGGAATGTAGTCGAATTAAGTTGGGTGATGCTGAGGAATTAGATTAGGAAATCAGACACTCGAAGTAGTAAAGGAGTTTTGCTATTTGGGGAGCAAAATAACTGATGATGGTCGAAGTAGAGAGGATATAAAATGTAGACTGGCAATGGCAAGGAAAGCGTTTCTGAAGCAGAGAAATTTGTTAACATCGAGTATTGATTTAAGTGTTAGGAAGTCGTTTCTGAAAGTATTTGTATGGAGTGTAGCCATGTATGGAAGTGAAACATGGATGATAGTTTGGACAAGAGGAGAATTTGGTGCTACAGAAGAATGCAGAAAATTAGATAGGTACATCACATAACTAATGAGGACGTACTGAATGGCATTAAGGAAACAAGAAATTTGTGCCACATCTTGACTAAAATAAGGGATCGGTTGATAGGACAACTTCTGAGACATCAAGGGATCACCAATGTAGTATTGGAGGGCGGCGTGGAGGGTAAAAATTGTAGAGGCAGACCAAGAGATGAATACACTAAGCAGATTCAGAAGGACGTAGGTTGCAGTAGGTACTGGGAGATGAAGCTTGCACAAGATAGAGTAGCATGGAGAGCTGCATCAAACCAGCCTCTGGACTGAAGACCACAACAACACAGTTGCAAACTGACTTTAAAAATCAGGAATAACATGACATAAGCTGAAATATTTCTATTAGGAAATTTACAAATGCGCCATGAATTAGCTGTACTCGGTAAAGTTGATCTCCCTTTCCAGCCGGAAGCTGCCGCAGTGTGTCTCTGGCGTCCCTGCTACCACTGGAGGTGCACATGTCCGATGGATACGTCGATGCAGCGCCACGCCAAGGAGTGGTGTAACCATGTGACATGAATGGGTACTCTGGCTCATAGGACCTTAATAGGCAACTACTACTTAAAGCCAATGTGTGGTGCTGCGGACATTAGTGGACAAGTCGTCAGTTCAGTGGCGGGGCCGTGCATGGTGCAATGCCCACGCTGGTTTTTGTGTGTCAGTGTGGCTGGCTCAGGTATTGCTGAGATGGTGTATAGGGGAGATTTCTGTAGCGAACGGATGGATAACCTCAGTGAAGAGAAGGCAGTTAGGAACAGCCAGTGAAGAACACCACCAGCAGCTTGGAGTACAAGCGCTGCCGCTTAGAGACGAAGCAGGAAGCTTGAGGCAAAGCAGCGAGACAGCCTCTTATACGGGTATCCGAGGTTGGTGGTGGCTGATTGTCAACAGCGGCCATAGTTCTGGCCAGAGCATCAGATGGTGTTGGGCGTCTCCGTTCCAGGGAACACAGCATAGCTGGGAGTGAAGAGCTGACACCTGTCCATTGTTTTCGGATATGACTAGTATAGGAAACCTCTGCGGCCAGTACAGGCTCCTAATGCACACAGTTGAGTCAGGAGTGGCCTACTGAAATAGTCTATTCATCAAATTTGTGACGCACAAGAAGGCCGCCATTAGGTCTAGTGCTTTCAGTTGAAAAAGTTTTACTTGGTCAATGTGTCTAGAGCGATTTTATTTGCCATTGCTGTTGAATTTCCTTTTCCCGTTCATGCCTTCTGCGTGCATCTGAGTAGGTTTTACAGCTAATGTTCTCTCTTTCGTATTGCCTGTCTAGTACAGAGTTGAACCTATTGCTGGTGCATTTAAGATTCGGTTTATGGGTAATAGGTTTTATTTTATTAGGTATTCTCCTTTTTACTATGGTTTTTTCATGTTATTTGGGGCCCCTTTTACTAAAAGGCTTCTCTGTTTATTGTGTAAGGGTGTTACTTTAGTATATGAATCTGTGCCTCCTTTATTGTAGAGTTGATTCTTGCGGGGAATGTTGTTTAATGGTTTATAATCTTGTATTATGTCGTACTTGATATTTTGTTAATCTAAGCATTGAGTTCTTTGCTTGTTTCTTATTCTTTACGGGCTCTGGGATTTTTAGACCCAGTAACAAATTTTGTTAAGCGTTCATAACCACACAAGCCCCACGCACCTTCCACTTCCGTCGTGCCACACAAATGATTTTCATCTTCCATTTTGCTCCTTGTGCTCTCTTCAGTGGAATCGTGATAAGACTTCAGAAAAACATAAACCTATTTTATCGGAAAGTACCGGAAGTCAATATGTTTAAAAAATGCTTTTCTTTTATTATTTGAATTTTGTGCCAATCCTTACGACTAAAAGGACTAACCTTATTCCATAATTCACATGGTGTCTATTGGGGGAGATACAACACTTCTCTCCATTTTCCAACGCATCAATAATGTAAAGAACGGTATCACAAAACCACCAAACGCTGACACGTCTCCACTAGGAGAATCAATTTTCTTCATTAGACGAATATCGTTACAAGGAACCTTCCTTTAAGTTTATGTAATGGTATCCGTGGCTTTAAGATAGATGCTTGACGGAAACTGCTGTTTGTCCGTAAATACATAAAAATTACAGCAGTTTTCGTATTCCATACCACTCTTCTGTATTAACAAATAGTTTGGCTCGTGATCCCATTCTTTTAATACGGCGAAGTTGTGTCGCGCTGTTTAGACAAAAAAGTTTGGATATGAATAATTTTGTTTAATCTAATTACTTCATCTTCAAAAGACGTCTTTGCTCAATATTCAGATGTTGGGTCAGACGCAGCTACAGGTTTCGAAATGGTTTCTTCTGTGTCGGGAACAGCTTCTATTACTTTTGACATTTTATCAATGACAGCTGCGCTCGCTTATTTTGTACATTAAATATTTTAGGTACCGTATCCCATACCGGTCTTCTGCATTCATAAATCGTTTTGGCTGGAGATGCGATCATCAGATTTTTGCTCTGTTATAAAGGCATTATAAGTCTTACTGCAGGAGCTAAAGTTGTTCTATTTACTATTTCGTGTCCCCAAAAGGAAACGTTAGTCTTCAGTGCATGTGCGCAGATTACGACAGAGAAGAAACTAAACAATACTGCATTGCGAGACTTCGTACTTCTCAGGGAACTTACGAAACCTAAAAACACAAGTTTTTAATGTTTTCTGAATTCGTTGTGCCGTGTACACCTTTTTGTGAAAATTGTTACAATAAAAACTATACAATACGCATTCGTCAAATATTGTATTGAACATTGTAGTCTACAAGCCGCTTGTCACAGTGTACAACAAAACTTAGCAAACGCTTAACTGCAATTGTTCTCTATACGGAAACTGAAGATTTAGCGGGTAATACCCCACTCACAAGAAGCGCACAGAGGCTGTTCGACAAAGTTATACCGATCTTTCTCGAACTTTTTTTTTTGCGTGGTGCACAGTGCGCAAACACGCTTGGAGTGTTTATCAGTAAATTCTTCAGCACTATACACAAAATACAAATAAGAAACTAACGTAACTGAAGCAAGGAACGCAAGTGAAAAGAATCCAGGCACATCACCATGCACTGCACTACACTGCTGGATGGAGTACTGTCTCTTGGTGTCCCACACAGCAGTTTCATGGTTCTTCCGGGAAAGTCCACTCTCCCCACGAGCAGCACTGCTAACTATACGGTTTACATGCTACACACAAATAGTGTTAGTCTTCTGAACGTGAAAGCTGCAATACGAGAAAAGATTTAAAACGATATCTTATTTTGAGTACCATGTATAGTCCCATAGTGCTTAGAGCCATTTTAATGTATAGTAAGTGCAATGCGTGATTAAAACTGTAGGCGCTTTGGGTGTGTGTAGGGTGTGAAATTTAGTACAGTTCCCACCACAGGCTAGTTGGCCATCGAGCCAAACTGAGTTTGGATAATATATAATGGTACGTCACTCCAATCTGCTTGATCTCTAACCCGGAATCCATCAGCTGTAGTGCCTGGCGGCTGATGGCATGCGGTGCTCTCGGCAATCCACGATCAGATGCTTTCTGGCTGATGAATCTGAAAAACATGCTTGCTTGAGCAACAGTCGAACACTCTAAAAGAGCTGGATCGGGACAGCACGTACAACAGCGGTTTTGAGGTGCCTTGTCGGAAACTCATTAACTCATCGAAAGTAAGTCACACCCACTAGCCTTAGCTCGTTAGAAACGTAACACCTGCAATGCAAACTACTGGCCATGCGATTCAAAGGAGATCGTTTTGTGTACCCAATGGTATAGCATAGCGTCACGCAAAGTGCTAGGCCAATATGACGATTATGAAGGTAATATGGCAGCGTCCACTCTTCTCGGTTCCTATACACAGTCATGCGCTACTGTAGTGCGGTGGGCAGACCAGGGTTCATCCTGAAAGACAACATGGTACCAGTCCTGTGTCCAGTGGTTGTTGAATGGGGCACCACTGACAGCACGCCCTCTCAGCTGCCACATCTAGAGAAGCCGCTTCAGTGGTCACCGTACCAATAGTTCGTGGTGCTGCGGAGTTCGTCGCTCTGTTCTGTGTACCTGCATGCTGAACAAACCCCCACTTCTTGACTCGTGACGTGGCTGTATATGCAACAACACGGTCTTTACCATTGGGTGGCAGTCACGTTGGGCTGCTGAGATCTTACATTAGGTTGAGTGTGTGAAAGGCGGCAAAACTTATGGTTTCGGCGACTTCCACATTATCGACATTTGAGATGTAATTTATAGTCATATGTCGATAGAATTCATTTGATTTGAAAATAGCATATTCCTTTAATAAAAGCAAAGATTATCCGATAATGTGTGCCAATGCATGTAGTACTCGTAGGCTTTTATTTCTTGAGAATTACATTTGGCTGGGCTAGCAATGTCACAGACAGCAGATCACACGACCACAGAGGGACTGTTGAAATTCTAAGAGATTACTATCGACCTCACGTTCCTAAAGCGTTTCTGTGCAGCAAGGGTGTTGTAAAGTATGGTTAAACTCCCGGAAGGCGGGCAACAATGAGCCTTGAGTGTCGAATGCAGAGAAGATAGCGCCAGTATGCCGGTGGACACTATGCAGGCTCTGTGGAAGCTACAGGTGTTCATGGCTCCATACTCTAGACAGAACACGGCAGGCGAGCTGTGAGGATACTGAAAGTGAGAGACTGAAACTTTCTCGTCCCAAAATACCTGCAGCTGGCCGCTGTTGTATATAGCAGATAGAAATCTTATGAAGGTCGTAGGAAATATGGTTTAACACAAAAATGCGCTCGTTTTGAGGTACCGACAGGACAGAGCCAAAACAGATTCCTTTCTTTAGCTGTAGGCCTCTGGCCGCGAAAATGCGGGAATTTCCTTGGTCAGCCTGGTTCGACGTAGAGAAGTGAGAGGACGCTCCCGGAGAACTGACATCTGTCATTGGATGCCTGCTGGTGAAAGGCTCGTATTGACCCTCGAAGAAGGAGCGAATGTTACGGGGAAGACAGGAGGAACTAAGATGACACTTCGTCCGCTGGTAGTGAATCACTTCGAATTCTGCTCGCAGAATTCGTGGTGGATAGTAGTTATTCTACTCTTCAGCCCCAACTGGGGCATGCTGTAAAGTTTGTGTTAGGTATCTTTTCGGGAACTGTAAGCATCGTCCGACACAGTGGCCGCCGACAGCTGCACTCTATGCTTCGGCCTCCATCAGTTACTTTGCTGCCCCAATAGCAAAACTCATATATATTTAGTGTCTCTCTTCCTGATCTAATTTATGACAATTTTCTCTGTCCTTTTACATAATTAGCTGTAAATAGTTTTTCTTGCCGTTTTAACATATGTTCACAACAAGCTTGTTTTGGCATTTGTGCCATTTTCGAGTGTTCCTATTTGACAATTCATTTATAATGCGTTTTATTCTACACCTATGTCACAGTACAATGATATTATACTTCCGTCTAGATGGAATGAGTCCATAAAACATTTTGGAAAGTAATTTCATTTATTAACTGCACTGTTAATATAGATCATGTATTTACGTTCCTTAGAAATTTTGGGTTACTTTTTGACACTTGTGAAACGACGGTCGTTCCAGTGATGCATTGAAGTAAATTATACCTTAGGTAGTCAGATTTTTTTGTCATGGATATTTTGCATTATGTAGACATGTGATCTTAATACGTCTAGTTTTTTTTTCTATCATGGTAATAAAGTTTTCCACTCAATTTAAATGTTTGAGATCCATTTGTTCTTTTAAGATCTCTTCGTACATCTGTCTGTATGTTCGTATAAATTTCTAATTCTTCCAAAATTTTCTTGCTTTGATATTTTAGTTTCCTATGTAGAATTTTCAAAGTATTTTCTATTATGTTCAGTTTGTGATTAATTGTTAAGTGTAGGTAAAAACTTGATTGGTTGCTTTTGCAGTCTCTGGTGTGTTCTTTAAATCTTATACTAAAACTTCGTTCCGTGTGTCCAGTGAAGAAGCTGTTGCTGTCGTCACAGGAAATTTTGTATACAACTGGATTAGAGGAGATCGCTTGTTGTTGTTGTTGTTGTTGTTGTTATCAGTTTTGTAAGTTGTTAGTTCAAAATGTTAGTTGTATTTCTGTATTTTTAACAATTTGTTTATTGTGTATGATGTGTTACCTATACATGTTGTTGGTACATATATCGGTTTGCCTTTGGTATTGTCATCTCTTCTCAATGTTACGTCTTCATGTATGTTGTTTGATTTAGGCTTACTGATAGATTTTGAGTGCTACAGATGGGTCGAAATTAGTTTTTGTGCTGTTAATTACAGTGTTGAATCTGTTTTACTGCTTTTTCTACCAGCAGCAAATTTAGTTCTATTGATCATTGATTTAAAGTATGCGTATTTGTGACCTGGGATGGAATAAATTTTTATTGATGTTTGTAGTTGTAAGTTTTCTATAAATCTAAAATTTGTACTGCTAATTGTAGTTGCTTATTTTTAGGTCTAAGAAATTTATGGATTTGTTGTTTTCTGTTTCTATTGTAAATTTTACTTTTGGGTGCAGATTGTTTAATTGCTGGTGAATTGTCTGTATATCATTGTCTTAATTTAGTAGTAATGTATCATCTACATACCAGTAATAAATAATTTTGTTGAGGGATGGGGAACTGGAGTTAAGAAGTTTTTCTTCTTCTGCACTGAGAAATGTCTGCGATAGTACCTGCTACGCAATTTCTCATTGGTACCGCATTTTTGTGTGTGTATTCTCTTATAAAATTCAAAGTAATCATGTGATAGTGAGTTATAGTAATTTCATGCTTTGATAAGTGTCATCAGAGATTTCCTTTCTATGTCTGAGGAGATTGTCCCTTATAATTTTAGTTCTCTCAGCTAATGGTATTTTCGTGTACCGATTTATTATATTGAAATAGATGAAATTGCCAGCTTGGGGGATTTCTTTATTTTAAATTCTATGGGCTAGTTTTAGAGTTTTTCATGCCATATTTTCTATTTTATGTGTAGTTCATTCAATACAGTGTTAACCTTTTTACTTATGTTGTATGTCAGGCTGCCTATGTAATTTATTTTTGGACCGACTGGGACAGTTTACTTGTGCACTTTGCGTGGCTATGCCTTATTATAACTAACTGAGACTACTTCTACAGGTTAATCAATCGTTAACTCAATCGCTTTCAGGGCTCGCTTCTGGCAGGATAGGCCAGCTATGGTGCCCACTGCGGGAGTGATAGGTCTGAAAGAAATATTAGTATGGTTTGTCGTGCCAGTTCTTAGTTACATACAAAACATAAACACTTAGAAATAAATGTAAATTACTCACGTTTCATAAGCAAGGAGATGCTGGAAGTGTCTCCCTCCGTTGTTGAATCATTTCTGACATCTAGTTGGGAAATTGCTCGTTACTCTGTTCTGTCTGAGAAATGGCAGGAATATCTTGACGAATGTTAGTTTTAAGTTCATCTGAAGTGTATGGATTTGATTTCTACACTTTCTCTTTTAATGCCCCCAAAAGACAAAAATCACAGAGGGTTAAATTGAAGAATGAGGAGGCGACTTGTTGTTAATGATCAATCTACATTGGAACACGTCATGTGAATTTCCTGTAGCAAGAAATTGGCTGTATGTGTTGTCACAGAGCCCTGCTGAAAAGTCGCAAAAGCACATTCTCTTTCAGTTAATTGGCCAAAAAGGTCCCAAATTTTTCTCACATATCTCGCTGTTGTTTCCTGGAAAAAGTACTCTAGCCACTAATAGCATAATACACTATTTCTTTATCATGCAAGAGAGCCTCGTGTATTAAGTAACGCTTTTGAAAACTCGAGTAACGGTTATTTTGTGGATTAACTTTTCCAGTTAGGAAAAACCATGATTCGTCCAAAAAGTAAGCTGAGGGTAAATTGCTCCCATGCACCTTTTTCAAATTTCTTTCACAAAACCGTAACGTTTTTGGTCAGTCACCCTGTTTAAGTTGTTGCACTGTGGTTGTTATATAGGGCTGTAACTTCAGCAACTTCGTAACAGTTTGAAAAGAGCCATAGGAAATTGCCCTTTGCTGAGAAACATATCGACGTGATTTTCTAAGAGATCTTACCAGAGCATGCCCAAAGTTATCGATAGTTTTTCTGCGAGAACTGTACATGGTTGTCTGTTTCCTGTGAAGAAAAATCCTCGTTCCACAAAATTTATCAATCGATGAAACTCAGTCCGATTAGGAACCTGAACATCGTGAAATTCCTCTGGAATAACCTGTTTACGGCACGTGCTGATTCTGCACTAAAGAGTGAATCATGCATGAACACACTTTAGCGAGTAGAACACTTGCATTTCGGCAGTTTCGCTTGCATTTCGGCAGTTTCGCTTGCATTTCGGCAGTTTCGCTTGCATTTCGGCAGTTTCGCTTGCATTTCGGCAGTTTCGCTTGCATTTCGGCAGTTTCGCTTGCATTTCGGCAGTTTCGCTTGCATTTCGGCAGTTTCGCTTGCATTTCGGCAGTTTCGCTTGCATTTCGGCAGTTTCGCTTGCATTTCGGCAGTTTCGCTTGCATTTCGGCAGTTTCGCTTGCATTTCGGCAGTTTCGCTTGCATTTCGGCCGGCAGTTTCGCTTGCATTTCGGCCGGCAGTTTCGCTTGCATTTCGGCCGGCAGTTTCGCTTGCATTTCGGCCGGCAGTTTCGCTTGCATTTCGGCCGGCAGTTTCGCTTGCATTTCGGCCGGCAGTTTCGCTTGCATTTCGGCCGGCAGTTTCGCTTGCATTTCGGCCGGCAGTTTCGCTTGCATTTCGGCCGGCAGTTTCGCTTGCATTTCGGCCGGCAGTTTCGCTTGCATTTCGGCCGGCAGTTTCGCTTGCATTTCGGCCGGCAGTTTTGCTTGCATTTCGGCCGGCAGTTTTGCTTGCATTTCGGCCGGCAGTTTTGCTTGCATTTCGGCCGGCAGTTTTGCTTGCATTTCGGCCGGCAGTTTTGCTTGCATTTCGGCCGGCAGTTTTGCTTGCATTTCGGCCGGCAGTTTTGCTTGCATTTCGGCCGGCAGTTTTGCTTGCATTTCGGCCGGCAGTTTTGCTTGCATTTCGGCCGGCAGTTTTGCTTGCATTTCGGCCGGCAGTTTTGCTTGCATTTCGGCCGGCAGTTTTGCTTGCATTTCGGCCGGCAGTTTTGCTTGCATTTCGGCCGGCAGTTTTGCTTGCATTTCGGCCGGCAGTTTTGCTTGCATTTCGGCCGGCAGTTTTGCTTGCATTTCGGCCGGCAGTTTTGCTTGCATTTCGGCCGGCAGTTTTGCTTGCATTTCGGCCGGCAGTTTTGCTTGCATTTCGGCAGTTTCGCTTGCATTTCGGCAGTTTCGCTTGGATTTCGGCAGTTTCGCTTGGATTTCGGCAGTTTCGCTTGGATTTCGGCAGTTTCGCTTGGATTTCGGCAGTTTCGCTTGCATTTCGGCAGTTTCGCTTGCATTTCGGCAGTTTCGCTTGCAACACTTTCAATCAATACACAGTATTCCGTTGTCTAACACACACATGCTATCTGTGCAATAATTCTACAAATAAGCCTCGCAGTGGAGGGGAAGTATACTCTCCACCAGCTAGCTGGCTGCCGGCGGTTGCGTTAAGGGTTGGTCACCCTGTAGTGTATCGCTGATACTGTGAGCTGGGTTTCTCACGATCTGCGCCTGCCGGAGGCCTGTGAGTGAAGGTGGTGCCGGCAGATGGAGCTGCTGTCGCGGCTGTGTGGGGGGCGGGTCCCCCCGGAGCGCCTGCGAGCGGCGGGGCGCGCGGCGCGCGTGCTGGACACGAACGCGTTCGAGACACCGCTGGACGGCAGCCGGCGGCCGGAGGCGCTGTCGGGGCGGCTGCGCGGCCTCTACCCGCTGGCCGCCATGATGAACCACGCGTGCTCGCCCAACACCACGCACGGCTACGACGCGCAGCACGCCATGGTGGTGCGCGCCGCCGTCGACGTAGCCCGCGGCCAGGAGCTCACCACGTCGTACGCGCCGCTGATGTGGGGCACGGCCGCGCGGCGCGCCCACCTGCTCGACACCAAGGGCTTCCTCTGCCGCTGCGACCGCTGCCGCGACCCCCAGGTACCGTCTGCTCATTCCCTCCACTTTCAGAACGGTTAAGCAGTCAGCTCACGGGACAAAATCTTAGTCGCTCCCTTAAGGGGAGTTTTACAGTATTTGGCCCGAAAAAAGCATGTTCTTTCAGACATTTTCCTGGGATATTTGGTCAAAATGTTTATTGATGTTTCCTCTAAAAACTGGAATTTTTTCGACCGGAAATGTCGAAGAGCAAAGGCGGAAGTGCCGTCGGAACAAAACACAATTTCGATGCAGACCACCACTCGCAGTATGTCACAGGTTAGCTGGCTCGCCTCAAATCAAAATTGAGTTGACGTTGGTGAAGTATATAAGGTTCTTTAGAGTTGTACCTCGCTCAAGTCATTTGGACAATAGGAAAAAAATGGCGGCCATTTGAAAAAATAGGGCTTTTTCATCGATTTTTCGACTTCGTCGGCCAAGTAAAATTATTTTTTAATGTTTATATTTTATCACTTTACAGATATTCAGTTTATTTTTCTTTACAATAACACACATTCTGTTCACAATGAAATTTGTTGTGGACTGGCAAGACAGCCAATCCACTAGGAGGAAGCCGACAGGCACGCGTTTAAGCTCACGCAGGCTGGCGTGAGGTCTGGAACAGTTAAAGGAATTGAGACTAGTAAAAAAAAGTACGGAGCTGCTGGAATACTTTAATCCATAATTGGTGAACATCGCTCTTGACGGTACATGTTTTACAGCATCAATAGTAATTGGTAATGGCGCCTTGCTAGGTCGTAGCAAATGACCCAGCTGAAGGCTATGCTAACTATTGTCTCGGCAAACGAGAGCGTAATTTGTCAGTGAACCATCGCTAGCAAAGTCGGCTGTACAACTGGGGCGAGTGCTAGGAAGTGTCTCTAGACCTGCCGAGTGGCGGCGCTCGGTCTGCAATCACTGATAGTAGCGACACGCGGGTCCGACGTATACTAACGGACCGCGGCCGATTTAAAGGCTACCACCTAGCAAGTGTGGTGTCTGGCGGCGACACCACAAAATTTACATTATATTTGCCTCTGAAACAATTACTTCATAAGTGGAATAACTACATTTTATACTTGACAATTGGTCTGTTTCTGACGTACTGAGGCTTTTTGCCCATTTGGAACTTTTTCATACATTTCTATTTCGTCAGGAGTACTAGTAAGAGCTCTTCGTACCATTGAATTTTCTGTAGATCGGTTTACGATGATAGTTCTTACACATACCTTTCCGCAACTATTATTGTTATAAAAGTAATTCCATGTAAGTCTAAAACACAAAGGTATTCCACATGGGCTGCAAGCAGCATTAACTGAAATCGATAGGGCGATTTGAAAATTCGTGCTGGATCAGGATTTGAACCTGGGTCTCCAGCTTACTATGCAGTTGCTCTGACCACTAAGCCATCTGGACAATTGGTCATAGCAACTGCGCAGACTGCCCTAGCACGCCTCCTGTCAGACTCAGATTCTCAGCTTAACCACACATTACTAATTTAGTGCCCCTTGCGGTTGCAATGACCACTGTGTCCGGAGTGGTCAGAGGAAGTGCCAAGGAGGAGACCTGATTCGAATTCCTGTCCAGAACAAATTTTCAAATTTCCCCGTAGATTTCAATCCTTGCCCACTTGCAGCCCAAGTCTGTAGTTCCTTTGCGTCTTAATTCATAATGCCTGCTGGATCAGAAATGGTGTCTGTTCTTTCGGACTTGTCCGAAAGAACACACACCACATACAGAAATCTAAAACACACTTTACAACATTTACAGTGTCTGCAGCACGAAGTTAATATAACTAGTATAATTAAGGTTACAATCACATATGGAGTGATAGAATAGTATGTCATTTACTTAGTGTGTTATCCTTTTCTGCTGTTCATTAATCATTTGATCTAAACAATTAGGTGCTTTCAAGTACCCTTTAATTCATCTGTGTGACCACAAGATCTAGTGATAACTCTAAATTTAGCAAAGAAAGGTTTGGTTTCTGTTTTTAACTTCGCAACAATAAATTTGCAACTCTATTCGTGGTATTGCCTCATTTTCATTTGTGTTGGTGCGTAGTTACATTTACTGTATTATATTATTTTTCCCAATTCCTCTTAGCACTACATCTCTCAGGGCTTGTTTAACGCTGCCAGACCTTCCTTACAAACTGTGCATAACCACTCATTATTTAAAGATGTCCATATACTTTGCTATAATACGATAATTCTGTTGTCATATTCACTCTTCCTGGTCGAAAGTACGTGAGAGAGAAATTGGTTGTCTACAAATTGCTCTGTCGATAATTAGTCTAAGTACTTCTTTTCTCGCTGAAGAAAATACACTTACCTTCTGAGTGGTTTCCTGTGGTGAAAGGAACATTTTGTATAAGCTAAACATGTTATCTACAAGGAGACATTTATCAAACATCCTAACATGCTTCCTGCTGTGAAATTTAAAATTTTCCCGGTAAATTAAATGTTCGAAGAGATTTTGGGATTGCAGCTTGTCGTCTAACGTGTAACGGCTCACCTGAAGAAGACTGGCAGGTGTCCCACCGAAATATCGTAGAGTGAAATTTACGATGAGTAGCTGCAATCCCGAAATCTCGTCGAACATGCTTCTTGCATCAGACTGAGAAATTTCACAATTTGTGACTGGTTTATGATGTGAGGCTGCAATACACCTTTCTATGTATAAACTATAGCACTTCTCATTTGTTTATACTATTTTATATACCGAATACATCTGCTAGTGTTACTTCTTGTTGATGTGTGGTTACGTACGTTGCAACTCTTTTAAATCCGATGTCTACCTCCTCAACATACGAAGTAATGAACCTTTCTAGCTTTCCACCACAAATTTTAACGTCTTCGTTTTTTATTGCTCTTAGTGTTCTGTTTACCCCTGATAATGTTGCTCTTACCATTGCCAACTGCTCCTTAAAAGATCTTTCGTATCCCTCTACATATCCTCTGTGTATTCCTGTAATATGTAGCATCAGTCTAATGTAGTGTAAAAAATAGCATTTTAATTACCTCACCGAGCAAGTTAAACAGGCCTCTCTTGGTTTTTTGTCTCATGGCGTATCATCTGGTGAACCAGCCTCTGAACTATTAGCTTTCCTATGTGACATGTCACCTGTTGGTTTTGCAAACAACAATCCGTTAAAACTACATTAAGTTCTTTTACCGTGCCCCTACACCTCCGTACAGTTATTTTACCGTATCTTTGTCTTCTGAAAACGTTCAGTTTACGTATGTTTCAATCCTCTGTGTGGTACTGTGGATTTCTACTTTTCCTTAATTATCATACTAAGGTCCTGAAGACGTACTTATTTTTGAAACTCCATAATCTGTTTTCAGTTGTTTAGCTCTTGCTGTATTTGCTACTACTGCTACTACTGCAGCAGTAGTAGTAGTAGTAGTAGTAGTAGTAGTGGTGGTGGTGGTGGTGGTGGTGGTGGTGGTGGTGGTAGATTTTGTCGTTAATCATACAGTTTATTTGTTAGCCCATTCGTTTTGTATCATTGATTCTCTAGCTACATCTTGTGTATCTTGATTTCTAACTTTGTTCACATAGGGGTGTAGTGATAACTTACCTTTGCGCATTCTCGTTGCAATGTTCCTGGGATGTTTAGTTTCCCGCTATACGTAAATTCAAATGGCGTGTAGTTCGTAACGCTGTGTGGTGTGTTGAATACGAAGATTGTACGCGGTACCCACTTGTCCCACTTTGGTCTCCTGTCGCTGTCTCAGATACTCTAGCAGTGTGTGGAGACTTCTCTCCAATGCACTGTGTGGCATGCCGTTGCGTGTATCTTACTACTATGCAACAATTTACAAAATCTCTTGGAAAGATAACTTAAAAATTTTACCGTTGTTCAATTAGAGCTACTACCGGAATTCCATACCTTAAAACTGTTGTAAAAACGATTCTGCTACTATCTCAGCATATTGACGCTCTATTGGCATGCCTGATGTAAACTTACTGAAGTTATCTTGGAATGTTAGCATGTATTGCTCACTTGTGCTTCACGAATTTAAAAGGCCTACAATGTCAACTGAGCTCTCTTCGAATAGACTTTCCGCTGTGTCTGTTATTTCTGACGGCATCTTGTCTTCGACTGTGTAAGCTTATTCTTTTGGCAAGACGGACACTTACACCTGTATTCGTCCACATCATGTTTCATTCCTTTCCATTGCTTAAACTTCTTTATCCTTTAGAACGTTTTATGTATGGCCTGGTCTCCTCCCAATAGATTATCATGCATTTAATTAGCATCCGGCGCGTTTCCTCAGGATTTTTCATCATTTGTTGCTTTTGCATTAACTGATATCTCATCACGTCCTATTTCATTGCTCGCTTGGGTTTGTCCCACGTTCACCTAATTACCCTTGTTCTTTCCCTCCAGCTGACCTCTGTCATTATCGGTATTCTCAGTAGGCCGTGTCCTACTAAGAGCGTCTGCATTGCTATTCGGCCTACCCGGCTTGTAAATTACGTCATAGTCATATTCCTCAAGTTTAAATCTCCACTTCGGGTCTTGGACTTGGATCCTTTACACTGAATAGCCATTTTAATGGCTTGTGGTCTGTCACCTCTACAAACCATTCTACGTATATGTATAGTAATAACTGCCTTCCTGGAAGTGCTACAGCCAACAGTTCTTTATGTACCCTGTTTAATGATCTAGATGTGTACGCAATGCGCAAATCTTCACCACTTTTTTGCCTTGGGCCAAGATCGTCCTACAGCTGAACTGCTCTCATCTGTTGCCACGATATTTGTAAAATGTGGGCACTGAAGTAGCGTTGGATTAACTAGTTTCTCTTTTAGTTCTTGAAAAGCATTATTTTGTCTGTCTGTTTCAGTTCTTGAAAATCATTCTTTTGTCTTTCTTTAGCAGTTCGTGTATAGGCTTCTCGATTTTACTAAAATTCGCAAGAAATTTGCGAGAGTACGCGATAAATCCAAAGAACCCTTTGAATTATTTCTTTGTCCTTGGCTGTGGAAAGTACTTGACTCTCGCTCCACCCATATCATGTAAAGGGTGATCCCTTTATTAGTTAGACAATGACCCAAGATCTCGTACTTACCAGGTCGCAGCTCTAACTTTTCCTCTCGCAAGCCATTAAAAATTAAACAGTTTCTCATTATGCTTCCATAACACACAATATTGTCTAGGTATGTTTGACGATTGCGATTACGGTCCATTCATCTTTACTTTTTGAATAGTGCAGTTTACGCTTCTAAGGTAGTTGTTTTTATAAGTTACTGAAGTCAATAATTACTTAGGAGGGGCAGGATGGGCTCGTGGTCACAACTTTATGTAACACACTTGTTCTTAATCTACAGAAATTTTGAAGATACGCCACTAGTGCGAAATGCATCCATTTTAAAACCAATACCTGCAACAGACACTGCCTTTTTATTTGAAAAACGGCTATTCTGTTCGTACCTGTTCTGTCAGTCGTACTGCAGAAACGGCAATGCTTCCTTTTAAGGGATACCCAGTGGGAGACGACACATTTCTTTCAGGTGATCACGCACGGACCTTCTCTGCCATTTCACGTCTCATCCACGGACCCGGCGCGTTATCATGAAAGATGACGCAGAATGTGTTGCCCACGTGGTTCAAATAATATTTTATCTCTTTACCTCTTCTGCCAGGGCTAATTAGCCATAAATGTAACAAGCTCCGCCAGCACACCATGGATTGTTGCAGCATATTTCTCCCCATTCAAATACCGAAAACGGATTGCCATATGATACTCCATTTCGTCAGTGGGTGGCATTTTGTTTTCGCTCCTCTAGTGTCGTGCTACGGTACTGCGACGCAGGTCTTTCTGTAAACATACAAAGAATTAATTATAACATTTTCCGATTAATCGCGGTAGGGTACAAGAACCAGTGCTAAATGTTTTGAAGGGATAAACAGTCTTGGGTGCGAAACAGGTTTTATTTTTTTTTCTTTGCCAATAATGCTTATCGCCTCATTTGAGGCATCTTCAGAGTGATTCGTATAACAGATTTTAAGCAAATATGGTGCTGTTCATGCAAATGTCGTAGATGGCAGTCGAGGGACATGAAAGGGAAGCAGTGGTTGGGAAGGAAGTGAGACAGGGTTATAGCCTATCCCCCATGTTGTTCAATCTGCATATTGAGCAAGCAGTAAAGGAAACAAAAGAAAAATTCGGAGTAGGCATTAAAATCCGTGGAGAAGAAATACAAATTTTGGGGTTTGCTGACGACATTGTAATTCTGTCAGAGACAGTAAAGGACCTGGAAGAGCAGTTGAACGGAATGGACAGTCTTGAAAGGAGGATTTGAGATGAACATCAACAAATGCAAGAAGAGGATAATGGTATGTACTCGAATTAAATTAGTTTTGCTATTTCGGTAGCAAAATAACTGATCGAAGTAGAGACGGTACAAAATGTAGACTGGCAATGGCAAGGAAAGGGTTTCTGAAAACGGGAAATTTAACATCGAGTATAGATTTAAGTGTCAGGAAGTCGTTTCTGAGAGTATTTGTATGGAGTGTAGGCATGTATGGAAGTGAAACGTGGACGATAAGTAGTTCAGACAATAAAAGAATAGAAGCTTTCGAAATGTGGTGCTACAGAAGAATGCTGAAGATTAGATGGGTAGATCACATAACTAATGAGGAGATATTGAATAGAATTGGAGAGAAGAGAAATTTGTGGCGCATCTTGACCACAAGAAGGGACCGGTTGGTAGGGCATATTCTGAGGCATCAAGGGATCACCAATTTAGTATTGGAGGGCAGCGTGGAGGGTAAAAGTCGTAGAGGGAGACCAAGAAATGAATACACTAAACAGATTGAGAAGGATGTAGGTTGCAGTAAGTACTGGGAGATAAAGCAGCTTGCACAGGATAGAGTAGCATGGAGAGCTGCATCAAACCAGTCTCTGCACTGAAGATACAACAACAACATGCTGCTGTTGATGCAAATGACTTAGGAAGCAAACATCGTTCTCAAAATTTTAAGAACGTTGTGTGGCGCCCTGATATAGTGTTTAGTACACGGTCAGTCACGTTTAAAATACTTAAAAAGCCTTAGTGGGCAGTTGACCTTGTAAAGTTTTAACCCTTTCGTGAGCCGTGGGAAACATGCTTCCCACTACAATGTACTCGCTCCTAGTCCCGTGAGATTCACATTTCCCACCTCTGTACGGTGCTACCACCTAGTGAACAGTATATGGTACTACTTCCAATCGGAAGTTCCCGCCGTTTTTGCGTACCTTCGCGCAGAGGCATTGTGTAGCTGAGTGTTGCTCTGTAGAGGAGCCTTTCAGTGCTGTTTGCGTGACATCTTGTGATTTTTCCTCAAAGCTATAGTATAAGGTAAATACTATTGATTTACCCAAATTTACGAAGGAAAACGTAAAATTGGAACGAGGAGAATTCCAGTTTGAAAGAGAAGGAACCATTTCTGCAGTAAAATGGATGGATAACCGTCCAATCACTTTCCTGTCCTCAATTCATGACCCATGAGAAACAGCCACAGTGAAGAGGAAAAACAAGGATGGTACTAGTCCAGAGATTTCTTGTCTTGAAGTTGTGGCAGAATACAACAAAACAATGGATGGTGTCTATACATTTGATCAATTACGAGAAAGGTATGCTATTGGCAGACGTTCCGTAAAATTGTGGCACAAAATATTTTATTTCCTGGTGGACGTTGCTGCAGTGAACAGTTTTATCTTGTGGAAAATAAGTAAAAGAGAAAGTGGACAGCATGATCAGCTCACATACAGGATCCAGCTAGCCAGACAATTGATCGCTGGCTTCTCATCCCAAAAAAGGCGTGGACAAAAACCTGTCTTTCTGGCAAAAAGGGGTAAAGTACCTAAAGATTTTAGTCATGTGGCTGTAGGGGAGCATCGACCCATTTTAGGAGAAACCTACTGGACGTGCCGTCATTGTGGTACCAAAGCTGTGGAAAAGAGCACTCGGTGTGTTTGTACATATTGCGTATACCCGAGTTTCAGAAAATTTCTTGGCAACTAATTTTGAACAATCATTGTAACGAGATAAGTAAATTTATCAAATAAATATGACATATATTGAAAAAGTTGTTTTTGTCATTTAACTCCAAGGCAGGCAGTGGGAAGAATACTTCCCACCTTGTTGTGTGACCTCACTTTCACAGTTGGAGCAAATTTGATATTCTGTATGATAAATATACCTATTGTTAGCTATCTGCTCTCCATTCATTAAAAAAAACTGGTCAATAATTTTGCCCAAGAAAGGGTTAAGACACTTGGCACAGTGCCGTTATAGAGTATAAGCTTCTCTCACTGAGTACCCCTTGTAAGTAGGCTACGTGGTGCACGTTGCAGGAGTTCGGGTCGCTGCTTTCGGCGCTGCGGTGCGGGCGCGGCGGCTGCCCCGGCGCCATAGTGAGCGAGGACCCCCTGGACACGGCGTCTCCGTGGCGCTGCAGCGGCTGCGGACAGCAGCTGAACGCCACCAAAGTGCGGGTGGTACAGGCCGCGCTGGGCTCCATGCTGGCCAAGGTGGACACCGGCAGGCCGGAGGCCGTGGCCGCCTACCTGCGCAGCCCGCGCGTCTGCTCGGCGCTCCACCCCTCCAACCAGGTCGCCGTCGAGCTCAAGAGCTGCCTCGTCTGGCTCTACGGCCACACCGACGAGCACAGCTGGCAAGGTTCGTAATGCTGGCGATCGACATTAGATCCCGGTTTTAAGGGAAATGTGCGTCATTTATGACGGCGGCCGAGTTTAGGTTCGTTCTGCGCATCTGACGTCACAAAACACAGTCGGGCAATGAACAGAGAACGACGTTGCCAGAGCTCGACTGCAGTTTTAGAAACGTTCAGTCATAAATCAAGTAATTGAACAAAAGTAGTGTCTTGATAGCAGACTTATGTTCATAGAAAGTTTGGAAAAAGCATTCTTTATACCAATTGCTTCATATTCTATTAATTAATTAAGCCAAACAAGCAATAAGCCTCCTAATTCAGGCGATAGCAAGGAAAGGTGTTTGTATCATACTCACTAACCGCTTCTTCGCAATAAAGAACAGCTGTAATTGTTTATTTCCTATTGTATTTCGATGAAACGTGAGTAATTCATAGTCATACCAACAGTGTTTGTCGGTATTTTGCGTGATATTTTAAAGTCCTCCGGGAGATATGTTGAAAGACAAGCAGCGGTAGTGTAGTGGTTAAAGTGTATGGCTGCTAAGGGAAAGGTTCTGAGTTCAAAACTTGTTCGGTGCCTAAGATTTTCTTTGTTTAAAAACAATATCGAAGTGTCTTACTTCATGAATTTTATTCGTTTGAATGTAATTTTTTGAAATTTCTGGTGGCAACTAAAATCGACCATACAGAAAGTATACGCTATGGACTTACACCTCTGCAAACTCTTCAAAATTTCGTGCAATGGTTTACTACATCTAATGCTGCACAATAACTGCTTTGAACTTCGAAACAAAATTAAGGCATTTACTGGGGGGGGGGGGGTGGTATGGTATGGGTGGTAAGGTATCAGTCAAGAAGATGTGTAAAGATCAAATTTTTGGGCCAAATAGTTTTTGTGAAATCGAATGATAAACTGTGTCAAAGCAGCCGAAACATCATGTGTCTGAACAAGCCAGCAGTGCAATGATGACAAAATCGCGCACATCGCGGAATGCGGGGAGCACGTCTCTGTAGCAGCGAAAGGGTTAATGCGGCAGTGGTGGTTTTACTTCATAAACTGTGCGCTCCCCCCTAAACGTAAGTTTGCGAACTATACTATGGCGCTGCTTCTCTTGGCGCGTACAACTGGCAACGCAGCAATCTCCCGCGTCTGGGCGGGCACGCGTGAACCGCCAAGATAAAAGAATTGAACTATAACATCTGACCACGATTTTAGGGGATGCTTAACCCTTTCGTGGGCAAAATTATTGAGCAGTTTTTTTTAATGAATGGAGAGCAGATTGTAACAGGTAGGTATATTTATCATACAGAATATCAAATTTGCTCCAACTGTGAAAGTGAGGTCACACAACAAGGTGGGAAGTATTCCTCCCACTGCCCTTCCTTGGAGTTAAATGACAAACTTTTTCAATGTATGTCATTTTTTATTTGATAAACTTACTTCTCTTGTTACAATGATAGTTCACAATTACTTGCCATCAAATTTTCTGAAACATGGGTCTATGCAAAGTGGTATTTGACAATATGTACAAACACAGCGAGTACTCTTTTCCGCAGCTTTTGTACTACAATAACGGCACGTCCAGTAGGTTTCTCCTAAAATGGGTCGATGCTCCCCTACAGCCACATGACTAAAATCTTTAGGTACTTTACCCCTTTTTGCCAGAAAGACAGGTTTCTGTCCACGCCTTGTTTGGGATGAGAAGCCAGCGATCAATTGTCTGGCTAGATGGATCCCGTATGTGAGCTGATCATGCTGTCCACTTTCTCTTTTACTTATTTTCCACAGGTTAAAACTGTTCACTGGAGCAACGTCCAGCAGGAAATAAAATATTCTGTGCCACCATTTTACAGAAAGTCTGCCAATATCATACCTTTCTCGCAATTGATCAAACTTATCGACACCACCCATTATTTTGTTGTATTCTGCCACAACTTCAGGACAAGAAATCTGTGTACTAGTTCCATCCTTGTTTTTCCTTTTCACTGTGGCTGTTTCTCATGGGTCATGAATTGAGGACAGGAAAGTGACTGGACGGTTATCCATCCATTTTACTGCAGAAATGGCTCGTTTTCTTTCAAACTGGAATTCTCCTCGTTCCAATTTTACGTTTTCCTTCGTAAATTTGGGTAAATCAATAGTATTTACCTTATACTGTAGCTTTGAGGAAAAATCACAAAATGTTACGAAAACAGCACTGGAAGGCTCCTCTACAGAGCAACACTCAGCTACACAATGCCTCTGCGCGAAGGTACAGCAAAAACGGCAGGCACTTCCGATTGGAAGTAGTACTACTTACTGTTCACTAGGTGGTAGCACCGTACAGAGGTGGGAACTGTGAATCCCACGGTACAAGGAGCGAGTACATTGTAGTGGGAAGCATGTTTCCCACGGCTCACGAAAGGGTTAAGGGATATTTAGTCGCAATAAATTTCAACTGCACAGGTACACCGAATTTCCTATCTAGTGGCTAGCATTGCTGACTTTGGATCGCTGGGTCTCTGTTTAGATTCCCGGCCGGTCCGAGGTTTTTCTGCGCCCAGCGGCTGGGTGTTTGTGTTGTCCTCATCATTTCATCATGGACAGCGAAAAGATTAGGAATTTGTACGGCAATAACCACACAATTAAGCGCCCCACAAACCAAATATCAATCATCACCAATTTTTCCTGGATTGGATGTCAATGGAGAAATATAAAAAAGGCATTTTTCTTATTTTGTAAGGAGCGCTTTGTGCTCATGTGGGAGCGATCTAGATGGTTGTAAAACAATAAACTGGTAGCCAAGATCGCAGGAATTATTTTTATTCCATGATTACCGGTTTCGGCGAAACTAAAGCCGCCATCATCGGATCTTAGGACACATACGGGTTACAATATCAAGGCAAACAATGGTGATATTACTAGTTACCTATAATACGCAGACCTTACAAAATTGTCATACGTAGCACATAGGCGTCCAAGAGAGAGCTAGCGCTTGTGTGTGATGGAGACGCATAAAATTTATAATGTCATCTCTCTTGTACGCCTATGTGCTACGTATGACAATTTTGTAAGGCCTCCATGTTATAGGCAACTAGCAATATCACCATTGTTTGCCCTGATGTTGTAACCTGTGTGTGTCCTAAGATCCGATGACGGTAGCTTTAGTTTCGCCGAAAGCGGTAATCGTGGAATAAAACGAATTCCTGCTATCTTGGCTACCAGTTTATTGTTTCATATTTTTCTTGCTTCTATTCTCGTACGGTATTATATTTTGAAGGACTTCACAAATTGAAAGGGAGCTATCACAGAAAAAATCGTGTAATAAGAATCATTTGTGATGTAAATTTAGAAATGAGTGCTACGTTAAAGTGCTTTATATATTTAAAGTTTAACGTGTGTCGCGCCTAAGAGTATCCTCTCATTCCTAGGTCTGTGGAGTGGAAAATGAATCTAATCCAAACAAAACAATTTTTGTTCATGGCATATCGTACACAAATATAATCACACATTCATATTGTACCCTACAAGCGCTTATTTACACAAGCTGCAGTACTCTGCAATTTATTATCTTGCTGTGCAAACATAAAATACTCATTGCAATTGATTTCAATCGTAAGCTTTGCCTTTGTCTGCTGCTGTTTCTCAGAAGAGTCTTCTTACTGTGTGTTCAGAGGGGGGAAATTCCTATGCCTGCCGCAACCGGTCAACGAAACAATTCATTGGCGACAAACGAAAATTTGCACCAAGGCCACGGTTTCGAGCCCTGGTCTCCTACTTACTAGGCAGATGCGTTAACCATTTACGCCACCTTGCACAAAGGCTAAATACGATTGTACGGACTACCCAAGCACGCCTCCCTCCTCAGTCCACATTCTCATTTACCACACACTACCGAAGTAGTGCCCCTAGCCCTTTTTCCTGTTTGCTCGTCGCATCGCGTCAAGTTCCGCTGCAGGATTAAACACAGAAATGGTGTCTGTTTCTTCTGAAGTGTCTGAAAAAACGCACGACTCATTAGTCACCTCGTTCATAAGAGAGAGAATTCTTTCGAAGCGAAATGTTTTTGTGTCGTATGAGACAATTGACAAATAACGCAACGAGCATTTTTAAGCATAGAAGTCGGCATAATCCGCTTTTGCGTACCGCCCGAAGTGGCCGTGCGGTTAAAGGCGCTGCAGTCTGGAACCGCAAGACCGCTACGGTCGCAGGTTCGAATCCTGCCTCGGGCATGGATGTTTGTGATGTCCTTAGGTTGGTTAGGTTTAACTAGTTCTAAGTTCTAGGGGACTAATGACCTCAGCAGTTGAGTCCCATAGTGCTCAGAGCCATTTGAACCATTTGAACCTCTTTTGCGATTCCTTGTTATTCCACGTGTTAAATGTACAACAGTTGCTGATCGGTACGAGGCGAGCACATCCGTAGGGTGCCAGTACACCACTGACGAAAGAACAAGTGACCATTCTCGCCGTCACGACCCCTCTAAACGCCTAGGCTGTGCGCCATACTTTCTCCACTCCACGCATTCCGTTGAGTCCATCCGACTTCTTTTCGTAGAAGGATGAAGAGCAAAATGATTGTCCACAAAAGTATGACCAACAGATTTCGAAAAACCTTATGAAATCTGTTGGTTAGGGAACTTGTATTATCGATAGTACTTTGCGGGATTATATATTACAACAGTGTTCACTGGCGAAATACACGGGAGAAACAGGCGGTCAACAAGGGAACGTGGGGGATTAAGAGAATATTGCTCAAATACGGGAGATCCTGGAATTACGCGAAAGTTGGCTATCCTAGTGTTGGCATTTGGCTGTTTGTGATACTTCCAGGTTTAGTTTGATTTTTTTGAGGACCTCTGATTTTGTCTTCATCGATTTGGATTCGTATTCCGTGGAAGTATTCGTATTACTGTAATGTGTAAAAGGTGGTGGGTAGAACTTACTAACTCGCAACATCTGTATATCGTTTTTCTTTTTATAACTTATGAACGTTTTGAATGTAACCATGTGTACAAATTACCTTGCGATGTGAATGAAAAATGACTCGTCCCAGTTCATTACGATCTACTGTGAAAACTTATCCATGGAACATAAAACTAACCAACCCATTGACCGAGTGACCGATAGGCTCGCAGATTCCTTAAAGAGTCGAGCTCCCACGTATAAAACAGCTTCAAACGTCTGATTAGCTCATAAATGAGTTAATGTATGAAATATTTGACGTTAGGCATGTAAAACCAATATGACAGAAGATGCGAAACCCCAATTATGTTGCCCGCATCTCGTGGTCGTGCGGTAGCGTTCTCGCTTCCCACGCCCGGGTTCCCGGGTTCGATTCCCGGCGGGGTCAGGGATTTTCTCTGCCTCGTGATGGCTGGGTGTTGTGTGCTGTCCTTAGGTTAGTTAGGTTTAAGTAGTTCTAAGTTCTAGGGGACTGATGACCATAGATGTTAAGTCCCATAGTGCTCAGAGCCAGCCCAATTATGTTGATTTTATTAGCTTCGTATTATTCTCCCGTAGAGTAATGTAGTTTCCAAAAGTTTCCAAATTATGTGCAAAGTTTGTTGGAAGTAGCTGAGTGCTCTCTTTCTCAAATACTGCGGCCGAGTTGACAGGAATGGTTTGCTGAAGTAGTAAGATATTACTATCTTCAATCATTTTGTTGTTCTAACAAGCACATTTGTTTAGTGAGATGTCGCTGAGCCGTGTGCAGCTCTCGTTGGTACCATTGGCATCGTGTAGTAGGGATAGTCCCATCTGGTTTTCTTCTTGTGTGTTTCTGGCGCCACTAAGTTTGCTAGCATTGTCTGTCTGTGAGTGGCGGCGGCAGCAGCAGCAGCGTTTATCGATATCTAGTACCGAGTTACTATCTTTGGAAGGACGTCAAGTGTTTTCCGGGTTGGGTGTGTCGGTAGTTCGGTTCGAACGGAGCTGGAGGGAGGTCCAGCAGCGCAGGGACTTGGCGGGACCGCTGGCGGCACGCAGGCACTGCCGGATCGAGGGGCTGTAGTTGGGGGGCCACAACCTCGTTGTCCACCGGACCCAGGACGTTTGAGTGAACATTAACCCTGTCGTGAAACCTCTATTTTGAGGTCACGCCGTTCGTTCCTACGTTGCTGCCTGCAGGATGACTGAGACAAATAGCAACGAGTGGAATGTTTGGAGTTGGCGAAATTAATTAGCCATCCTCTACCTTTTATTATTAATCATTTAATTCCTTGTGTTTATTGATGAAGTTCAACTACTGGTATTTTTCTGCCTAGTGGCCGCTAACGCCCAGTTACCTGCTCTGTATGTTAGCGTATTTTCGCGGCAGTGTACCTTTCCTCGCCTTGCCGCTGCTGTCCGGTAAAGCGTGTAGTTAGACAGCCTCCTTGATTGTGGTTCGGATATTTTATTTTGGACTACCTTGGTCGTAGTGGTTCCTTCTGATTCTGGATGTTCTAAACACCGGTTTCCGAAGACACAGTGCTGTCCGCCGGTTCCGCCTTGCCTCGGTTATTCCATCGCTCTGTTTGTTACCAGACGTTAGGTAGATTTTGCAAGAGTGTTGGTCTGCGTTTAAACTGTCACCTGTTTGAATTGCCATCCGGTTAAGTGAATACAACTCTTGGCTGCCTGTCTCGTCGGTTACGAAGTTGAATGACTTTTCCCAGGCCGATCCTTGAAGCACTGTCTGAGGCCCACTTCTCTTGGTCTGATCACATTGTGGTGATCTTTTTTTAAATATTTTATTCTCTCTTGGAGAAGTTTACCTGTTCTTAAGAATTGTTATCTAGGCCTTCAGCCGTTAAATTGTTTGAGTTACTAACATTGGGGCCTTCAGCTGACAAATAATTTGAATTTCTGGTCAATAAGGCCTTCAGCTGTGAATGCAATTTCTCTAAAGAATTTTTAATTAGATATTGTCTGAAGTGAAATTTGATAATTGTTTCTTATTGTCAAATTTATATGTAATTGGTTCCAAATAGTGTTCGTGATTTAAAAAGAAAACTGAGCAACCAACGGTAACTGAGTAAGGCTCCGTCCACGCTGATATCCGCCTTTCCCTAAGTACCACGTTTCAGTAGCACCAAAATATCTTATCAGAATGTCAGATGCTCTTAATAATTACTAGAAAGGATCTCTATCAGAGACCAGTGCATTCACTATCGCTCGGTCTGCTGACTACTGGCAACTTGGCTTAACAGATCAGTCATCAGCACTTCGAACTACGTCACTAGCACTGAAGGGCCGCTTGGCCTACTGCACAAGAGAAAATTGCAAAGCAGTGACTTGTTCCTACTATTCACTGAAATTCCTGTATTCTAACTCTTTGAGACAGACAGGCAGTCTCTGTTCAGCAATATTCCAATGATGTCTATAAAACGCTAAATACCTTGCAGTTTGAGTCTGTCACCTTCTCGTAATTGAAGTGTCTACTGCTCCATCAGGTGCTACTGCGAAGTTTTACTGCCCTCTGGCCTCTTCGTACTGACACACTCACTTCTAATCTGCTGCTGGCTGAGCTGTTATTTCGTTAAGTGACTCTGGGAGCATCTGGCCCTCTCCAGTATCTGTCTGGAACATTCACTTCGGAACTTCCCTCGATACGTGACCACCTTAAAGTTCGATTATTGTTCTAAATTCCGCCCGAGATTCTTACATTACACATTTTGGAACTCGTCCTCGACCCTTCGCATAGTTTGGCGAGGTATAAAGTGTATTATTCACTCTCGTATTTGGCCACCCTCTCCGAATCGGTGTCCATTTATTTGGGAAGCATTATCTTCTCCCAATACCCTGTTTTTCTTCGATCTCTCACGTACGCAGGTCGGCCTGACTATGAAACCCTGGATAATCATTTTTGTTACGACCTGACATGCGATGAAAATTATTAAAGGTTTCTAAGGTCGCGACAGTACAATGGACGTGAGTCAGGTCAGTTTTACTAGAGTACTCTTCAAACAGCACAAACAAGTCTCAGCACGAACTGGCAGTCTTCCACTCTGCAACGTGGCGTGCACTATTTCAAACCTTCTTGGTAGATTAATTTGCATGCCGAACTAGCACTAAAATTTCCGACCTTTAAGTTCTACAGGTAATGCTCTGACGTACTTAGTACCCAGTCCCGATTCATGACACGACAAGTTCCCACTGCTCTACTTCTTTCTCTCCTGCTTTCCAAACTGCGCAGTTCTCCTGCATATGGACTAGCACTGCTGGAAGAAAATATGCTGCGAGACCTAGGCTGTGGTTAAACAATTTCTCCAGTGACCTCCCTTCTATGAATGCTACTCTCGCAAAGTATGCAAGAGAAATAATGTGCAGTTCAGGATGTATATAAGACGTACTGGCGAAAGTAAATTAGTGAGGACGGATAATGAATCATGCCCGAATATATTTGTTCCCTAAGAGCATTGCCTGTGATAGGTAACATCCTGGCTTATTCCAGGTTAGGTACGAAGTTTGAATTTGCCTGGACTGTATAAAGTTGATACCAGAATTAGTGTGAGCAAGAAATAGGTAGCAAGCAGAAGTATTATCGAGACACCAAATAAAGAGAAAATCCAGTCAGATCGATTTGAATTTTTACTATGCAGCAAATCAACTTGTGCCTCTAAAGCGGACAATAAAATAGGCCTCACCATAGCTAGCTATTTCAGTTGCTGACGAAATCAGTCCACCCTGCTAGATATAAAAAATAGGTAGGCATCAGGTAGGGGGTGGGGGAGAGGGGGAAGAGGTGATAGACGGGTGGTCGTAACGCAGGGAAGTATACGAAGCAAAACAGACTGGTTTTATCAGACAAAAGATGATGATGATGATGATGATGATGATGATGATGATGATGATGATGATGATGATGAAATAGCTTTCTCTTCAGCTTTCTAGTCTAACGAACTTTCTACCTCTCTCTGTAATTTATCGACTCACTTAATACTGTTTTCTGTTACACAGTGGCGACTCATACAGTTGGTAATGAAATCTGTGAAATACTGGAAATAACGGTTTTCGCAACCAACTTTGTACTGTAGGTTCACTTCAGATTTTTTGTCTGGAAATAACTTGTTCATCGTAGCGGCTCTATCATTTGATTATAGAAAGGAACAATACTTTCTAACGAATGGTCTAACCCACTTCTCTACTAAAATTGGTTATACTCTCAAAAAGACACTATCGCATTAACATGCCCATGTCCATCGCAGTCTCAGTATTTGATTTAAAAGCTAAATTGTAACGACTTCCTAAGTCTTTTACCATATGTCACACTACCGAATTTGTTACATCAAAAGTCGTTTACACCACTAGCGTGTTAAATATACGCTTTCTGCAAAGCAGGCGAATGTTTTTTTGGAACGACCCACTTACAGAATATACGCTACAATAAAAAGCCCTTGAAATGTTTTCTGCAGTCATTTGTTAGGACGTTGCGCACCTGGACACAGAGCCCAATACGTGCTGATACTGTGAATCAGTGGTGGATGGGAAAGTAATCATTTCCTTACACTGTAGCAGCTGCTAAAACAGATACGTGCACAATAAAAATAATCTTAATATTACGTTTGAAATTGCAGCAGAATGTGAGTACTAAGGACAGAGGAACTAAGTTTAAAATGTGGCGTCAAATAATGATACTGAAGAGTTTTATATGAACATAATCTGTATTTTTTTAAATTTGATTGGGATAGCGGTTTCTTGTCTCTGGTTTGACCCTTCCGGAAGCGGCAGGTCATATCGCTCGCCTGTTACTGTTGTAGGATGAGTAAGTGGTACAATCTCACTCCCTGTGAATATGAGCACGTCTTCACTCATTCCAGCTCGCGCAGGTCCGAAAAGTCCGGCAGAGCTCCAAGAATAAAAGCGCCACACAGGCCCCTTTAGTGGTCACTGACATGGTTCCACACTGTTAGCAGTCAATTTCTTCTGACCTTGCATGGGCTGACTCTCCCCTTCGTTCAGTGTCATCCTTAGTTTCTCTCTCCTTTGGTCCTTAAAATTCTTTGCATACTGCTGATTGGCACTAGCTGGCACACATTGCTTTACGGATTATTCTAAATGCTGAAGGAGCCACTTGTGCTCCCCATTTTATGGTGATTTTGTAAGGAAAATAAAATGTATGAATTTACTAGCTAATGGTCTATTTACTACCAGGAAACCCAGAAAGATATTAAATTTATTTTCTGTATTTTATCAGAAAGTAAATGCCATATATAATTCAAATTTCATTTTGTGAAATCTGACTACAAATTTATTTTACTGCAAACTCAACTTACATGAAACATTAGTCACAAAAATGCAACTCTTTAACTGTAAGTCTGTTAACACATCAGTTACTCATTCTTTCTTTGTATGACATATGTATTATATGGAAGCAAATAATACATTTTCATTATATATATATATATATATATATATATATATATATATATATATATATATATATATATATATATATATATATATATATATATATATATACTTGGGCTAGAAAGACACAGTGAGTTTCATTAGATCATAAGACAAACCACACACACATGTGATGGTAGGGGGGAGGGTCAGGGGGGTGTTTGTCTTTTATGATTTAATGAAATTATAAAAATGTTTGAAGTCCAACTTCAGTCTATCATTGACCATTCCCTTGTTTCATCCATTCAAGTTTCACAATTTATTTTTGGTCAGTATCAACTAGAGGACCCACTCAATATACTTTGTGAGTCTTCTCTCACTCTGGAGCCTGCCTGTTGCAACAGTAGTAACTCCAGTGAGTGTCACCTTCCCCGTAAGGGTCAGAGCTGAGTCACTTCACCTATTTTGACATCTTTTCACTTTTAAAGCAACATACACTACTGACACTTTGTCTTTGCCTCCTTATCAATGAAACTCTTCCTTATTTGTTTCTCTGCCTGAGTCTTAAAATTTAAATTACATTTAACTTACTATTTTTCAACCCATCCTGTTGACATTTCACGAATGGTATAATGATTTCAAAAATACGTATTCAGATTCACTCCTTCCATCTTACATACTCTTCAGTTGTGTACCACATTTTCAGCTTAAGAAGCAAATAAATGTATACGACTTTCCACATGTAATATCCAGGTGAGTCTTGCACTTAGCTTGCAAAGCTGCCCCTTTCTGCTTCATTCTTATACTTTTCCACAACTCTTCTAATTTTCTTCTAGGCTTGATGTAAAACATTTTGATATCATTTGTTAAATCCTCTCTGTTCATCTTCCAATCCAATTCGAAAGCAGAACAAAGCATCATGTGTTTTGCCTTGTCCTGAGATGAATTCCCTCTCATTCTGAACTGTTGCAGAAATAGCACCTATCAAGTCAGTCTACTATGCATCAACCTGCACACCTCAAAGTTTTATGTGGTCAACGTTCAACGTGTCTTACGTCCCATAGGAAGTTTCTAAATAACTGTAAACCCCCAGACAACGGTCTCTGTTTCACACTCTGACACACCTGAAATGCACTCAGATTTCGTCACAATCCTACTGGTGAAAGCTATGGTTTTGTGCATATGTTATCCTCTATGCTGGCCAAGTTAAGTTCCACCCCATTATCACAGATACTTTGAGTGGCCATGCAGAATCGTGGCTGAGGTAAGGACTAATTAATAATACCTCTTTAGCTAATTCACTCTTAAAATGTTCAAGGACTTACTGCCATTAGTCACTTCAGACGATTGTAGCATCAACTTTTCACAGTTCTGTGAAACACGTTATTCAAAGCTTGGTTTGACACACATTTGCAAAAGAACTGCATAATCCTTGAAGTGGACTCGTGTTTTTCTTTATTCTTAGAAGTACACCATTCTTGTGTCCCTATCTTCTGGATCTTTGCTAATCCCAAAGCAAAAGAAATGAGGTTTCTCCTCACAAATGTCTGGAGCTCGTGGTCGTGCGGTAGCGTTCTCGCTTCCCGCGCCCGGGTTCCCGGGTTCGATTCCCGGCGGGGTCAGGGAATTTCTCTGCCTCGTGATGACTGGGTGTTGTGTGATGTCCTTACGTTAGTTAGGTTTAAGTAGTTCTAAGTTCTAGGGGACTGATGACCATAGATGTTAAGTCCCATAGTGCTCTGGACATTTGAACCTCACAAACTTAACTTTGACCATGACAGGGTCATGACCCCTCTAAGAGCTACAAATACTGCTCTCACTATTTCACAATGTTCCTTCTACGTCTTGGTGGTGATCAACAAATCTACGTACACGTTCATTTGAGAACTTAGCTCCAAAGACTTGATCTCAATCTATATTAAAGTCTGAAATTGAAATATTGCAAACAAACAGCATCAACGTAAACTAAAACCTTTCCCCCTGTGTAGAAGTGCTGTATACTTCATTTTTCAGGTTTCTGAAGATATCTAGCTGTCAAATAGAAGCTATGCATGCATTTTACACCATGTAACTTAAACATCAACTGATGTTCGTTCTCTGAGCAGTTAATTCCTTTCATTGTTGTAGCATTGTTTTTGGGCGTCGAGGAAGTCTTACCACCCTCTTCTTTATTCCGCATAACTATGGGAAAACTATTATAGTATCTTATACTCTCAATAATGCCTCATTGTATGATTTATTCCAATTACTGAGGAACTGGTCCCACATGGAGGGCCACCGTATGGTGACTTGAGGAGTATCTATATAGATGTAGAAGCAGAATTGTTTGTTCTTTTATTCCTAATTACTTGCGTAATCAAGGATGTGTCCAGGCTTATCTGAAAAGATTTCCCTGTGTTTCCTTATTAAATCTTTTAGTTGTTACCTTTATGCTTCTGTAATTGTACTAATTAGTGACAAAACTTCCTTTACTCTTCTTGCATATATTTATCCATATAATTATCACTGTGTATGGTTTCAAAGTAACCTTCACTTTCAGTTTACACTAGCTGAGAAGCCCAGTGTTGCTCAGGTATTTATAAATTCTAGTCTTCTATTAATCCATCTCCTCCTCCACCCCCCTCTATTCATCTCCTCCTCCCCCCCCCCTCTCTGCACAGTCGTGGCTAACCACTTCTATACTGCCTGCAAGGCATTCCATTGGTACCTGCACAGTGCATCAGTCATGAGGAAATCCAGTTGGACAAGAGGTTCTCTCTACACTTCACAGTAAAGAAAGAATTATTTCTTCATCCTCACCCACACCTCTATGGGAAATAAGTTTTCTTACCTCTACAGCACTTCTTTTGAGACAGAGTGTGCTGTGTCTACGAATTTCATTGTTTGGTTGAGATTGATCTGGAGGGGCAGAATGAGAGGTCGTGCATACATGCAAACATTTTCATAATACAGGGGTATAGAGGTAATAAGCACAACTTTGACCCCTTAATTACCTCAAAATGGGATACTCATTTGTATAGATTTCACCTTAATTTTTCATAAACGCATTGGTCTTCTAACAATTAATTTCCACTTTGTATTTGCTTAGGCACTACCACAAATTATTGTTCCAGCAACAAATCTCCTGGATAAAATTCCACAAATACTTGTTTCTAACTCAGTTTGCCACTAATTCGACTACAGTTGAAGGCATTTACATTGATTCTCCTGTTACCTAATCCATTTGTATATACACTCAGAACTGTCAATTATTTCACTTCCAGCATACTGTTAGAAATCTTCGCTTTAATGAGAGGTAATTTTTTATTTCTTCTGCACTTCCTCTTACAAGAGATCTCTTCCAATTAATTTGTTTTCTCTGTTTTCTAACCCATACCGCTTTTGCGAACTGCTCCCTCCATTCCTATTCACCAACAAGTGACAGGTCACCTTTAACCTGGTAGCCGCCACTGAATAAACTTTCAGTCCAATCTGTACCCTTATGAAATCCTAACCTCCTGTACCATCTCTGTTTCTTCACTTGCCTACTTACTGCATTCTCATGTGGTGACTCTTTTTCTTCCTCCTTTCACATCTTTCTTCATGGTTTTTACAGCTCACCAACTCTCCTACACCATCTCTCCTACACCATTGCCTTTCTATTAATTACTGTCACACTATTGTCTCCCGTTTGTCCTATACATATATAGTTGAACTTACTCTCACTATCACGAATTTCATCTCCCAAACGTTAATCTACTATGGATGTTGCTGCAAATTTATGGTCTACGCCTCATCTCTCGACTTCCTTTACGTCCTCCTCACTGCCATTACTACTGTAATCTCTTTTGCACTCATTATCATGTACCCCAATTCTTGATACGTTAGTGCAGTTATTCTCCTCATTATTATCAACTGCGAGACAGTTTGTGGTGACCATTGTGAAGTTCAAATTCAACCAAAGCTGCCACTGATATTTTATATTCGCTCCACCTCATATTGTCGCCATATTGAAACTGAAGGGTGCTCCAGAGGATTAATAACATCATTTTTGGCTACCATTGATACAGAAGGAAATCGGACTGGCCGATCATGTAGCTGGTCTATATCAATCAATCACTTCTTGTCATTTGTCAATTCTCATATGAAGAATTCAGATATTTGTATTGTTGATGGTATGTGTTTTAAAAGTTGGAATTAAATTGTAGCTTTTAAGTACAATTGCACGCAAAATAGGTTTCCTATTACAGTTTGAAATCTAATTGTTAACGTAAGGGGGCAAATGTATTTATTTCAGTAAGATTCTAAGAAATTTTGTGTTGTTGTTTGTATTATTCACTACATAACTGAAGATTTTTAAACTTTTAAGAGGTATGTTTAGACTAGCTGTATTTTTATAACCATAGGCCAATAAACAAAATAACGTCCCCTAACAATCAGCTCTCTTTCTTCCTTTCCTCTTGCATCTCTGCTTCCCAAAACTCCACTAAATTATCAGCAGAGGCCCACAGCTTCTCTCCTCATTCTGCAAAACTTTAACCTGGACGCATTTTCCTTTAATTATTCGCAACATCCAGTGTCCTAGGAGCCTCACTCCCCCTTATGTGTTTCCTTTCCACACTATCAGTTAACTCCTGCTTCTCCTCCCGAATAAAAATTTCCCCATTCACACTGATAAGTATTATTTCGCGATTTTTCTGGCCTTTTGACCCACATATAACGTTTATCCAAACTAGCTATGTAAGCCATGCCATCTCCTCTGATTTCCTGATTCGAACCAGTTAATTGTTTCTGCATCAGGATTACACCCTTTAGAAATAACTGGCCTTTTTCTGAACAGTCTCCACCATGTTGATGGTAGAGATTGTACCTAAGTCTTCCTCTAGTACCATGATCCTGATTGCTTGTTGTAGCTCCCATCTTACATTAATAATTGGCTAGAACATCCTGGACATTCCACCTTCTCTCTGGAACTCTGAGCCCTCTCCGCTGTAGCAGCCATCGACTTTATTTATAATGTTAAAAAATTGCCCTGTGTTTTATCCAGTAATGCTCACATGCTTCTGCATTTCCTTGGAAACCTTATTATGTAGATCATCGATCATGTCTTTTTCGCCAGCAGGTTGTTAAAGTTATTTTCTTATCCTACAAAACCTTTCACAATATTACTTCATGGAACATCTAGTTTCTCCCACACTGTGGAACATCTCGAAGTTCCACTCGATTCTCCCTTTGCTGCTTCTTGGATCACAACTCTGATCGAAACATCATGAGTTCACCTAACATGTCTCTCGCCTCCAATTCCTTGACTGCCGATTGTTTAAATCCAAACTGCTCCTTTGCTGAATTTCTTTCGATTTTATTGTTCACTCGATTAGATATTATTCTTATCGATAACTCAGATACGTGGTGCTATGGTGCGATATTCCTTCCATTTTATAGTTTGATTTCCTGTTAGGAGACATTTAAAAATATTTTTCGATTCTCTACGTTTCACAATTTCCATGATAAGTTCAAAAACAGTCGCAACTATTTTAATTTTAGAGATCATTGATCTTTGCTAGGCCTGAATATAATTTTTCTCTGTTTCACTTGCAGTTCTCTCTGTTGTTCATTTCCGATTTCATTTAATATGCTGTTAATATGTCCATTAATTTCTTCAGATTGGTTTCTAATCAGTTCATAAGCTTTTTGTAACCTTCCTCCGTTCTTTCCCTTATTTCACTGCATTGTTACATTACGTTCTCTACTTTGGCCTTATTCAGTTCTCTATTGAATGGATTTCGGATACTCTGTAATTACTTCTTATATCTTGGAGCTCTTGAAATTTCTCATTTCCTCCAGAAGTTCAAGAAAACATCAGTAACATCAGACTGGGTCGGTCAGGACAGCTCAATGACTCTCAACGTGGACACGTCATTGCCAGTCACATGGTTAACAATGTCATCAAAGGTATTCCGACCTTTCTTAATCTGCCCAAGTCGACTATGGGTGATGCTGTTGTCACTCGAAAGAACATCCACAGCTAAATGAAGACTAAGCACATTTCATGTGCTGATGAACGGCGACCGTCGTCCATTGCGGAGGTCGGTTGTAAAAGATCGCAAGAAATAAATGGAAGGAATGACTCATGAATTTCAAAATGCTACAGAGGTCCAGCTAGCACTATGACTGCATAGGGAGCTAAAAAGTATGTGGCACAATGGTCGAACATTTCCTCAAAAGCCACATATTTCTATAGTCAGGCTACGATTGGGGTGCAGTAAGAGTGACATCACTGGACAGCAGATGACTGCGAACCAGTGATTTGGAGCGACGAATCACGGTATAGCCTCCGGCAATCCGATGGGAGGGTTCGGGTTTAGTCAATGCCTGGAGAACGTTACCTGCCATCATGCGTAGTGGCAACGGCGAAGTATGGAGGAGGCGCGATGTATCATTGTGTTTCTCGCCGTTACTATGTGGTCCCCTTACTGCCCACTGTCGTCGTCGTCGTCGTCGTCGTCGTCACTCCAGAGACTGATTCGTTGCAGCTCCCCATGCTACTCTATCCTGTGCACGATTCTTCATTTCCGAGTAACTGCTGCAATCTACATCCTTCTTAATCTGCTTAGTTTATTCATCTCTTGGTCTACCTCTACGATTTTTACCCTCCACGATTCCCTCCAATACTAAATTGGTGATCACTTCATGCCTCAGAACATGTCCTGCCAACCGATCCCTTCTTTTAGTCAGGTTGTGCCACAATTTCCTCTTCCCCCCAAATCTATTCAGTACCTCCTCATTACTTACGTGATCTACCCATCTAATCTTCAGCATTCTTGTGTAGCACCACATTTCGAAAGCTTCTATTCTCTTCTTGTCTAAACTATTTATCGTACACGTTTCACTTCCATACATGGCTACATGCGCACAATAAAATGGCAAATGCGGAGGATATGAACGCATATTTCACCATTGTGTACTGCACCCAGTAGAGGAACAGTTGGGAAACGACGATCACTCCGCTGTCTCTCTGGCATGTTTTGTGGCCCTTTCTCCAAAAGAGAATCCCTATTTTTTATCTGTCTTTCCTTCCGTCGCTTAGGCTTAAGGTGTAGTCACTTTTAACTCCGCTTTCGTTTTCGTGTTCTGTGGTTCTCACAAGAGCGAGTATGGCCTTATTTATTTCTGCGCCCTAAACCAGAACAAACAATACAATCTATGATCGACATGACAATGCACCCTATCCTAAAGTGGCATCTGTGAGGCAATGATGTGTGGGCAAGAACATTGCTGAAGTGGACTGACCTGCCCAGAGTCCCGACGTCAACCGAATGGAATGAGTTATAACGTAGGCTTCATACCAAGTCACAGCTTCCAACGTCGCTATTGAGCCGTGCGCACTCCCACCTATGCGATTTCCCGGACTTCGCTGTCTATCTGTGTTTGGTTTCCCACCCTTGTTGCGGTTACGTCGTAGTTCTTCTTCCTTCTACGTGTGTCAGCAGCGATGTGTACCATCTTTGGTTTTGTGCTTATAGTTTCCGGCTAGGGGGTCTGCAGTGTCTCGGTCGGTTGCTCCGGGCCAGGGAAGTTATCTCCTTGTGGTGCAGTCAGCTGGGTCCACTGGCGGTCCCTGCGCAGTCTCGGAGCATATGTGGAGCTGTCCGATCGCTACGAGCTTCGTGGTTCACGGACTCAGGACGTCAAAGTTGAGTAGTGGTTTCAACTACCCAAGCCACGTCCATTCATGTTGTGTGGTTCGTTTCGGTGGTACGCTATTGGGAAGATTTTCCTGTGAGTAACACAGAGTGTTTATATTGCTGAAATTTAGCCATCGTGCGGTGCAACTAACTATATTGGTTGACTACAATTAATGTGCACCAGCGGAATTTTCTGCCTTGTGGCCGTTAATGTTCCGGTTACCTGCCCTGGCCACTAACGTAATTTCAGGGAGCGTTCTTTCCTCACCTATTGTCGCTGTCCAACGTGGTGTGTAGTATTGACGGCTAATACATATTTCATTGTGGATAATCGCGCTCGTAACTTTGTGTTTGAGTGCTCATGTACCGATTGGTGAAAAGCAAGTCGTTTTGTCGGTCGGTCCGTGGCTGTCCTGTCTCACCTCAGTGGTCAGACCGACCCCCTGGAGGCTTTTGAGTGCCGTTTTCTTTATTGACCTTCTTACCAGTGTTTGTCCATTTATAATCTACCATAGCCAATGATTTAAAAAAGTTCTTGCTTTTACTGGATTTTATGTATTTTGAATTTTGGAAAATTAGTTGTGAGCCTCCTGCCACTTAAATCCTTACTGTAAAAACAAAGAAAAACATTGAGGCCTTCTGCCTTTGAAAGTTTATAGTAGTTTATTTCAAAATCTTGAAAAATTTATTGGGCCTTCAGCCGTTTGTGTTGCATCTTGTTTATGTTTGTGTATTCACTTTTGCCTTGAATTTTAACTGCATGTTCTTACCATTTGAGATTTATCTTGTTGCTTTAAGATTTCTTGTTTGGAGGCCTTCAACCGTGAAATAATTGCCTTTATGAAACTCTTAGTTCTAAAGATTCGGCTATGTGCTGCTTTGGTTTAAAGGCATTAAAATAAACTACAATTTTGAATGAACCTGACCGACAACTTATTTGGTCCTTTCTACAATCCTAATCACCTGTTCGGCCCAGCGGGTTTAGTGGGCGTTTCAACTATCTTTTCTGGTTTTGGCTATTGAGGAAAAATTGGCTGCCATTCCTCCAGATATTGAGATACCTCATTGCGTGTCCCCAGCAGAGTTCAAGTCGTCTTAAGAACGGCGAGAGGACAGAGCGCATGTTAACGCCCATCAGTTGGTGACTGAATACTTATTGATCAGACCGTGTACGTAGGTAATGGGTACAGGTTACAGAGACGGAACGTGTCGCATTCGACGTGTTCCTCGCCAGGTCTCTACGTAAACAGTGCAGTTACACGGCTGGCGGGGAAGCAGGTTGAGCGCGGTACGGAGCTGGCAGGCGGGCAGGCGGACAATGGCGATGGTGCGCGCCTCGTGGCGAGTAAACGAGCCCAGCCCAGCCCCGTCCCGGCAGCCGGCCAGCTGGGGACAGTCCGTCACGACGCGTCACCGCGCTCGGCGCCGCCGCCTGGTCTCGAAATAAGCGGCACGCATTAGGGGCATAACTCCGCGACCGCAGCGCTGGCTCAATGGCCGCCTTGCTAGTACTACGGCCGGCCCGACCGGAGGACAATGCCACAGAAATACCTGCGTGGTTGGGGAAGTGGAAGTCGTGCCAGCAGGGCTCAGAAATAGTCCGGGGCTGGAAACTGTCCGTCCATCGGAGTGGCCGTACAACAGGCATAGCAAACCAACGCGTGTGGCGAGCCTTGAATTGCTGCCTCCGTGAATAGCTCTCTCGATCCGCACTGACATCAAAGTTCATAAGTGCACTTCCAATATTACACTACTGGCCATTAAAATTTCTACACCAAGAATAAATGCAGATAATAAACGGGTATTCATTGGACAAATATATTACACTAGAGTTGTCATGTGATTACATTTTCACGCAATTTGGATGCATAGATCCTGAGAAATCAGCACCCAGAACAACCACCTCAGGTGGTAATAACGGCCTTGATACGCCTTGGCATTGAGTCAAACGGAGCTTGGATGGCGTGTACAGGTACAGCTGCCCATGCCCATGCAGCTTCAACACGATACCACAGTTCAACAAGAGTAGTGACTGGTGTGTTGTCACGAGCCAGTTCCTCGGCCACCATTGACTCGACGTTTTCAGTTGGTGACAGATATGGAGAATGTGCTGGCCAGGGCAGCTGTCGAACATTTTCTGTACGCAGAAAGGCCCGTACAGGACCTGCAACATGCGGTCGTCCATTATCCTGCTGAAATGTAGGGTTTCGGAGGGATGGAGGGTAGAGCCACGGGTCGTAACACATCAGAAATGTAACGTCCACTGTTCAAAGTGCCGTCAATGCGAACAAGAGGTGACCGAGACGTGTAACCAATGGCACCCCATACCATCACGCCGGGTGATACGCCAGTATGGCGATGACGAATACACGCTTCCAACGTGCGTTCACCGCAATGTCGCCAAACACGGATGCGACCATCATGATGGTGTAAACAGAACGACCATCATGATGGTGTAAACAGAACCTGGATTCATCCGAAACAATGACGTTTTGCCATTTGTCGTTCGTTGTTCAGGACACCATCGCAGGCGCTCCTGTCTGTGATGCAGCGTCAAGGGTAACCGCAGCCGTGGTCTCCGAGCTGATAGTCCATGCTGCTCCAAACGAAGACGTCCTATTCGTGCAAGTGGTTGTTGTCTTGCAAACGTCCCCATCTGTTGACTCAGGGATCGAGACGTGGTTGCACGATCCGTTACAGCCATGCGGATAAGATGCCTATAATCTCGACTGCTAGTGGTACGAGGCCGTTGGGATCGAGCACAGCGTTCCGTATTACCCTCCTGAACCCACCGATTCCATATTCTGCTAACAGTCATTGGATCTCGACCAACGCGAGCAGCAATGTCGCGATACGATAAACCGCAATCGCGATAGGCTACAAGCCGACCTCTATCAAAGTCGGAAACGTGATGGTACGCATTTCTCCTCCTCGCACGAGGCATCACAACAACGTTTCACCAAGCAACGCAGGTCAATTGCTGTTTATGTATGAGCAATTGGTTGGAAACGTTGCTCATGTCAGCACGTTGGTGTCGCCACCGGCGCCAACCTTGTGTGAATGCTCTGAAAAGCTAATCATTTGCATATCACAGCATCTTCTTCCTGTCGGTTAAATTTCGCGTCTGTAGCACGTCATCTTCGTGGTGTAGCAATTTTAATGGCCAGTAGTGTAGATATTAAGGTCGGAGGGCGCGTAAAGTAGGAAGTAACTAAGAAGGGCGCTCAGTGTCGACGGCATCACCGCCGGCTGCGAATCACGCCCCGCTCACAGCTACGCGAGAGGCGGCACTTCTGAACCTCCCGCCAGCTCTCCGCCGTGGCGAGCCCGTTATGCACTGCTCGCTGATCTGCGTCGGGTGGCGGCAGGCTTTCACACCACCCGAAGACGCGGGACTGGCGTGCAATCGCTACTCGCAGCTCTGATTGATCGGCACATCCTTTTAAGCAGCCGCACTTCAGATCTGTGCCTAGATCAGCATTAGTGTGTAAGACGACCGTGGGGATCAATACGAAGCTACTTACAAAGGGAGGTCCCCAACGGTGAAACCAATTTTTTGGAACTGTCCATACGGTATGTAGATAAAGATCCTATTTATCACTCACTGCAGCTATCTACCCTGGTCAGGCGTCGTTAGCGCGTAATTGATGAAAAAAATTCCGAATTCTGTGTGACAATAGTGTTAAAAAAGTTGCGGTATATATCTGGTTGCTTCGCATGCAGGGTGTTGATTCGAATCTCATCCGGCGCAGTATGTTTTATGTTTTCAAATCCTTATCGAAATGATTTCGATCATAATTTTTATTCGATTTATTGGTTTTAATGTAATTTATTTCTGTTCTTTACCACATTTTAATCACCATACGAACTTTTTCATTCTTCATTTTGTCTTTCTCACCTTTTTCCAATAAAAATTTTTTTAAAACAAAAGACGAAATAATGTGTATTTTCGTTACCAGATGCGAAATATTTTTGCTCGGTAATCGTCACACAAACATGCCTAGATACCTATTGCACCACGAAAAAATAGCGTAGATGAAAATTTAAATGAGAAATGCGTTCATAGGTAAAGAAAATTCAAGCAGAGTTAAAAACAGATATAATTAATGCAGCAATGTGGATGAAGAAACAGGGTGATAAAACAAAAGAAATTACGTCGAAATTCATTGCATACAAATAAATTAAAGACAGATGAACAAAGAATTCAAATGGAGAATGAATGATAGGAAGAAAAATGAGAGCAAATGAAATTGATACGAACAAATTTATCTGACAAAGTAATGGAATTAAAAATTACATTTAAATCAATTAACTGAATAAAAATCTTGATCAGTCATTTCGATAGATTTAAAAGCAGAGTTCCTGCACCTGATGATATTCGAATCCACAACATCCTGCATGCGAAGCTCTTGCCCTATCCATTCCACCAAGCAACCAGATTATACAACGCAACTATTTTTAATGCTACGGGGTGTCACACAAAATTCAGAGAACTTTCTTTTGGTCAAGTATTCGCAAAGGAGGGCCCATCAGTGAATAGCGGCTGTGTGTGATACCTGGGATTTTAACCTACATCACAGAATTCTTAGTTTCAGAATGTAGATCGCACCGCTGGGGACCAGTCCTTGTAAGTGTTATTAATTTTGAGCGACTTATATACATTAATCAACATTAAAGACGATTTGGTCCTATCATCGACGTTATCGTTTCTATAGAACTCAGCACCACAGAAGTACCAACAGCATTTCAAGTTACACATAAGGGGACCTTCCATTAAATACTTGATATTTCCTTTACAATTTGGACTCCCCCCCTTTTCTGTCTTCCCCCCCCCCCCTCCGCTTCGTGACATTTGGAAAAAATTGAGTGGTGACTCTCCCCTTCCATCCTCAGGTGAGGTTTACCCCGCAGTCGCGTAAAAAAATAGGTGAAAATTAAATTCGAAAGAAATTGTTTTAAACGTTGATTGAAACACTTTAATAAGGCCAGGTTTTATTTAGAAAGTGTGTTTTTAAGATGTGATTAAAATACTTTAAACATGCCAACACTGAGTAGTATTCTGACGGACGAACAAAAAGACTGCACGAAAACATTCCTCCAAAATTGACCTTTATTTGTATATTACATTAAATATCATGAAACCCCTACTTTGCAGATGAAGTACTTCATTGTTTGTACCTTCCTTTGAACCGAATGATTCCGTAACTCTTCGCTATCTAGACCTACATTCTCATTAAGAGGCTACTTCACGATGAACTTCAGCTTAGCTTCCTTCCACAGACGGTTAATTCTTGCTCGCACGTGTGTTTCGACTTGTCGGTATGCCGCTTAACACGCGCACTGTAAAAGTTTCAATACAAATTCATGCTGAACAAAAAAATCGGACTTACATGCGTTGCAGAATATCACGAGCTATTCAGTGATTACCACGAGTGATTTCGACTAGACGCGGTAGAGAAATCCCAGAATGAAATCTGACACCCTTGCTGCGCTTGTTTCGACTCTGGGAATCCCAGGCATGCACACCCCGTTCAGTTCAGGGATGGCCCCCAATATTAGGAGGCGCTATAATATTGTCTACGCTCGAGATTAATTATACAGGGTGAACGTTAAAAGGAAAACCGACAATCTTAAGGGTCGGATTCCTGACTGTAAACGGAGGAAAAATGTGTAATGAACATGTGCGGAAATGTATCGTTGCCGTAGTAGATAGCGTTGACGAATGAAAATCCATCTGACCAGTGTCGTGCGTTCCTAGTTTTTTGCATGCAGTATGTTTGACGTAGCATACTGTAAGGAGCACAATTGTGCGGTATTCATGTCCGCAACAAGTCGAGATGATGATCGTGTACGGCCAAACAGATGGAAAAGGCAGAGGCACCACGGCTATACCAAGACAAGTACCATCATAGACATCAACCATCTCTCTCAACATTTCAACTCCTTATTGGGGGTTTGTGTGATCATGGGTGCTTTCAGACGAAAGTACAGGGAGCCGACAGACTGTGCCTACACCAGATTTGGAGGACCGGATTCTATAGGCTATTGAGACCATTCCTGGTACAGGTGCCAGGCAAATTGCCCATCAACACTGTGTAAGCCAAAGTAAGACTGTGTGTATCCTTCATGCACACGCTGCTAACCCTAACCCTTGAAATGAGTGCAAGAACAATCAGCAGCGAATTTCCCTCTACGGGAAGGATTTTGTCGATAGTTTTTGCACCAGACCATCAGAATTATGGGATTTCTGTCATCAGTCCAGTTTACGGCGAAGCATCCTTTACCAGAACAGGCACCATCCATCTGCTTAATCGCCATCAACACGGAACGTGGTCAGAGAAACTGTCATTCACCAGCGTGGCTACGATGTATTTCTGGACCATGTTCGTAGGACTTTTTTTTCCTTCATTTTCAGTCAGGTATCCGTCCCTGCAGTTTGTCGGTTTTACTAATGTTCATGTGTAATTCTAAATGCTATGCGTTGTAATAACGTATATTCTCCGAATTAAAACGTTTATACGAGATTTCCATTGCCTCTCCCCTTCTCAGTGTTGTGAACATGCTGTTACTGTGTCTGTTGTGGGTTTTCCATAAAGTTTGGAAGTATGTGTATTTGTGGTGATATCTATGTTAAGGTCTAAAAAGTCAATGGATTTTTCGTCTAGCTCCATGATGAATTGTATGTTTTTGTGTTGTGAATTTAGATGTTCTAAGAATGTGTTCAGTTGTGTGTTGGTACATATCTGTACTAGTATTTAATATTATTACTGAGGGGTTCATTTTCTAGGAACTCTTTATCAAACTTGGCCATGAATATTTCAGCTAAAAGGGGACTGAGAGGGGACCCATTGCCACTCCTTTTAGTTGCTTGTAAAGCGTACCTTCATATTAGAAATAATTTTGTTTCAAACACGTTTGGGTGGAAAAATTTGTCTTCTACTTGTACTGGGGTGGCACCTGCTCTGTGTAATAGTTCTGTCAGAATGTCAAGACATTTTTGTGTAGGTATGTTTGTAAATAAGCTGCTTACGTCAAAGGATGCTAGTTTTGCACTATGTGATATTGGAAGGTTTTTAATTTTTTTGACAAGGTCCACTGAGTTTACAGTCCCAAACTTAAATTTGAATTTTGTTTTGGTTTTGATACAGAAATGTAATTCCTTGCCAGTTTTGTAGTTTGGTGCTGTGTAGGTTGGGACAAGTGGTCTTAGAGGATGGTCTTTTTTGTGTAGTTCAGGGAGTCCACACTGTTCGGGAGCTGTTGGATTCATATTGGTCAAATATTTAGCTTCATTGTCGCGTATTATACTTTTGCAGGACTTGGTTAAGTTTTTAATTTAATGATTAAAGGTTTTTGTGGGGTCTTTAAGGACACAGTAGGTATTGGGTGTGAGGGGGTTTTCACTTTTCAACATATTTACATTTGTCGAGGAGGACCACGATATCACTTTTATCTGCTCTCGAAATAATTGTTTTGTTTTGGATGATTTTCTTCTTTAGGTTATTCAGTGTGTTGTGGTCACTAGATTCAGTTGTTATACACTCGAGCAATTTTTATATTTCACGCGTTGCTGTGTGTTTAGTTGCAATGTCGTTATTTATACTGTATTCTATATCAACTTCTAATACATCTAACTGCTTAGTGGAAGGTTTATGATGAGAAGCATATTTGAAACCTTTAGCTAACACTTCGATTTCCTTTGTGAGAAGGACTGTTTCTGATACATTTACCACTCGTTCAGAAAAGTTTTGTTTCGGTTTTGTGTGTAAGGTTGCACTTCGATGACGCAGGTTGTTTATACGATTCTGGCGTTTCAGCGTACTCTGAGAGGAACCTGACTGGTAAACAATCTTTAAGTGATTTAAGCTGCCTTGTGACACCAAGGATATCTATTTCTATGTCTCCCATCTTGGTAGTTGTTCCTGATTGGAATTCAGGTATACTTACTTCGTCTTCTTTGATGAGAGTTTCGGAAAACCATGTTTAATAACTCTGCTTTAGTGGCACTGTTATCAGTGATTTCACAGTTGTTATCGCGCAGTGAAGGTATTGATTGCGTCTGGCCAATGGTTTGCTTCGTGTATGAGGTGAAGACTCTGGCGTCTGCTGAGGACCTATGTCTCGCTGGGCGCTCAGACACAATGGATGTCGATCGCACAGGTACTCATCTGGTGGCAGCAGGTGACACTTAAGCGTAGACTGCCTCATTCAGTGTTCCATTCCTTCCCAATCTCACGATTACGTAATCCTCCAGGGGAAATGTGGCGGTTTTTCCGCCAGCTGGCTGAGCTATGGCAACTATTAAGCTTTACACCTGCTTTCTGCATTGCCCTCCAGAAAACCTAGTTCTCGACAATGGAGACCCCTGCCCTCCACGGCTATAAGGGATATTACAGGAACCATAATGACTTTAACAGTTTGTCAGGTGCAGTTTGCACCTATGTCCTGAACTCAGTATGTAATGAACCTGTGCCCCTTTAAAACCCTCTTGAAGCTGTGGCTGTCAGGATAAGGATGATGCGTGAAATAACTGTCTGCAATTTTATATCTCCATCCAGATGGTGCGGTACCTCTGAACGTATTGGCTGCACTGATTGATCAACTCCCTAAACCTTTCCTACTTACGAGAGATTTTAAAGAGCATAATCACATGTGGGGTGACACAGTGCTTACTGGCAGAGGCAGAGATGTCGAAACTTTACTGCCTCTGACCTCTGCCTTTTAAATACGGGGGCCGCCACACACTTCAGTGTGCCTCATGATAGTTACTCGGCCATTGATTTATCAATCTGCAGCCCAGGACTTCTCCCATCTATCCACTGTAGAGCACATGACGACCTGTGTAGTAGTGACCACTTCCCCATCTTCCTGCCGCTCCCCCGGCGTCATGCCCACGGACGCCTACACAGATGGGCTTTAAACAAGGCAGACTGGGGAGCCTACACCACTGCTGTCACCGCTGAATCTCCCCCACATGGTGCCATAGATGTTGTCGTTAAGCTGGTTACTACAACGATCGTTTCTGCGCAGGAAAATGCGATCCCTCGTTCTTTAGGGTGCCACGGCGAAAGACAGTCTCTTAGTGGTCGCTGAAAGTACTGAGGCAATTAGAGAGTCGGCGAGCTCTGCAGCTACATAAGTGGCACTCTTCCCTAGAGCAACTCATAGCTTTCAAGCGGCTGTGTGCCCGTGTTCGCCAGCTTATAAAACGACGCAAACAGGAGTGTTGGGAGAGGTACGTGTCGACCAGTGGGTGCCATACAGTCCTTCCGAAGTCTGGACGAGGATCAGACTTCTTTTGGGTACCGCAACAGGTGCTCCTAGAATTAAAATTAATGGCGTGTTACATACCGACGCACACGCGATTACCGAACACTTTGCTAGAGCCTCTCCGTCGGAGATCAAGCCCCCAACCTTTCGCACACTCAAACGGCGGATTGGAGGGAAAGTCCTCTCGTTCACTACACGCCACAGTGAACCCTATAACGCCCCATTTACGGAGTGGGAGCTCCTCAGCGCCCGTGCACATTACCCCGACACAGCTGCTGGACCAGATCGGATCCACAATCTGATGATTAAACATCTCTCGTCTGAATACAAGCGACATCTCCTCGCCATGTTCAACTGGGTCTGGTGCGATGACGTCCTTCCATCACAATGACGGGAGATCACAATCAACCCGGTGCTCAAACCTTGTTAAAACCCGTTTGATGTGGATAGCTACCGACCCATCAGCCTCACCAACTTTCTTCGTAAGCTGCTGGAAAGTATGGCGTGTTGACGGTTGGGTTGGGTCCTGGAGTCAGGTGGCCTACTGGCCCCATATCAAGGCGGCTTCCGCCAGGAGCGCTCTACCACTGATAATCTTGTGTCCCTCGAATCTGCCATCCGAACAGCCTTTTCCAGACGCCAACACCTGGTTGCAGTCTTTTTTTGACTTATGTAAAGCATACGACACGACCCGGCAACGTCATATCCTTGCCACATGGCATGAGTGGTGTCTCAGGGGGACCGCTCCCAATTTTTACCCAATACTTCCTGGTCGCTCCGTACTTTCCGTGTCAAAGTCGGTGCGTCCCCTATTTACCCCTGTGTTTAGGAGAATGGCTTTCCGTAGTACTCCATAAGGAGTGTCTCTTTTTAGTAGCTATTAACGGTCTAGCAGCAGCTGTAGGGCCGTAGCTCTTTCCTTCTCTGTACGCGGATGACTTCAGCATTTCGTACTTATCCTCCAGTACTCGTGCTGCTGAGCGGCGGCGCCTACAGGGACCCATTCACAAGGTGCAGTCATGGGCGCTAGCCCACAGCTTCCAGTTTTCAGCCACGAAGTCGTGTCATACATTTCTGTCGGCGTGTTATTCATCCGGAATCAGAACTTTACCTTAATGAAGATCCACTCAATGTAGTGGATACATATCAATTCTTAGGACTGGTTTTCGACGCCCGATTGACTTGGCTGCCTCACCTTCGTCAGCTTAAGCGGAAGTGCTCGCAGCACCTCAGTGCCCTCCGCTGCCTGCGCAATACCAGCTAAGGTGCAGATCGCTCTACGCTGCTGCAGCTCTACAAAGCCCTTGTTCAATCTCGCCTTGACAGTGGGTGTCTGGTTTATGGTTCGGCGGCGCCCTCAGCGTTGCGTATACTCGACCCAGTGCACAACTGTGGCGTTCGCTTAGCGACGGGAGCTTTCAGAACGAGTCGGTGACCAGTGTCCTGGGGGAGGCCGGAGTCCCCCCACTGAATGTTAGGCGTTCACAACTGCTGCCCAGCTACTTTGCACACGTTCGCAGTTCTCCTGAGCATCCGAATTACCGTCTCCTTTTCCCAGCCATGGCAGTTCATATCCCGAATCGGTTCGCGTCCGTCCCCCTCCCGTCTGAACTGGAGTCCTTGCCGTTACAACCTCTCCTCGAGGTCCATTCACGTACATCTCCATGGTGTACACCTAGGCCGCAGATTCTTCTGGACCTTTCGCATGGCCCTAAGGACTCCATTAACCCTGCGGTTCTCCGCTATCACTTCCGCTCGATCCTAGACATGTCTGGTGCCATGAAGTGGTTTACACGGACGGTTCGATGGCTGATGGTCACGTCGGCTTTGCGTTTGTTCATGGAGGACATATTGAACAGCACTCCTTGCCAAATTGCTGCAGTGTTTTCACTGCAGAGCTGGCGGGCATATCTCGTGCTCTTGAGCACATCCGCTCATGGCCTGGCGAGTCATCTCTCCTGTCTACTGACTCATTGAGCAGACTACAAGCTATCGACCATTGCTACCCTCGCCATCCTTTGGTAGCATCCATTCAGGAGTCCATCTATGCCCTGGAACGGTCCCGTCCTTCAGTGGTGTTTGTGTGAGCCCCAGGACATGGCGGAATGCCCGGCAACGAACTTGCCGACAGGCTGGCCAAACAGGCTACGCGGAAACCGCTTCTGGAGATGTACATCTCCGAAACTGGCCTGCGTTCTGTCTTACGCCGCAGGGTTTTTCGGCTTTGGGAGACGGAATGGCATAACAGTACGCACAAAAAACTGCGTGTCACTGAGGAGACTACGAATGTGTGGAAGTTTTCCATGCGGTCCTCTCGCAGGGAATCAGTTATCCTCCGCCGGCTCCGCATTGGCCATACATGGTAAACGCATGGTTACCTCCTCTGTCGCGAGGACCCACCTCGGTGTCGCTGTGGCTCGTAAACGATGGTCATCCACCTCTTGCTAGCCTGCCCAGTTGTAATGTTTCTGGCTTTACAGCCGTCAAATTCGGCTACAAGATGATCTTCTCAGAGCAGTTGCGAAGGCGACACTGGAAAGATGGCAGTTTGTTCGTATGGGTATCGTGAGAAAGACCGCCTAAATTGAGGTCCTTCTCCGCGATTGTCTGCGCTCCAATATGATAATCTAGTGTTACTAATATTAGAAAAACTAAATAGTATATTTACTTGTATTTCATGCAAAAGTATCAATAGCAGGCTATCATTGCACTATTTCAAAAATGTTAATTACCAACGGAATAGCAAACAGTTGCTAAACAAGGTACAAGAAGCACTTCGGTGATCTTCAGATCGCGCGTAGCGTGGATGGCAGGCGAAGTGGAGCCGGTTCGCCAGACACAGAGGACAGACATGTCGCCTGTCGCGGTCGGTGTCAGCTAAGAGTTTGTTAGCAGTTTATGTTTACATGTGATTGAGAACAGTTTGATAGTAATTGCTCGAACAGGCAGTTCATTGCTTTGTTTTTATGAAAGTGTGACGATTGTAGATTATTTGTGCCTCATAAAGTATAAGATCAATGTGCAGTTTCTCAAATTCTGCTAATGAAAAACAAGAGGCATTCCGTATAAACAAAGTAATTGAAAATGTAGTTATTCAAACAATATCAATTGTTCGCTAACAGTCTATTGCAGCCTCAAGATAACGGATTGACGATCTACGTACCATATTCTGCGCAGAGGACAACTACTATAGAAGACTGCAGGTTGGTGAACATTAATTAGAGCTTATGTACTCAGGGCGGTGGAAGCACGTAGGCACCTCCCGTGTACTGCAATCTTAGTACAAATGAGATCAGTGACATGTCATCTGTGTTAACACAGAGGAGCTATGAAGGAGAGAAAAGGTTTATCACACGAACGTATGTATCGCCGTCTCTCTTTTACAACTTGCCGTATCCTTCCTAAACTTTGGACGCAAACGGTTATCTACTTTCCCGATATAATTGGTAATGTTCACTCAGATTTTACTTTGCACATCCGAATCTAGTCAATGCTAGAGCCAGTAATGATCACTGTGTGAAAGTTCAGTCTTATAGAAATACTGCTATTTCTGTGTGCGGTGTATTGTTTATTCAGTGCAGTTGTGCTGTGGTATTAGTCAACCACAGTATTATTGTACCTGGGAATAAGGGAGCTTCGGAGGGCTTACCTTGAATTTTTATCGTAATAGTCAGAGAACACGCTGAACCACTTGATAGCTATGCACAACTATCTTGAAATCATTCACAATACTATGTTTTCTCAGCCAGCAATGTGATCGTTCACTGCGACGTCACCGTGGTATTTCCGATAACGGCTACGTGAGATAAAGTGCAATAGTACCGTGGCCCCGTAATTTTCACTGAACCGTGTACGTTATTGCACTTGTTGCCAGGTCGTGGAGCACGTATAATTCCAACAAATCATGACATCATCTGATAGTGCTTTCGTCCTCGATCTGGTTTTGTCTTGTAATGACTGTGTACGAAGCCTTGCGTCTTCTGGTTAACATTGTTGTCATAAATCCGCTCTGCGTACAAAGTCTATATTTTTATATCTCTTCGCTGTAATTTGTATCTGTTAATATTTTCTATAAATTATAATTGTCGTCTTCGCCATGTTGTGTTTGCCGTTATTTAGAGCATGATTTCGTGTAAGAATTCTCACGGTTATAGCAACCTTATAAATGGTGCTCTGGTCTGGTTACAATACTTTCTTAAACATTTCAGAATTTTTTGATTGTACTTATTGTAGTGGGCAGTCCTGTGTAATTCAGTTATTCCAGTTGTTTTTGACATTATGCGGATATTCTTGGGGCCCGTTAGCTGTTTTTATTTTCATTTCGTTTAATTTGATGTGATGCCTTGGAATTCCGGCCTGATTCAGAGACACTCTCTTAATACCACTGAATGATGCAAATTTATAAGGCATGTCATTCTTAAATTTGTGGAAATTATTATAAAATTGTGTTTTTTTATTAAATGATAATTTGAAGAGTGGATTACTCGCAGGTCAATCCAGTCCTACCACTCCCACTAATGGCACACTTGGTTCAAAATACAACCGTCAATCAGTTGTTTCATTTTCACCGAAAATGGGCCAATAATTCGTATTTGGCGAGCGCGGGTCGAGGTGTTTTACCCAAAGTGCGTACAAGCACAGGGCCGTGCGCTAGATAGTAAACACTCGATTATTTTCATATGGTTTCTCTCTAGGCGTACATTACTTTTAGCTCTATTGTGTAGCTAAGAATAACAGAAGATAGGGAAAAATAACTTCGAGTTGGCGGTAAACAGGCGGCTACCTCTGGTGCCAGAAAGGTCGCCTTCATGGGGACAAAAGTCGCACCAATGACTAAGGCTTTTGGCAGCCGCCCTTTCACTCGGTCACAAGTACTGGAGGGCTAAGAAGTTAATGCCCATAGCGCGAAAACTATTCTGCCATCAAGAAATTTCGATTGACATGTCAATTTTCGTCCTTGATCAGTCACAGTACAATTTAATAAACGTGTAAGTTCGTGTTTAATATAGTTAAGTTACAAAAGAAGGTATATTTTGAAATTTGTTAAAGCTAAACTGTAAACTTCAAATCGGTACGCGGATCAAAACAAAATGTCCAGACAATCTGACCAAAATGGTACTGAAACAGAGGATGACAGACTAAAGATCGAAATACTACATGTCTTTTTTCCAAAGCTGTTTCACAGAGGAAGACTGCACTGCAGTTCCTTCGCTAGATTGTCGCACAGATGACAAAATGGTAGATATCGAAATAGACGACAGAGGGATAGAAAAACAATTAAAATTCCTTAAAAGGGGAAAGACAGCTGGACCTGATGGGATGCCAGTTCGATTTTACACAGAGTACGCGAAGGAACTTGCCCCCCGTTCTGGCAGCGGTGTACCGTAGGTCTCTAGAAGAGCGTAGCGTTCCGAAAGATTGGAAAAGGGCACAGGTCATCCCCGTTTTCAAGAAGGGACGTCGGACAGATGTGCAGAACTATAGACCTATATCTCTTACGTCGATCAGTTGTAGAATTTTGGAACACTTATTATGTTCGAGTATAATGACTTTCCTGGAAACTAGAAATCTACTCTGTAGGAATCAGCATGGGTTTCGAAAAAGAAGATCGTGTGAAACCCAGATCGCGCTATTCGTCCACGAGACTCGGAGGGCCATAGACATGGGTTCTCAGGTAGATGCCGTGTTTATTGACTTCCGCAAGGCGTTTGATACAGTTCCACACAGTCGTTTAATGAACAAAGTAAGAGCATATGGACTATCAGACCAATTGTGTGATTGGATTGAAGAGTTCCTAGACAACAGAACGCAGCATGTCATTCGGTATGGAGAGAAGTCTTCCGAAGTAAGAATGATTTCAGGTGTGCCGCAGGGGAGTGTCATAGGACCGTTGCTATTCACAATATACATAAATGACCTGGTGGATGACATCGGAAGTTCACTGAGACTTTTTGCGGATGATGCTGTGGTATATGGAGAGGTTGTAACAATGGAAAATTGTACTGAAATGCAGGAGGATTTGCAACTAATTGACGCCTGGTGCAGGGAATGGCAATTGAAACTCAATGTAGACAAGTGTAATGTGCTGCGAATACATAGAAAGATCCTTTATCATTTAGCTACAATAAAGCAGGTCAGCAAATGGAAGCCGTTAATTCCATAAATTATCTGGGAGTAGGCATTAGGAGTGATTTAAGATGGAATGACCATATAAAATGAATCGTCAGTAAAGCAGATTACAGACTGAGATTCATTGGAAGAATCCTAAGGAAATGCAGTCAGAAAACAAAGGAAGTAGGTTGCAGTACACTTGCTCGCCCACTGCTTGAATACTGCTCACCGGTGTGGGATCCGTACCAGATAGGGTTGATAGAAGAGATAGAAAAGATCCGACGGGGAGCAGCGCGCTTCGTTAGAGGATCATTTAGTAATCACGAAAGCGTTACGGAGATTATAGATAAACTCCAGTGGAAGAATCTGCAAGAGAGACGCTCAGTAGCTCGGTACGGGGTTTTGTTGAAGTTTCGAGAACATACCTTCGCCGAAGAGTCAAGCAGTGTATTGGTCCCTCCTACGTATATCTCGCGAAGAGACCATGAGGATAAAATCACAGAGATTAGAGCCCACACAGAGGCATACCGACAATCTTTTTTTCCCCACGAACAATATGAGACTGGAACAGAAGGGAGCACCGATAGAAGTACTCAAGGTACCCTCCGCCACATACCGTCAGGTGGCTTGCGGAGTGTGGATGTGGATGTAGATGTAGTTTGTCATTGATGACCCTAGATTTTTCGGGCCTGTGTGGGGAAATCCTATGCAGTGGAAATTCCTGTTACATGTCATTTGATCATTTGACCTCCATCTTACCTCTCTGACCTGGTTCAAGCCTCATTCACGAGTCTGAGAGAGTTTAGGCAACATGGTTGAGTAGACGTTTACAAAATACACCGACGTGACCCTTCTGAATGGCGAAGCTGACGGTCATGGAAAAGCTGCTCATAGTCTTCATCAATATCGTTCTCCATGTCAGACTACATCGCATAAGCTTTTCGCCACAATTACGCAACGGCTTCAAAAACTGATACACGCACTGTAAGGAGGCGTGACAGGTGCTCCAAGGAGACGCTACACACCCGAACTGGTAGCCGTACTGCATCACGTTGAAGAGAACGCGTCAAAGAGTACACGAGCACTTTCTTTGGCTATTAATGAATGGAATTGTAAATAAAGTGATGTACCGGGTCACGTCTAATCAGTTGCTTACAAACGTGGCCCGTTACCGACTGGTTTTAAAATGGTTGCTTCCGGATATGCGTTGCTGTTCGTAATACGATCTACTCACTCCTCTCTACAACTTGGTAACGGGCACTCCCGAACGCTCTGTATAACTGTAAACGCTGCATTTTTCATGGATTACCATTAGGCACTACAATGGAAAGTTATATGTTTAGAAGTGTGTGGGTCTTGAATAAGTGGCAGCGATCATGCTACAAAAGAAAAAATAGAAATCCCAATCTCAAGATGTGCTGTTTGGCGATGGGATTAAAGGCTGTTGAACTGATACAGTCGATAGAGTACATAGAAGGGAACACAGTGGATTTCGATAATGTATTGGAGATTTTAATGCCTACAGTATGGGGTAGCAATTTCAATTGGGGATCTTCTTCAGTAGATCTGCCTTACAGTAGGCACTAACTGGACGTTTTCTACTTTCCTCCTTCCCTTGCCTTTCCCGTAAACAGGTACTAACTGCGTCTATTATTTTATTGTCTCCAGTATTCCAACCCTTCTTTTTCCTACCCCGCCCTGAGATATTTATTTCTGTGGCTATTTGTTGCAGAGAAATTCTTCCCGTTGCACGTCCCAACGAAGATATCGCTCTGTTTTCCACTCTTCTTTCCTCTACTGTACAATGTATTTCATCATTGAGATCTATCGGGCCAATTTACTTCGCCACTGCCGAACAGTCTAAAGGACTTTTTCTGAATGTCCTTAGATAAGTCATTACAATACTACTCCACAGAAAGCGATTTGTGGTCATCTTCCATATCTCTGTCGCAATTTTCTATATAATCGCATCTCCCACCATACGAGAAATAGTTTTGGCTGCAGATCGAAAGATAATGAAGGAAACGCATTTGGCTGTCAAGAGAATAATGCGTGAAGCCTTCTATTACTATAGTAGAATACTATCGAAAGCTCTCGTACAAAACATAGAATGCTCTAGTCGTATATTTAAAGGTTGTTAGTGGCACCAAAGTTTGTGTCCACACACGTGCACAAGACAGTAACGGAAACTGAAGGTATCAAAGCAAAAACAAAATGCTGCACTCCCTTTCCCAAACAAAAGCAGTGTTGTCCCAATTTAATTATCGAACCACTCAATGATGAGTGACATGGATACCTGTTGAGGAACAACTGGAAACACTAGAATTGAACAAAGCTCCAGTGTTCGATGGAGCCTGTCAGATTTTATACAGAATTATTCGGGTAAGTTAGACCCTGTTTTAACCACAATGCGCCGTAGATTCTTCGACGAAGGAAACACAGGTCACACACGTCTACATGAAGAGTGGCAGAAGTGATTGACAACACTGCCGTCCAGCATCCTTGATATCAATTTATTGTAGAATCTTAGTACGTTTGTTAATTGAGGTATCTGGAACAAAATGAACTGCGTGATGATAACCAGCATGGATTCCAGGCACATCCATCTTGTGAAACCCAGCTCGCATTTTTTTTCACGTGACATACTTAAAGCCATGGAGCAAGTCAGTCATGTAGATGTAGTATTTCTCGATTTCCTAAAACCATTAGACTCAGTACTACATCTATGCTTATTATCAAAAGCAGGATCGTGTGGGGTATCAAGCAAGATTTGTGACTAGATTGAGAATATTTTGGTAGGGTGTACGCAACATGTTATCTTAGACTGAGTCATGGATAGATGTAAACGTACCTCCAAGTACGCCCCAGTGACGTGTATTGGGAGTTCTGCTGTGCATGTTTTATACTTACGACCTTGTAGACAATGTTGACAGTAACGTGCCACTTCTCGCAAATGAAGGTTCTACAATGATACGGTGAAAACAAAAGAAAAAAGGAAAAGCCCAAATGTTCACTCGCTTCTTGATAAAATTTTTGGAGTGGTACAAATGTTGGCAGACCCTTTAAACAGTCAGAAATGTAGAACTGTGTACTTCGGAAAACGAACTACTTGAATCGGTCAACATACAGAAATATCTGCGTGAAATAATTTGTAGGCATATGAAATAGAAAGACCACATAGGCTCAGTTGAAGGCAGAGCAGATGCAGATTTCGGTACGTTGGTAAAGTAATAGACACATACAATCAGTCTACAAAAGAAAGGTCTCAAAAAGACACTGGTGCGAGCCATTCGGAAATATTGCTCAAGTGTGTGGGACCTGCATCATATAGGACGAGCAGTGGATGTGTAACATACAGGAAAGGACATTAGGAGTAGTCACAGGTGTTTGGACCTGTTAGAGCGAATTAGCCATAGTGACGGTAAAGAAACGGAATTGGTAGGTTACTCAAGATAGACGCAAATGATTTCGAGAAAGCATACTTACGAAGTTTCAGATACCGGCTTTAAATGATGACTTTAACAATACACAACAAGTAAACTAGCTTACTTCAGTATAATGTCTAGGCTACCAGTTATTCACATTGCGATCTACCTGGATCCTAAACACTGGACTCTATCTGTTGCTTGTATTAAATTAATTGATGGTTCAAACATTTAGCTGCCTTGCACGTTTACCACAACAGGAGTGATTTTAATACATCTGCAAACAGATTCGTGCATGATTTTTCACTCTTTCTACTACTGCCTTGGTTGTCATAGGTCTGTTTCCGAGCAGCAATTCTCTTGCGATTTCCTATTCTTCTCAGAGTGTTGGTCTGCACTTTCGTTCTTTGTTGCACTAGAAACGTCACCTAAGAAGAGTGTTGCTGTATTGCTACTGTACACTTCCATCAGCACTTTTTTGTGCACCTTTGTTCTTTTTCGAATGTGCCATTTTGTTTTGGATCCCCTACAGAATGCTGTGGTACTATGGTGTGGGGTTTCATTGCGTACCACGGCTACAAAGGAACAAAACGTTACTTGGATAACTTCACCTTCTTTTCCGAGGTGAAAAGTGAAACAAGTAAAACTGAGACCACCTCTCGCCCCTCAGCCGTTATGTTCAAAATTAGCTGCCGATGCTCAAACTTATTTTTTAGTCTCCACGAGTTGCATACACTCTATTAGCAACACGTGGGGCGGTGCTCTTGAGAGAACGGAAGTTTTGGCGACGGGCTCCCGAGAAGCACTCGGAGACCGTTTCGCTTAGGGAAGCGATTTGTCAGGGCTAAAGGTCTATTTAGGTGTGGGCCAAGTTTACGCGGCCAGCGCCCGCTATTTAAAACGTGTTGGACGCCAAAGGACGCGGATGCCGCTGACAGGTCGAGTGGAGTCGCAACCCCACACCCTGACGGACGGCGGCGCCAGCTGCGGCGGCGGCGGCGCACACACAGGCGCCTTGTAGCGACCCAGTCTACGTCCGTACTGGGACTGCTGACATTTTTAAAAATATCAGTGATCCGGTATATCGATAATTCAAAGGACATCGTTATTGGCTCTCGAAATGCCGGAGAAAAATAACCATACATCGAGAAAAAAATGTCGATATGTCAACGGAAGAAATACCGACATATACCGGTCTATAAAAACATCGGTTGAACATTGTAAATATACTGCCAGTTTTAGAGCTGTATAGATATTGTGTACATCAACAAGCTATCAGTCTCATTATCTCACTTAGCGCAAGAACTGAAAGGAAAACGATGCACGTTCACGCTTCGCGATAACCACATACCTGTAGCTGCGTGGAAGTGACAGGACAAAAGGTGTCCTATGGGTTCGTCGTTCGGTTTTGTGCATATCTGATTTGTCTGGAACACTTCATGTCGACTTCCCTCTTTTTTTTTTTTTTTTTTTTTTTCATTTCTGCAAATGCTGCCGGCCTAGCAGTTGTAGCGTCAAAATTACGTGAAGAAGCCGCGTGTAGGTTGCGTCACTATTTACTCTCGCACGTCTCCGCCCGTGGTGAAGACCGGTCTTATCATTTAGATTTTTGCTCATGATTCCCAGCAACTGTTTTGAAGAATGCCGATGTGAAGAAACAGCTACTTCCGTTAAAAAAAAACTGATTTTAACGCAGCTGGTATGCTATTTCGTCATATCGGAAATCTTGTTATTCCATTCACTCCACCACCACCCTGACCAATCGGACAACTTTTTTGTGCCACCTATAGTTGCTTCACACAGTCAAAGAGAAAGAGTGGGCGTGATTAAAGCTTAAAAACCATTAAGACTACTTCACGTAGTAAAATTACGTTCTATTGCAATTTCAAAATGACGATTTCAAATATTTTCCGAAAATTGCGAAAAAATACAAAATAAAAATCTCGGCACGCGATATTGTCATTTCGATACCGATATTTCAATACATCGTTGGAAGAACTATCGCACATATATGTCGATATTTTTTTGGAAAAAATATCGGTATATCAATATTTTATCAACAGTCCTAGACTGTGTCATTAAAAAGAGCGCTCAACTGCGCCGCCAGGTAAGACGGGTAGGGGGAGCAGCACTGCTCTCGATAGCGTCCTTAAACTTTGAAAACGTCATGTTTCTCCACCAAGAGCTGTTGATAAACTTCATAATGCAAGCAGTTTCGATCCACAGGCCACCATAAGGTACCATAGAATGTATACAACAAATTAAAAGGCGATACAAAATCAGTTGCGTTAAACAATATAAACTCTCTAATACGCCACTGTCATCAAATCTACGATATAAATGTATTTTACATTTCTTGAAGCTATTGATTTTCTAGGCTTGTTAATATTTTAAGATTCCTGATGATGGTCTGTGCACCGAAACTCGTATTGTAAACAAATTTTCCCAGATTTATTGGAACAGTAGAATACTTAACTTCGCAGTCGTCGAAATAAAGGATGGTATAATTCGTTTGAATATGTAACTCGTACATTGGAGATACTGCCTCTGGTTCACTTCCTTCCAATATCAGGCGATTTGTGACGTGCTAACTAGTACAGTTGTTTACACCGAAAAGAGAATTTTACTTAAAAACATTTATTAAAAATTTTTAAAGTCTCATGACACAATGTCGACAACACAAATTCTGTTAAAACACGAATACATGCATGGAGACAACAATGCTGCTTCTATGATTTTACAATACTGAAGGTCCAACATACATTTGAGTACATGTTACAAATTATCTTTAAGGTTTAAATATTTTGTATAGCTGATTAGCAAAGCCATATACTTTTTGTATAAATTTTCATGTGTGACAGCATCATTCACCTTGCTCGCCAGACTGCAATATTTTCAGAAAGAGAGGAAAATCATGGAATATAAGACCCTGGACCGATTGACCTACACTGATGCTAAGAGGAAATTTGAGCGCCTACATCTAGTGGCTATGACCACCTCTTACGTCGCTGCTACGAGAACGGTTGTCGCACCATCAGATCCTCGCATTCTCGTCGCCTGTCAGAACCGGGAGATTACACCTGCTGTCTTGATGGTGAGGGACACTTCCCTCCCTGTCGCTCCCACACCACCTAATTCGGGAGCAACACCCCCCTCCCCCCCCCCCCCCCCAACCAGCGGGGATTTCAGTCCCCACTTGTGAGCCAGAGAAGCGTAAGGCTTCTTCGGCTCCTCTCGCTAGGAAAGGGTCCCTTGGGTCACTCCCTTCCCAGGTTTCTGCTAGTGGGAAAGATGACACCCGCCAGCGGCTGAAGAACCCAAAAGCAGCTGGTCATAGGGCTTCACACTCATCTTAAGTCATGGAGACTGATTCAGTGAAGTCCTCCCAGCCAGGGAAAGTCAAGGAACACTGTGATAAATCGAAAAAGTCCCCCAAGAACAAGAAACTTGCAGTGGCACCCACACCACTGCTACCTATAAGCTCTGCGTCTGAGGATGGGGTGGAGACCCTCAGACACAATGGATATAGTCTGCTCAGGCAGCAGGTGACCCTGAGGCGTAAACTGCTTCACTGAACTTTCCATGCCTTCTCAGTCTCGCAATGATGTCATCCTCCAGTCGAATTGCGGCGGTTTTTTTCCACCGCCTGGCTGAACTATGGCAACTGTGAAGCTTTACACGTGCTTTCTGCATTGCCCTCCAGGAAACCTGGTACCCAGCAACGCGGACCCCTGCCCTCCGTGGCTGTAAGGGATACTACAGGAACCATAGCGACAATAATAGTGTGTCTGGTGGAGTTTGCGTTTGTCCTAATCTCAGTCTGTAGTGAAACTGTGTCCCTTCCAACCCCTCTTGAAGCCGTGGCTGTCAGAATACGGATGAAGCAGGAAATAACTGTCTGCCATGTATATCTTCCTCCAGATGGTGGATTACCCCTGAATGTACTAGCTACACTGATTGATCAGTCACGTGGCCTACTGGCTCCATGCCAGGGGCTTTCTGCCACTGATAACCTTCTGTCCCTCGAGTCTGCCATCCGAACAGCCTTTTCCAGATGCCAACACCTTGTTGCCGTCTTTTTTGATCCCAGCAAAGCGTATGACTCCACCTGGCGACATCATATCCTTGCCACAATTTACGGGTGGGGTCTCAGAGGCCCGCTCCCGATTTTTATACAGAATTTCTCGTCGCTCCGTACTTTCCATGTCAAAGCCGGTGCCTTCCATAGTTCACCCCATATCCAGGAGAATGCGGTCACGCAGGGCTCTGTATTGAGTGTACCACTATTTTTAGTGGCCATTAACGGTCTAGCAGCAGCTGCAGGGCCGTCCGTCTCACCCTCTCTGTATGCAAACGACTTCTGCATTTCGTACTGAATGGTTCAAATGGCTCTGAGCGTTATGGGACTCAACTTCTGAGGTCATCAGTCCCCTATAACTTAGAACTACTTAAACCTAACTAACCTAAGGACATCACACACATCCATGCCTGAGGCAGGATTCGAACCTGCGACCGTAGCGGTCTCGCCGTTCCAGACTGTAGCGCTTTCGTACTGATCTACCAATACTGGTGTAGGTGAGCGGCGCCAACAGGGAGCCATCCACAAGGCGCAGTCATGGGCTCTCGCCCACTGCTTCGAGTTTACGGCCGCTAAGACGTTTGTCATGCACTTCTGTCGACGTGGTACCGTTCATCCGGAACCAGAACTATACCTTAATGACATCCATTCACTGTAGTGGATACATATCGATTCTTAGGACTGGTTTTTGACATCCAATTGACTTCGCTACCTCACCTTTGTCAGCTTAAGCGGAAGTGGCCTTCGCTGCCTGAGCAACACCAACTGGGGTGCAGATCGCTCTACGCTGCTGCAGCTGTTCAAAGCCCTTGTTCAATTCCGGCTTGACTATGGAGTCTGGTTTATGGTTCGGCGGCGCCCTCAGTGTTGCTTGTACTCGACCCAGTGCACCACTGTGGCATTCGCACCGTGGCAGGAGCTTTCAGGACGAGTCCGGTGATCAGTCTCCTGGCGGAAGCTGGAGTCCCCCCATTTGCAGATCCGACGTGCACAACTGCTTTCCAGTTACGTTGCACACATTCGTAGTTCTCCTGAGCATCCCAATTACTGTCTCCTTTTTCTATCCGCGGCAGTTGTTCTTCCGCTTCGGCGCCCAGGTGAGGGCTAACGATTTTAGGTTCGCATGCGGTCCCTTCTGCCTGGAGTCCTTCCCTTTACCACCTCTCATCCAGGTTCGTCCGCATACGCCTCCACAGCGTACAACTAGGCCGAAGATTCGTCAGGACCATTCGCGTGACCCTTTGGTAGCGTCCACCAAGGAGCCCACCTATGCCCTGGACCGGTCCTGTCTTTCAGTGGTGTTTGTGTGGACCCCAGGACACGTCGGCATCCCAGGCTACGCGGAAGCTGCGTTACTCCTGCCGCTCTCCGCTGTCACTCCTGTCACTTCCTCTCGATTCTTGACGTATTCCGAGACTCTGAAGTTGTTTACACCGACTGATTGATGGCTGATGGTCATGTTTGCTTCGCCTACATCCACAGAGGCCATTTTGAACAGCATTCCTTGCCCGATGGCTGCAGTGTTTTCACTGCAGAGCTGGTGGCCATCTCTCGTGCGCTTCAGTATATCCGTTCATGGCCTGTGGATTCGTTTCTTCTGTGTACTGGCTCCTTGAGCAGCCTACAAGCCATCGACCAGTGCTACCCTCGCCATCCTTTGGTAGCGTCCATCAAGGAGCCCACCTATGCCCTGGACCGGTCCTGTCGTTCAGTGGTGTTTGTGTGGATCCCCAGGACACGTCGGCATCCCAGGCAACGAACTTGCCGACAGGTTGGCCAAACAGGCTACGCGGAAACTGCGTCTGGAGATAGGCGTCTCTGAACCTGACCTGCGTTCTGACTTAAAGTTTTTCGCCTTTGGGAGACGGAATGGCATAACATTACACACACAAAACTGCGTGTCATTAAGGAGACTACGAATGTGTGGGAGTCTTCCATATAGGCCTCTCGCAGGGCATCAGTTTTCCTCTTCCGGCTCCGCATTGGCCACGCTTCGTTGACCCACGGCTACCTCCTGCGCCGTGAAGACCCCCCTGAGTGTCGGTGCGGCGTCCGGTTGACAGGGCCCATATCCTGGTGCACTGTCCCACTTTGACTGCCCAGCGACGAGATCTTGAGTTACTAGACTCGTTGTCGCTAGTTTTATCTGACTACGCCTCACCGGTTGATTTAGTTTTACGTTTTATTCGTGAGGGTGGGTTTCATCACTTCATCTAAGTTTTAGCGCATGTCCTTTGTCCCTATGTGTCCTTCATCCTTGTGCTTCTAGGGTGGAAGTTTTAATGTGTTGCAGAGTGGCTGGCTTCTCCTTTTTATTCTCATGTTCAGCCAGCCGTGGTAATCTGCTTTGTTGTTTTAATCTCTTCATTCTGTTTCTTGCTTTTCTGTGGTTTTATTGTCCCCTTTTGTCCATTTACATGTATGTTGCCCTTCATCGTTCTTGTGATTTTTCCTTTCATTCCGTTTCGAGTTGTCAGTCTCGTTTGTTTTATTCTAACACTTGTGGCATTGGTTTATTCGGAACAAGGGACTGATGACCTCGTAATTTGGTCCCTCCCCCCCCCCCCTCTCTCTCTCTCTCTCTCTCTCTCTCTCTCTCTCTCTCTCTCTCTCTCTCTCTTAATCCAACCAACCAATCCATCGCGCATCCTTTTTCGCCACAGTTACGCAACGGCTTCTGCGAAGGGTAGCTTCACCGTTACCAGGCGTGACTGTTGCTCAAAGGAGACACCGCACACCCGAATTGGAAGAGGCTTTACTGCATCACATCGAAGAGAACCCAACGAGTACACGAACAATTTCTTTGACTATTAATGAATGTAATTGTAAAACACGTGTTGGGTCACGTTTACAAAATTTCTTGTAAATGTGGTTGCATTAGCAATATGTTTTCAAATGGTTGTAGCATGGAAACTGTACCTCTCCGAACACTGGTCCCATTTCAACATATTACTTGCTCACCTGCTTCTATACGTCCTAGAATTTCGTATCGGCAATTTCGGAACACCCTGTTATATCAACTGGTTCAGCGTGTACTCGCGAAATACAACCATAGACACTAACTATAAGCCGACAGAAGCGCCCCCACCCCACTGGTGTAACAGTAACTCGTGCAAATATGAGATTTGCCCGTGCAATGCTTCACATCAAATGTTGATTACTTCAGTATCATTTAGTAGTAATTCTTTCTAATATGTTTCCGCTGTAACTTCGTCATATATTATTCAATATTATCATTACTTTTGTATCGGTATTCGAAATCCCTGTATATCAATAACTACGTTTCATTTTACGTGGATAAAAAGCGTAAAAAATTAAATGTGCTTCACACACGTAGCGATTCATAAGGGGACTGCAATTCCCGATAGTTCTGGCATTGATCTGTTCGAAATGTTTGATTCCATGAACTGGTATCGATCTGTTCACAATGAACTGTCCTAGTCAACCAACTTGCAAGCAGCTGTTGGCGGTGAATGATGAAGTTTTACAAATATTTAGGCACTGGGAAAGCACCTTGTTAAAATATGTTGGGATCTTTAATGTTCTCGATGCATCACTACTCACTTGCACTTAACATTATACCAGTGAGTTTGAGGTTACGTCTGTGCTCAACTGAATGTTTTGCCATATGCAATTCGCCATCATGACTATAACACTAAATTGCAGCGAAACGCATATAATAAGGCATAGATTGCACATATTAATACGTTTTGCAAATAAAACCGCCATTTCTTGCTGAAACTTGATTTATTTTCCCCTGACGCGTTTCACCTTTTTCTTTTCTAAGGCATCTTCAGTGGGATCTAGAACGATACAGTTTTGTTTTGAGATTATGGAACAGTTCATGTCGCGTTTATTTATGTAAATAAGTAGTTACTAACAATTGATTGGCATCTGATTTTCCTCTCTGGCCAATAAACTGTAACTACTTATTTACACAAATAAACGCGACGTGAACCGTTTGGTAATCTAAAAATAACAAAAAAAGGCGAAAAGCGTCTGGGAAAAATGTTGCAGCAACAAAAGGCGGTTTTATTTTAAAAAAAAAGTATTTCTGTGCTTGCTGCGAAGGATGGCCATGCAAACTAACTTTGTGTTGCATATGTTCAGTACCACACTGACATAACTTGAAAATTATTAAAGTATCTGAATTTCGTGTTCGGAAATTTTCATCATGCAAGATCTTAACGCGGTCGTTTTTCTTCAGGCGTAACACCAGGGTCTAAATAGCAGAAATGTTGTAATATATCTGTAAAATCAACAGGATCGCTCAACAAAGGAAAGGCATCTACACCTGAAGAAATATCTGTTCGATTCTGTACCGATTATTCGGAAGAACTGTCTCCCCAGCAGTATTTTTTTCCTTAAAATGGTTGTTTTTACTGGGTTAAGATGCTTCAGAGGGACCGCGCGGAGACTCCTCTGCATGTAGTCAAGACAGCAACTCGATACCTGTGAAGCGTCTCTGGCGCTAGTAAAACATTGTCAAAGTTCAGTTATTTATGAACCATGTTTACAGTCGTCTTGTTCTACACAGTGCCTCGTTCAGTTGCGTGTTGGATTCCCGCTGAAGGCTGCCAAGTCAGCTCGTCGTCTGCGCAGCGGCCATGGTACAGCACGAATGGTATCATACTAGCTGCTGGTGTTCGCTCGATCCCGTACCGAATTCTATGTTGACCTTCGATGACCCAACCGCGTGTTGTCGGAAGTCGTGTGGTCGTTAGATCTCCTTCCTACCGGCCAGGCAGTTTTCAGCACCCTGAGGTGCCTAAGTGTCGAACAAGGACGTGGACCCCGTGAGGCCCTGCTGCCGGTTTCCACGCTGTTGTTTGGTGCTGTCAGCACTCTGCGATGTGGTGCTGTCGGAAGACGTCAGCTTGCAGCCTGGCCTGGAGGCCAGCGATGGGCGTGTCCCCCCCCCCCTCCCCCCTTCTTCCTACATTTTGTCTTGTGCCGTTTTTTCTCATTTTCTTGTGTCTTCTTTTCTTCATTCCCTGGTGTCGTCCACACTGCGTCGCCATTGGGCTGTCGCCCTTCCTCAACCCCCTCCCCCTCCTTACTGTTCTTTACTCTTTCTGCTACCCTGATGTTCCTTTTGCCTCTTTCCCTTTCCCATAGATTAGAATGTGCTGTTTATTGTTCTTCACTTAGTTTATCACCTTAAATCGTGGGCTGAGGCCTCCCTGTTTGGTCCCTCCCCTGACTGCCGTCCGCGTCTCGTGGTCTCGTGGTTACGTTCTCTCTTCCAGAGCATGGGGTCTCGGGTACGATTTCCGGCGGGGACAGGGATTTTCACCTGCCTGGAGATGACTGGGTGTTTGTGTTGTCCTCATTTTATAATCATTCATGCAAGTGCCGAGACTGGAGGTTGGGAATTTGTACGGCCACTGATAACCACGCAGTTGAGTGCCCCACAATGCGATTATCGACATCCCCACAGTCAACCAAGCAGTCAGTTATTGTCCCCCATTTTTGAGTTCTGATTGAGTATTTGGAATCCCCACCAGGTCGGATTTAGGGAAGACGTCGAGAGTTAAGCTAGATTTGTCACAGGTGGTTAGATCTACTCATGATCATTAAGAAAATGCTCCATGAAATAGGGTATCCCTAGAGGGAACACGACGTCGTTTTCGCTAAAGAGTGTTTAAAAATTTCCTGGCAGATTAAAACTGTGTGCTGGTCTGAGTATCGAACTCAGGACTTTCGCCTTCACGGGCAAGCGATCTACCGACTGAGATACCAAAGCACGACTCACGACCCGTTCTCAAAGCTTTACTTCCGCCAGTACCTCATCTCCTACCTTTCAAACTTCTCAGAAGTTGAGATGACCCGCCAGCAGGAGTGGCCGAGCGGTTGTGGGCGCTACAGTCTGGAACCGCGCGACTGCAATGGTCGCAGGTTCGAATCCTGCCTCGGGCATGGATGTGTGTGATGTCCTTAGGTTAGTTAGGTTTAAGTAGTTCTAAGTTCTAGGGGCCTAATGACCTCAGAAGTTAAGTCCCATAGTGCTCAGAGCCATGTGAAGCTTTTTTTTTGAGATGACACACTGGTGGAACTAAAGCTGTGAGGATGGGTTATGAGTCATGCTTGGGTAGCTCAGTCGGTGGAACGCTAGCCTGAGAAAGGAAAAGTTGCTGTGTTAGAGTCCTGGTGTGGCACACAGTTTTAATCAGCCAGGAAGTTTCATATGAGCACGCATTCTGCTGCAGAGTGGAAATTTTATAAGATTCAAAAAGTTCAGTGACCTGGCATTTGTAATACACAGCAAAACAACACTATTCCCACCATTCTTATATGAACCACTAATAGAAGACAAACAATGGCTCGTACAGAAGCATGTACCCAATCGTTTTTCTCTGGCGCCATTTGCAAGTGGACAGGAAAGGAAATGACATGACTTAATGTGGCGCAACGTATCCTCCGCAACGCACTGTGTGGTGGCGGCTTGAGGAGTATGAATATTGATGTAGACATTCTTCTCTCCAGAGATAGCCATTCAGGTCGTTGGGATCTCCGTAACACTTTATTGCAAATCAGATAGACTATTTAGGGGTATGAGACAGGGTCTGTTCACACCATTCAGGTGTCTACAAGTGAAGAAACCTTTTGTGTATTCGCCCGATTGCTACGGAATAAGAGACTGTTGGTTGGCAGAGGACCTTCCCTTTGATGTGTCCGGGAACATAGCCGGTGACGGAGTCTTCGCGGGTGGTTTGCCACCGATATGCAGCAGAGTGACGCTAAGTATAACCCCGGCGGCAGCGGCAGCGGCAGCTCGGCCCTATATATTACGGCGGCCAGGTGCCCACTGCCCGGCCCCGCCACTTGCCGACGCCCGTCGCCGACGTCAATTTGGGACGCACTGCTGGGGAGCCGCCAGCTGAAAGGCCGCGGCCACGCTGACCGAGCGCTAGCGACAGGCCTCATTTACAGCTAATTTGTCCTCGCTGTGTGTCTGTGCTGCTCGCCGGCTCTGCCGAGGCGAGTGATTCGGTACCTCCAAAGTATGAAATCGTTGTAGATTTATAGAGGTGGACGCACGTATTAAACGGCCGACGACTTACTAAGAGAACTCGGCAAGTGCCATAATCCAATTTCCCAGAAATTGCACAGAGTGGAAGAGGGGACAAAATAAGCGATCACTGGTTTTGGTTTATCCATGGATACTCTATTTAATTTACATGCATTTTATCGCGCGGTAATCTCAGCTGAGATGGTGGCACAAGAGCTAGCATTACGGCTTCTCGCTTTTTGCAGCCCGTGTTCGAAACCCGGTTATTGTTTCTATTCTTTTTTTCTTCGTTTATGTACCCACGTCCGTAGCATAAAGCATGACGTTTTGATTTATTTCTTTACTACTAACTGCATTCGCAAAGTCATTTCGCGGGTAGTATCCACAAACATCGCTCAAAATCACTGCAAAATCATATCACTGTGTGACACACAGTTAAGGTCGGAATTAACGAAACTGTTATATGAAAGGGAAGACACCACACGAAATCCGCAGCTGTGGTACATATTATGTAAATTGAAGGTGGAGGGAGGGAGAAAGGAAAGGGAGGAATGTATGATGCCAGCTGCATCAGCAATTGTGTAGAGTCAGCGACGACGAGCGAAAGTGTGCCGGGAACTTGTTATTAGGCAGTTAAGTTAACCATTGCGCCACCCGGACACAGTGTTGATCGCAATACCGCACATTACCGCCTAGCAACACCTATCCACAAGCTCTGTCCATGTCCTCAAAGCTCGCTGCTTTGATATTCCCACAGGGGGACGAACGTGATAGTGCATTCGGTTTTGGAGTCATAGCCCATCGAGGCAAACCAGTTGCTTTGCTTTCCCCTTCCCGCCCCCCCCCCCATTGCTTTGCTTTCCCCTTCCCCCCCCCATTGCTTTGCTTTCCCCTTCCCCCCCCCATTGCTTTGCTTTCCCCTTCCCCCCCCCCCATTGCTTTGCTTTCCCCTTCCCCCCCCCCATTGCTTTGCTTTCCCCTTCCCCCCCCCCATTGCTTTGCTTTCCCCTTCCCCCCCCCCATTGCTTTGCTTTCCCCTTCCCCCCCCCATTGCTTTGCTTTCCCCTTCCCCCCCCCAATTGCTTTGCTTTCCCCTTCCCCCCCCCCAATTGCTTTGCTTTCCCCTTCCCCCCCCATTGCTTTGCTTTCCCCTTCCCCCCCATTGCTTTGCTTTCCCCTTCCCCCCCCATTGCTTTGCTTTCCCCTTCCCCCCCCCATTGCTTTGCTTTCCCCTTCCCACCCCCATTGCTTTGCTTTCCCCTTCCCACCCCCATTGCTTTGCTTTCCCCTTCCCACCCCCATTGCTTTGCTTTCCCCTTCCCCCCCCCCATTGCTTTGCTTTCCCCTTCCCCCCCCCCCCATTGCTTTGCTTTCCCCTTCCCCCCCCCCCCCATTGCTTTGCTTTCCCCTTCCCCCCCATTGCTTTGCTTTCCCCTTCCCCCCCATTGCTTTGCTTTCCCCTTCCCCCCCATTGCTTTGCTTTCCCCTTCCCCCCCATTGCTTTGCTTTCCCCTTCCCCCCCATTGCTTTGCTTTCCCCTTCCCCCCCATTGCTTTGCTTTCCCCTTCACCCCCATTGCTTTGCTTTCCCCTTCCCCCCCATTGCTTTGCTTTCCCCTTCCCCCCCATTGCTTTGCTTTCCCCTTCCCCCCCATTGCTTTGCTTTCCCCTTCCCCCCCATTGCTTTGCTTTCCCCTTCCCCCCCCATTGCTTTGCTTTCCCCTTCCCCCCCCCATTGCTTTGCTTTCCCCTTCCCCCCCCATTGCTTTGCTTTCCCCTTCCCCCCCCATTGCTTTGCTTTCCCCTTCCCCCCCATTGCTTTGCTTTCCCCTTCCCCCCCATTGCTTTGCTTTCCCCTTCCCCCCCATTGCTTTGCTTTCCCCTTCCCCCCCATTGCTTTGCTTTCCCCTTCCCCCCCATTGCTTTGCTTTCCCCTTCCCCCCCATTGCTTTGCTTCCCCCCCCCCCCCCGCTCTGTTTCTTTCACAGACAGCGCACTGCAAATTCGCCATCCCACCACGCGTCACGGACCAATCAGATATCGATCTTGGTGCTGTCTCTTTGTCATTGACGACTGGGGAGCCACGGGAAGTTTCTTGCTACTGTCGCTCGTGCCCTACAGCACGTGTACACAGGCTGCGAAATCGCCATCTGTCGACACAGACTCTGCTCGCTGCAGGTCTATAGCGAGATTAAAATTACTTCATGACTGACGTCGGCCTAATCGCATCTTTGTGACAGGCAGTGCATCCTAGAAAATGGCGATCAGCAATCTACAGCAGAACTAAAACCACCCTCGCTTTGTTCACGGACTTTAAAGCTAAGCTCTACGACATAGCTCAAGACGGAAAAAATTCTCCTCTCACTGGCTACACGAGTTGTCGCTTTACCAACTGATGAACAGTCCGCGTTGGCTATAGATTGTAGATCATGGGTGCCACAAGAGGATACCAAATGTAAAAGAGAATGAGAAGGAGAAAAATAAGAGCAAATAAAGTCAATATGATGCTAATGACGCGGCTAAGTATTGGAAATAAAAAATTACATTTAAACCAATTAACTGAATAAAAACAGTCTTTTGATTAGGTTCAGAAAAATAAAATATATTCACTGCATATGACGAGATCCGAGCCTATGATCTTTGTCAGGTTTATACACTAACCACTGTGATACGCCATTATAATGCGTAAGGTTCTTGCATTTATGACTCCTGTGATGCAGTGGCAATGATTAATTGCAGCCAACAAAATTTAGGTTCCACGTAAAGTGGAACTCATCTAATGTAAGCCAGCCTCTGTGATTACAATTACTGACTATGTGACGCTGAATCGTGTCTTGAGCTGAGGAATGCAGCAGTGCTTAGCTAGTGTGTGAAACGTGTGTATTTCGTTGGTGCGTGTGTGTTTTTGCTGTAGTTATCATGTGTGATGAAATACCAGATAAAAGGACCAGAAAGAAGGGATCCAAACAAATCAAGAAAGGAAACCGGAAAAGAATTGGAAGTGAATTAATTGTAATGGCTGTGTGGCAACGGGTAGCGGTTCGGACGTTACGTTGAGCGCTGGCTGGAGGAAACCATCTGAAATGCGTAAAGTGTCAACTATCAAGTAATTTCAATCGGACTATAGGCAGACTTATACACTTCGCAGATAGCATAAATCGTATACCAACTTGTGATTTATTAAAAGTTGTTTCCGTGCACCAATCGTAAAGAAGTTTCAGGAATTTGTTCTATACCTGAAATAATTTCGGAGATACTAAAATTAAGTACTAACAACTAGATGGTATAACTTTCCACTACGAGCAACATTCTGACACACTAATATATTTCTGTGCGTACCTAAGATGACTTAAAGCCAACACTATTTCAGTTAAACAGTATTTTGTTCATGAAAATTCAAGTTATGTAATGTTTCCAGCAGCAATCAATCATTACACTGGTCAACGATGGAAAAACTTTTTTGCTGAAAAATACCTTATAACCTCATGTTCTTTAGTGTGGGAAATCCAAATATGATACTTAAAAAACTGTATCACCCACCATTTATTCACATTTTACAGTTAAATTTATTAAATTAAGCAATTTTTAAAGAATTTAACAGCTTTTATATAGTTAAAAGAATTTAAAAACGAGGTTAATGAATCTAGATGACGTTGGTAGCACTGTTGAACAACATTCGCTGGCAAAAAGGTCGATTCGATTTTTGTGTTAACAGATTGTGTTTTGTTCACTGTCAACCTAACCTCACTTTCCAGTTTCCTGTATGTACGCTGAGTACAATGTCTTAATCATGGTTGTAAGAAGTCTGCTGACAGTTTGTTATATTGGTGGTGAATTTATGATTAAAAAACACCAAAGCAGCATTACAGACTTTGTGAAAAAGGTGTATCTGTCATACTTTGGATCTAAACTTGATAAAGATAAATTTTGGGCGCTGTATAAGGTATGTTATGTGTGTGTTGAAGATCTGAGGAAATGGTCCAAAAAGGAGAAAAAAGCCTTTACATTTGCTGTTCTTCTGATATGGAGGGAGCCAAGGAATCATTCTGATGATTGTTGCTTCTGCCATGTTGATATTACTGGTTATAATTCAAAAAACAAGAAGGTAATAATCTACCCTAGCCTTCCATCCAGCATCCGACCAGTAGGGCATGGTGTAGATTTGCTGGTTCCTGAACCACCAGATGATTTAAATTCTATTCCAACAGAAGTATTTTCTGATGCACAATCTGATTCAGATGAACCAGATGATGATGAATTCCATTGTAATACAGAAAGTCTATAACCCAAATTATTTACTCAGACATAGCTTAACGATTTGGTTAGGGATCTGGGCTCAAAGAAAGAAAAATCTGAATTGCTTGGCTCTAGATTAAAAGAAAAGAACTTATTGACAGTTGCAACCAGAATATACGTATATAGAAAGAGAGCAGCAATTTTCAAAGATCTTTCAGCAAGGTGATTTAGTGTACTGCTCAGACAGTCCCCGTCTTATGGATGTGTTTGGTATTGAATTCAAAAAGGAAGACTGGAGGCTGGTTATTGATTCATCCAAAACTAGTGATGGAGAAACGCTGCCAAGGACTCTGGAACACCAACACGAAGGGGGACAACTGTTGATCACTTAAACGAGAAGTTCAGCAAGCGACTCATCATAGAAAAAAAGTACACAAGAAGCTCTAAAGAAAAAGAGAGACAATACAAACCAATTCCAGCTGACAAGTTGAACCTATGGTAGCACATATCATTGTTTTAAGTAGCTTACTGTAAATACAAACAAAACTTATTTTGTAACAAAGCGTTTCATTAATTTCCCCGTTTACTGTGTAGCATAGGGTCTTTATACTATACTAGCGATACCTGGCGTACTTCGTTCAACCTCTGAAAATCTTTAAGTGTTACAGCTGACCCGGTAAGTGTGTTTTGCCGTATAAATTGTCTCTAGTCTATAATAATGTATACGTGTAACACAATAGTAGTTGTTGGCGGGAGCTCGTGACACAAACAATAACAATGACCAAAAACTGTGTAGGGAGTGAGGAAAAGCTTAGGGGGAAGTCCAGCAGTATTGGCCACTATTAGTTCGTGTTTCTATGGTAGATCGCGCGGATTGAACAACTGCAGCCGATACACGGTTCATCCATTAGCATACAAACATAGCGGCAATTTCATGTCGAAACGTTTTCGCCAGCATTCTGAATAAGGCCAAGCGCACAGGCATAGATTTTTAACGTACGTAAAAATATTGTACGATTAAATTCTTTTAGGGGAACAAAGGAGAGCATAGGAACTTCTTTGTTCCACTAAAATAATTTAATAGTACACTATATTTCCGTACGTTAAAAATCGATGTGTGTGTGCTAAGCCTAAATGTCGGTTTGGCGAATGACGCGTGCTACCTAGTTAAATTTCTCGGTCTAGCTATGTAGATTCAGAGGGATATTAGTTGTTGCTTTTGGTACGTTTTCTTCTATTACTTATCTATTGAATAGTGAAAGACTAACACCGGTAGACACTTCGTGGGGATAACTGATCAAGTGATAATTGATCAGTTATCTGCAGGGGTCGAAAATTATTAAATTACTAAAATCGCTATTAAAAAATAGCGGTTGTTGGTAGAAGGGTGAAAATTTAGGGTTGTGTGTATTTTTTAATGCCACATCAAAAAAAAAAATTGAAATTAAAAGTTCTGTCAAAAAATAAATTTTTTGGGTGGACCACCCTTATCACTTAGGGGTGTGAAAAATATATTACGACCGATTCTCAGACTTAGCGAATATACATGTGAAATTTCATCAGAATTGATCGAGCCGTTTCGGAGGAGTATGGCAACTAACACTGTGACATGAGAATTTTATATATAAGGATAATAAAAAGCATATTACTCTAAAACTACAGGTGATACAAAAAACTAAGGTTATATTTGGACTCGGCTTATAAAAATCTAGAAAGATCAGTTACCAAGTAAAGTTTTCCCAAAAATTTTCCTTTGGCCCGTGTTGTTTTCATCATTTTCAGCCGCCCGGTGTGGCCGAGCGGTTCTAGGCGCTTCAGTCTGGAACCGCGCGACCACTACAGTCGCAGGTTCGAATCCTGCCTCGGGCATGGATGTGTGTGATGTCCTTAGGTTAGTTAGGTTTAAGTAGTTCTAAGTTCTAGGGGACTGATGCCTCAGATGTTAAGTCCCATAGTGCTCACAGCCATTTTTTGAATCGTCGCTTTCGTCTGACATTACTTATTTCATTCATTATGCTGTCAAAGAGAGAGGCTCAATACACTATGTGACTATACGATTGTCTGAATGAATTTTGGATTTTGTCAATAACTAATGATGAATGAGAGAGTGACTCACGTTGTGTAATCATATACTTTGCATAATGTTGTAACTGTTTAATAGGCGAATTAGGTATTCTAGAAACAAAACCTTTTGCAACTGTCACTAAGATTGTATTTTTTAGTTTGATCTTCGTAAAACAAAAACTGTCTTATGAACCAATTAAATTCGTTGCTGAGGACTAGTCAAATAAGGAAATTACCGTGCTTTCGGTGAAAGGCTATGAAATTGATTGGCTACAGCATGTTTCAGTCAGAAGAGAACGACCACGCGTTCCAGAACCGGGAGATAACTGCCTGCGGTGCTCTCGAGGTGTTACAATCCAGCTTTAGCAGCGTGAATACTTACCGCCCTGTTTAGTAGTAGTTTTGTGAAAATGTTTTAATTTCCTTCTGCCGAGAAGATGAATAGGTCGGAAGCGAATGATACCGGTGTAAACTAAGTTTACGGAAGTTTTGGCACTTTAGAGAAGAGTGACTTTCAGCCGGCAGGCTAAGAAAGTGCGTGTGACGTACCATGCAGTTGTAGTACAGAAAATACAAATTACTGAATAGTGGTGAACAGCCAGTGTTGAAGTGTGTTTTGACTGCTTCGTAAGCAACATGTGACACTGGAATCTGATGTGCAACACAAATTACATTTTACTACCCCTACCAGAGTCGACAGCTTACGGGAAGCCCAGTGTTACTCTTAAAGGCCCCGCAGTGAGGAAACGGTGCACCTTTGACATTTGTGCCACGTAACAGGATTTCTTTTATCTCCTCCAGTAAACACGAACTATAGGAAGTACAAACAAAATAATAAAATCTACCTATCTACGTCGTTAATTTGTATACATTTACTTTTTGTTCTTTCCGCGTTCCCGTGCCTGTCAGAAGTTCACTGTGTATGAGATATTCACCTTTGAAACATCCTACATACATACCGTACGTTCGTATAACAGTTCCCATTACAAGCTTGTAGTAGTTGTAGAGCGGACGTAGAAGATACATTTTATAAATCGTGACCGGAAACGTAACGTGTATATGGAAAATAAGTTTTAAGATGGGATCACTTCTAAATCTCCCGCTTCATTGTATCGAGGAGACAGTAAACTCTGACCTGTTCTCTCTGGAGCAGTCTGTGGCATGGACAACATTTCTGTCGTCGGGTCCTCTTCAAAGTCGAGAGCGCAGAGTGACCGTTGAGCAGCCGTCAGCCCTCCTAGTTCCCAACGTGTCTCATCCTTTCAGCCATTGTTGAAGTCGGATGAAGAGGTTACGTGATGTCATTAGAACGTGCACAATGTGCCAGAATCCTGCAAACCTGGCAAACATTTCAAAATTGCGCAAATATGGCAAAAAATTAATGTAGTAGGGTTGCAGGCACTTCTGATATTTTTATATCAAAACTGAAAAATTCAGATCGGTGGATCAAATAAGGCGAAAAGAAACTGGAAAAATGCTGAAGTGGACAAAAATATTTTCGGTGAACATTTATCGTTTTAATGGCAAACTTCATTAAAAAACTACTTCTATAACAGTCTTCATTACGGTAAGTATATATCGGTAACAAAAATTAAAAGTTTTATATCTTCTTAATCTTCCTCTTGTGCTTCTTGTTCGTCCTCATTTTCATCAACTTCTTCATTCACATTTGTATCCTGTTCATCATGCGTAGCCTCTGATCCTTCGTAACCGTCTGCAGCAGGTACCAAGAGGGCAATGGCTTCCGACGACAGATATTTTACTTTCCTGAAAGGAAGTTTCCGCAAGGAATAAATATGTCTCTGTTGTTGCCTGAACTCTCCGCAGCACATCCTCCATACTTTTGCACGCGGGAAGACGTTCCGATAAAGCTCGCCTTGCTAACTTGTTTGTTGATACCCGTCCATCTTCCAACACCTCACCTATTATTGAAAGTGTAGACGCAATTATATACGGTCCATGGATCAACATTTTATGGACTCTCGTCATATTTTATCGTGGGAAATTTTAGACATAATGTCTGCCTGTTCCAATGGCATAGTTTCTGAACTTTTCGGTGTCAATTTCTATTTTCTCAGTATAGATGACGTCATTTTGCAACTGTCACTTAAGAAATGGTTCAAAGCCGAAGCTGCGACTGACAGCTCGATTTTAAGACTGATTCTTGAAGGTAATAGTACATACTTCAGGACCGAACGAAAAATAAGGCGCAATGTCATGGGACCTAAAACTTTTTTGTTTTCCGCTTGCATTTTACAATTTTTTGCTTGGATTCCGATAAGAAGTTAATTATCAAAAAGTGATTGCTAATAAATGATTAAAGACTAATTAAATATCGTAATCAAGTAAATACCTTCTGGAACATTCAATTTTTTTAAAAAGGGTCTGATTTCGCTGAACAAAAATATTTCTTCCTAAAGATGCAGTAGTTTTCCAGCCTGGCTAATACGTCGCGCGGCTCACAAATGAATGCAGCGTTGAACCTGAAATCTTGTGGAAACACGTGGCCACTTCTAAGACCGGGATTCTATTATACTTCCACCATAAATCTACCGAAACTACTAATCGAGCTTTCTCAACTATTTTGTTTATGGCCACATTTTCGGAAGTCTGGCCCAACGTACGACGTCCCCTCTTCAGTTTACGAGCACTGCGAAGCGGGATATTTGAAAGTGTTCCGATCTTCAAGCTTATTTTTTTATTTGAACGGCACACATCCAAACATGGTTTCCTGTCATTATTTGTATCTATTGGCCTTTGGTTCATATCCACAGGCCGATACTTCCCCCTGTTGAGTTCACCTTAACCTTAGACTCAAGTGTACATACTTAATTGTGCCGTGTTTGAGACTAGCTCTTTTTAAATTGATGGAATAACGGTAGTAAGGCCCGGTTAGGAACATCCACGCAAAGGTCCAACAGACCAGTATCAGGAACTTACTTACGTCACTGCAGGATGTCTACCTACAATTAGAATTTATAAGAAGTGTACAATCTCTCATTCCAGCCTATCTGCTATCTCCGCCGCACCCATTAAAACAGCTCATGCTGTACATTGTGCTGAAGCACAGTGGTTAAGGTAGGCCAAGTTGGCTTTCCGCAAGCTTCACGGGAACTGTTCAATCTGCTGCACCTAACAGGTTGCGTTGCCAATCCAACATGACTAACCAGGTATATTTTCCTTGGGCAGTTTTACTGCAGCTCAGTTAGCAGTGGGAGCAATAAAACGAACACACAAACTTAAAGGTGACGGAGCAGAAATTAAAAATTGAGGAATATATAGTAGTCAGTCCAGCAGAGAAAAAATTTTTCGTATAGGAAGTACAAACAAAATAATAAAATCTACCTATCTACGTCGTTAATTTGTATACATTTACTTTTTGTTCTTTCCGCGTTCCCGTGCCTGTCAGAAGTTCACTGTGTATGAGATATTCACCTTTGAAACATCCTACATACATACCGTACGTTCGTATAACAGTTCCCATTACAAGCTTGTAGTAGTTGTAGAGCGGACGTAGAAGATACATTTTATAAATCGTGACCGGAAACGTAACGTGTATATGGAAAATAAGTTTTAAGATGGGATCACTTCTAAATCTCCCGCTTCATTGTATCGAGGAGACAGTAAACTCTGACCTGTTCTCTCTGGAGCAGTCTGTGGCATGGACAACATTTCTGTCGTCGGGTCCTCTTCAAAGTCGAGAGCGCAGAGTGACCGTTGAGCAGCCGTCAGCCCTCCTAGTTCCCAACGTGTCTCATCCTTTCAGCCATTGTTGAAGTCGGATGAAGAGGTTACGTGATGTCATTAGAACGTGCACAATGTGCCAGAATCCTGCAAACCTGGCAAACATTTCAAAATTGCGCAAATATGGCAAAAAATTAATGTAGTAGGGTTGCAGGCACTTCTGATATTTTTATATCAAAACTGAAAAATTCAGATCGGTGGATCAAATAAGGCGAAAAGAAACTGGAAAAATGCTGAAGTGGACAAAAATATTTTCGGTGAACATTTATCGTTTTAATGGCAAACTTCATTAAAAAACTACTTCTATAACAGTCTTCATTACGGTAAGTATATATCGGTAACAAAAATTAAAAGTTTTATATCTTCTTAATCTTCCTCTTGTGCTTCTTGTTCGTCCTCATTTTCATCAACTTCTTCATTCACATTTGTATCCTGTTCATCATGCGTAGCCTCTGATCCTTCGTAACCGTCTGCAGCAGGTACCAAGAGGGCAATGGCTTCCGACGACAGATATTTTACTTTCCTGAAAGGAAGTTTCCGCAAGGAATAAATATGTCTCTGTTGTTGCCTGAACTCTCCGCAGCACATCCTCCATACTTTTGCACGCGGGAAGACGTTCCGATAAAGCTCGCCTTGCTAACTTGTTTGTTGATACCCGTCCATCTTCCAACACCTCACCTATTATTGAAAGTGTAGACGCAATTATATACGGTCCATGGATCAACATTTTATGGACTCTCGTCATATTTTATCGTGGGAAATTTTAGACATAATGTCTGCCTGTTCCAATGGCATAGTTTCTGAACTTTTCGGTGTCAATTTCTATTTTCTCAGTATAGATGACGTCATTTTGCAACTGTCACTTAAGAAATGGTTCAAAGCCGAAGCTGCGACTGACAGCTCGATTTTAAGACTGATTCTTGAAGGTAATAGTACATACTTCAGGACCGAACGAAAAATAAGGCGCAATGTCATGGGACCTAAAACTTTTTTGTTTTCCGCTTGCATTTTACAATTTTTTGCTTGGATTCCGATAAGAAGTTAATTATCAAAAAGTGATTGCTAATAAATGATTAAAGACTAATTAAATATCGTAATCAAGTAAATACCTTCTGGAACATTCAATTTTTTTAAAAAGGGTCTGATTTCGCTGAACAAAAATATTTCTTCCTAAAGATGCAGTAGTTTTCCAGCCTGGCTAATACGTCGCGCGGCTCACAAATGAATGCAGCGTTGAACCTGAAATCTTGTGGAAACACGTGGCCACTTCTAAGACCGGGATTCTATTATACTTCCACCATAAATCTACCGAAACTACTAATCGAGCTTTCTCAACTATTTTGTTTATGGCCACATTTTCGGAAGTCTGGCCCAACGTACGACGTCCCCTCTTCAGTTTACGAGCACTGCGAAGCGGGATATTTGAAAGTGTTCCGATCTTCAAGCTTATTTTTTTATTTGAACGGCACACATCCAAACATGGTTTCCTGTCATTATTTGTATCTATTGGCCTTTGGTTCATATCCACAGGCCGATACTTCCCCCTGTTGAGTTCACCTTAACCTTAGACTCAAGTGTACATACTTAATTGTGCCGTGTTTGAGACTAGCTCTTTTTAAATTGATGGAATAACGGTAGTAAGGCCCGGTTAGGAACATCCACGCAAAGGTCCAACAGACCAGTATCAGGAACTTACTTACGTCACTGCAGGATGTCTACCTACAATTAGAATTTATAAGAAGTGTACAATCTCTCATTCCAGCCTATCTGCTATCTCCGCCGCACCCATTAAAACAGCTCATGCTGTACATTGTGCTGAAGCACAGTGGTTAAGGTAGGCCAAGTTGGCTTTCCGCAAGCTTCACGGGAACTGTTCAATCTGCTGCACCTAACAGGTTGCGTTGCCAATCCAACATGACTAACCAGGTATATTTTCCTTGGGCAGTTTTACTGCAGCTCAGTTAGCAGTGGGAGCAATAAAACGAACACACAAACTTAAAGGTGACGGAGCAGAAATTAAAAATTGAGGAATATATAGTAGTCAGTCCAGCAGAGAAAAAATTTTTCGTAGGTTTGTGTTGTAGCCCCAAATCAATCGATAGGCGTCTCCCACTACAAATTGTGGAAAAAGTTACTAAACACTTATTCAGGAACCTCGAATTACATATTTGTAAATTTGACGGAGTTTCCTTATTCCATAAATATTTTGTACTTAGGCTGAAAAGTGTTTCGGAATGTATGCTAGGGACTTCAGGCCATTTAGCAGTATAGTGGCTTTCTAAATTTAGGACAAACATTGACCGAAATAGGAAAAAATATAGATTAGTGGTATTAAAAGCCGCATTATGGTAGTATGCAAAGTAGTGCAATGAAAGCTTATTCTTTCAGACACATTTTTTAGATTAAAATAATACGAAAACTAAAAACCAAACTTAGTAGTTCCTAAAATGCATCTGGAGAATTCAGAATGAACTATTTTGCCCACTTATAATGCATTAAGCGAACCTGCCATACACATCCTGGAAAATTAATACTGGTATAATTGGGATCACATTCTGCTAAACACACTAAAGTTACAGAAACAATACTTTCAAAACCTTAAATTGGCATTGCAGTACAACAGTGTTGTTCAGGTTCTTAGGTGGAGAGGATCTCGATTTTCAGAGATAGTTTCACTTACTACAAAAAACATGCATCAGAGGTGAACTGATGATGGGTCAAATTGAGAACACCAAGTTCTAGTTGAGAGATGAAGTAGTTGCAGAGAAAACTATTCATATCTAAAATAAACTAAGAAAAGCCTCAAAACGTCTAAAAGTAAAAGAGGAGTAAAAGCGACAATTTTCTGGTCTACAGTGACCAAAAACGAATATTTGTTATACTGAGCCTCGTCCTGTGATACTTGGATAAAAAGATTTCTCATCAACTTCTGAAACTAACCTAACATAACCTGTAACCTACAGCAAAAAGACAGGCAGGCAAGCAACACTCCTTTAACTTGCTTGGGTTGGTCACAGCTTCACTTGAGAGTAAAGTAGCCTGCCCGTTCCGCTAATAATGTGCGGCAGCTTGTACACCACTGGAATTTATCGAGCTCCAGTGCGAGAGGGAGTGGAGGGAAAAATTTCGTAATAAAAATGAATCTTCTAGAATCGTATAAAAACATTACTCAACATAACTTACCACGACTTCACAAGTTCTGAAGCTATGATTATGTCTGGGTTTGGACCTACATATTTAGCGAGTTGCTTTTTTTCCTCAGTGGAGAATGCGAAATCTGCCCTAAAAAGGTTAGTAAAAGACTTCAGCTTAAAAGCTCATTTTGGAATTATCAGTATTCAGGAAGTAGACACTGATGCTTTAGTGAAAGCAGAATAAGTAAAATTCGTTGACATCCTGTGTTTTGATGTTTGGCACATAAGTCAAATAGTCATGAAATGCAAGTTGTCAGTATAAACTTCGTCCGAAAACTACATTCACCACAATGCAGCACCAGTCGTAAAAATTGTCACGTTCCGCATCTAGCTCCTCCATTTTTGCCATTAAAAGAAATGTTTCATTTGTCATTTTCTCATCAGTGTAATGTGACAACGTGCCGTCTAGTGAATGCCAGGCATAGTCAAGGCGCAACGGTGGAGAAAGTGGACGCTTATGCCATCTGTGGACCAGAATCGAAGGCAAAGCGGAAGTGCTTCCGCCTGGTGGCAGCTAAATTAAAGAACGCTATGCGGGAGACAGTGTCTGGCTTGTGCTGCACTCTGACAGCGAAATAACAAAAAAATTAAACTAAATACTATTGTTACGTGTAGTAAAAATATAAATGTAATATTACTTTAATATAATATTGTAATGCTATGGTATGTTTAATTGTAAATAGAGAACTTGGCGTAATGTAAAATAATGTTTAGGTGCGAGGTTGGGGTGAACCCCGAGAATGAGAACAATGAACAGGTTGGCGCGTAATATTGGCGGTAGAAGTAAGTTGGCGTAGCTCTGAGGCAGAACAAGTGTTAAGTGGCATAAAAGTGTCTGCCGGTGTGTGCTACGGGAACGTTGCTAACAGACCATTTAGAAGTGAGTTGAAAACAGATATGGACTTCGTTTATCGTATGGCTACAAGCTGAATGGACAGTAGGGCTTGAAAGACGCTGTATTTCGACGGAGATGGGCTGTGGGTGGCAAAATAGTACGGTTTCCCGCTCTGAGGTACATGGCACTGCATGGTGCAATGCTGTGTTAATTGCGACGAGTTGCTTGTGCCAACGGGGACGTGTGAAGGGACCAATAACCGCATCCAACGGCGTATTGTGATCTCAATAACTGACGAGGTCCATTTGTGAGCTCACTTCGGTAGCAATGAACTAGAAGCTATCTTACAAGAGTATTATGAACAGTGGTTGTTACACCGACGCCATTACCAGTACATTTATATTCTGTGAATCAGTTTGTGTAGTAGTCAAACCAAGTTCTGTACAGTGTGTAAAGTTTGGAAGCAATGATAGTTTTGTGGTTTAAATTGCATTCCCTGAGTGTACTCAATTATTTAAAGGAAATAGCTTATTATTATCCCATATCCAGTGATTTCTATGTGCTGCAACATCATTGAAAAGTTATGGTGCGTGAGTATCGGTGTAGCTATATTACAAGAGAAAATAGTCGGAATTAACACTGAAATTGCCGGCAGACGCCGCATCATGCAATGGATGGAAGATGCCAGGTACTGCACCACCTTAATTACTATCCAACTCGATGTGGTGGCTTTTCAGTACATTGCCATAGTCAAAAATTACTCTGTTCTGTCCGAGCAATGTGATTCTCAATTAGTGTTTCCAGTAACTATATTGACAAGCAGACCTATATCTTTCTTTAATTAAGCGTTCAAGGAAATTGCTGTCACCACAGTACACATTGTGCCTTCAGCAAAATGCAGGCTCAATAACATTAAATTCAGTAATTACAATTTGTGTAGTTTATATTAACCTAAAACAAGTTAAAGTGTTTATCATGTGTGTTTATGTATTGTGAAACGATTTCAGGCTGTGGTATTGTTTGAAATGAATGTCCTCCTGCTAGGCAATATCAAACATACAGAATTAAGTGCTCCCTGTTCAGTTACTTCAAAGTGATTATCAGTGCTGCTAATAATCAAATATAGACGTAAAAATAAATTTGTTACGGGCCATCATCATTATTTATTCCAAAAATTCCATGTAGTAGTTGGATCACCATAGGGTGTCTATTCAAATCTATTACACGTGAGAGCCGCTTTCTGGAAGTCCGATGCCACGTGGTCTAATAATAATACAGTAAATTCGAGTAGTGGCATCGTAAATCATATGCTTTAATTAGCCACACCAAATAGCTAAATCTCCGCAGAACCAAAGTTAGTTGCCGTAGAGTAGATCCGTTGAAAATAATTGGTGCTGTGTACCTTGTTCCTGTTCCCCCCCCCCCCCCCTCCTCCCAATCCAACACCGCTACTCGTTGTGAACCACCCGGTTGCTCACCGCTGATGCGTGAGCTGGGTCAGCACGCACGAGCAGATCGGTTAGCAGTCCTGGAGTGGCACACGCAACAGACACATTACTGTAGCTATGGAGAGGCTGTAGGTGCGCCTACTTGTAAATCGCTGGCTGTGTGTAACTTGATGTGTGTTGTTGCAGAACTGAGCGATGAGGACCTGGAGCTGAAGGAGTCACTGTGCCGGGAGCTGCTGCAGCTGCTGGCGCTCACCAGGGTGGGCCGCTGCCGCCTCAGGGGTGAGTCCACTCATCCTACCTCTCCAGCTGCAATCAGTCCCACCGCCACAGTCCGTAAGAGAACACCACATACGGGGCACCTAGAATATTACTAGGTTCCATACCCACAACTGGTCCTTGAGCCTTTCTGACTACACTTTCATTGGTTGGTTCACGTCAGTCTTCACCGTTTTTCAGCATTTCTGAGAAACTCTGCCGCGCGTGGATCACACAGTCCCGTACTTCCAGAATGAAATTTCTTTCTGCAGCGAAGTGTGCCCTGTCTTGAAATTTCCTGACAGATTAAAACTGTTCCTCATGTCCTACCTTCGAAACTTCACAGAAGTTCTCCTGCATACCTTGCAGGATTAGCTCTCCTGGAAGAAAGGTTACTGCAGAGACATGGGTTGAGATAATGGCGGCAGTGAAGCTGTGAGGGCGGTTCGCAGACTAAGCTTGGATACCTCATTAGATAGAGCTCTTGTCCGCGAAATACAAAGATCCCAGATTCGAGTCCCGGTCCATTCCTAAATTTTACTATGTCAGGAAGTTCCAGTCCTGTAACTGTCCAAGCTGCCCTCCAATGTACACGTTCAGATTGTTAACAAAGGTACGAGCATACGGAATGGGTTTCGAGATATGTGAGTGGATCGAAGACTTCTTAAGTAATAGAACCAAACATGTTGTCCTCAACGGCAAGTGTTCGTCAGAGACAAGGATATCGTCAGGGATGCCCCAGACACGTTTGATAGGACTGCTACTATTTTCTTTAAACATAAATCGTCTGCAGACAGGTAGGACAACAGTCTGAGGTTGTTTCCTGATGACGCTGTCGGATGGTACAAGATGACTTACACAAAATTTCTATTTGATGTGATGACTGGCAGATGGCTCCAAATATAGATAAATGTAAGTTACTGCGGACGAATAAGAAAGACAAACCCATTAGTAGCGCCCAGCTTGATGCAGTCACGTCGTTTAAATATCTAGGCTTAAGGCTGAAAAGTGATATGAAATGGAACGAGCACGTGAGAATTGTGGTAGGGAAAATGAATGGGCGATTTTAGGTCTTTGAGGGAGTGTTAGGGAAGTGTGGTTCATTTGCAAACGTGACCACACGTAGGACGCTGGTGCGACCTATTCTTGAATACTGTTAGTGTTTGGGATTGCACCCAGTTGGATTAGAGGAGGACATCGAATCAATTAGCAAGCGTACTGCTAGATTTGTTACCGGTAGTTTCGAAGAACATGCAGGTGTTAAGGAAATGCTTCGGGAGCTCAAACGGGAATCCCTGGAGGGATTTTCGAGAATCTCTACTGAGAAAATTCAGAGAACTGGCATTTGAAGCTACTGCCTAACGATCCTACTGCAACTAACGTACATTTCTTGTAAAAGCCACGACGATAAGATTAGAGAAATTAGGGCTCATGCAGAAGCAGACACAGACCTTTCACCTCTCTCTGTCTGCAAGTGGAACAGGAAAGGAACGTCTAGTAGTAGTGGTACCCTCAGCCACGCACCGTGCGGTGCCTTGCGGGTTATGTACGTAGATATAATTCCCATAACCGTTACAGGTCCCATATACAGCCTGCTCCCATGGTTTACCTACTACTTAACCCATCCCTATCCATTTCATTTCTTGGGTATTTGTATGAATTGACTGATTCCAGCTAGGAATAATTTATATTGTAATGACAGGATATCATGTTTCTGCGTTTAGTGAATCGCACAATCGTACAGTTAGGGCATATAAAGCAAAGTACCTAACCGCTTTGAAGTCCTATAAGGATCAGAATGGATATTTCTGTAGCTTTTGCGATACTATATCTGAATCATACACAAATGACTCGGGTTAATATTGATAGACCATTAATAAAAGCCATGAGTAGCGTAGCTCATGAGACCTTAAGTAATTTCTACGAGGGGCGTTCAGTAAGTATCGCAGCACATTTTTTTTCTCCCACCACATTTAGGTTGGAAAAATGCAGACTTTGTTGTGGAACATTGTGAAATATTCCCGCTTCAGCCCCTATACCTCCATGAAGTTCCGACAGGTGCCGACGCTATACGTAGCTCTCAAAATGGCGTCTGTAACGGAGGTGCGTTCCAAGCACAGAACTGTCATTCAGTTTCTTTTGGCGGAAAACCGTAACATCGCCTTTCAGAATGTCTACGGAGAACTGACTGTGAACAAAAGCGCGCTGAGTCATAGGGAACATCGACGCATGTGATGAAACAAACAAACCATAACAAAACAGCAACCCATGGAGTGTCGTCATAACACATGTCCTCTTTAGAAAAAGTTCAAAGCCCCACGCTCAGCTGGTAGTCATGGCGGTGGTCTTTTGGGACTGTGAAGGGTTTATTCTGTTTGGTGCCCTCCCTCATGATGCAGATAGCAGTTTTGAAGTATACTGTGCTATCGTCGCGAAATCATAGAAACGAATTCAGGGTGTTCATCTCTACAAAAATGCAACCGAACTACTACTTCATGATAATGCGAGGTCTCGAACAATTCTGCACACCCGACAGCAGCTGACAGAACTTCACTGGACTGTTCCTCTTCGCCCACACTACAGCCCCGATCTTGCACCTTCCTTCTGTTTGGTTCGATGAAGGTTGCACTTGGTGGGAAGCAGTACGTGGCTAGAGGGAAGATAATGAATTTCCTTGAGACAGAGACACGGCTTTAGAAAGCATCGCTCCTGCGAAACGTAACTCGCCATTTTTTCACATGATATCTTGCGAACCATGGATGAAGGATATCCGACGGATGCCATATTCCTTGACTTCCGGAAAGCGTTTGACTCGGTGCCCCACTGCAGACTCCTAAGGTACGACCATATGGGATTGGTTTCCAAGTATGTGAGTGGCTTGAAGGCTTCTTAAGTAATAGAACCCAGTACGTTGTCCTCGATGGTGAGTGTTCATCGGAGGTGAGTGTATCATCTGGAGTGCCCCAGGGAAGTGTGGTGGATCCGCTGTTGTTTTCTATCTACATAAATGATCTTTTGGATAGGGTGGATAGCGATGTGCGGCTATTTGCTGATGATGCTGTGGTGTACGAGAAGGTATTGTCGTTGAGTGACTGTAGGAGGATACAAGAGGACTTGGACGGGATTTGTGATTGGTGTAAAGAATGGCAGCTAACTCTAAATACAGATAAATGTAAATTAATGCAGATGAATAGGAAAAAGAATCCCATACTATTTGAATACTCCATTAGTAGTGTAGCGCTTGACACAGATACGACCTATTCTTGAGTACTGCTCGAGCGTTTGGGATCCCTATCAGGTCGGATTGAGGGAGGACATAGAAGCAATTCAGAGGCAGGCTGCTAGATTTGTTACTGGTAGATTTGATCATCACGCGAGTGTTACGGAAATGCTTCAGCAACTCGGGTGGGAGTCTCTAGAGGAAAGGAGGCGTTCTTTTCGTGAATCGCTACTGAGGACATTTAGAGAACCAGCATTTGAGGCTGACTGCAGTACAATTTTACTGCCGCCAACTTACATTTCGCGGGTAGATCACAAAGATAAGAGAGATTAGGGCTCGTACAGAGGCATATAGGCTGTCATTTTTCCCTCGTTCTGTTTGGGAGTGGAACATGGAGATTATGATGTTAGTTGTGGTACGAGGTACCCTCCGCCACGCACCGTATGGTGGATTGCGGAGTATGTATGTAGATGTAGGGAGGGGGGAGTTGTCAACCAGTGAGGTACCATGCTGGCATACAGGTTCTCCCAGTAGTGTGGCGTGAGGACGTCGCATTGAATGGAGATAGTTGAAAAACAGGGTTCTTTTAGCCAAAAAAGTGGGGAATAATACGGTGTATTCGAATACTTAATAAAACCAACCTGCTTTCAAAAAGAATATTTCCTTACTTATTGAACGTCCTTCATACAGGTTTATGACTTTCCATCCAACAGAATATGCTGCGGCCTCCACATTAAGGTATCCTCAACGTTTGATACTCCGTACAATTTTACTTCAATTAGAAACCGTTGGTTTGATAATGAGTCTAGTAAGCTACTGATGTTCAGACGTTTACCAAGTCGAGGAGGTGAGCCTACCACGGACGTGACGACGTCATTCCTTCTGCATTACGTCCCGCTAAATCTGTGAGTTTTAAACAATCACTTTCCGAGTGAACGTTCGTTGATACTGGGTGTCACGTCTAAGTTTATGCATTCCACTTACAGGAAAACACCGAGGTAGCACAAAATTAAGGTGCTGGACTGAAATTTGGATGGAGTGTGGCCTACATTGCTCTCGGACCGCCCAGTTTTATGTTTCTCGCAGTTGTCTAACCCACTCCAGAGAAATGCAGAATGGTTGCTTTTGAAATGTCACGGTAGATTCCTTGTCAGATTCCTTCACAGTTGAACTTTGGGGCTCTGGTATCCTTTCCTACTTTTGAAATATAAGAAAAGAGTTCTCCATTTCCAATGACCCAGCCAAATTCAGTGAAAGTGTGTAGTATAGGAAAATAAGAAAATCGAGCAGTAAAGAACTGTCTAAATCTTGTATAGTAGATGATGTACTAATACGGAAAAATACGAAGCGTATACACTTGGGGTCATGCTGGGACTCGCTGTGCAATATTTGAACAAATTTTGGGGGTAGGTTCTCATGCAGAAAAAAGAAATTCATGTAAACATATGTGCTAAGGCCAACAACATGTTTTGATCTTGATGCAAATTGTAAAAGTCACGGTATCTACTCTCAGCACAGAAATCCACATTTTCCAATATCTCTTTATAATTGCATGACTTATCAGAAATGACAAACGTTAGGGGACACGACAACACAGCAGAAAACTGTTATGAAGTGATAATTCACGTTGTACCAAGTTATATTCTTGTAACTATCGTTCGGGTTTTGGGATGGTACAACTAAAATCTATCGCGAGAAATGCAGGAAGCTTCAGTTGTTGTATAGATTCAAAGCTGAAAGAACTAAAGTATAAAATAACTAGAAAGAATAGACAGAATTAATTTAAAGAAAAAAAAACAAATAAGTGGTTCATTGAATCTGAAGGCTCTCTACAAATATATTTACTCCAAAATCTGTTTCTTTCCAGGTCTCTTCTTGTACGAGCTGCACTGCACCTTATCTGAAAAAATGCGTCGAAGTCCATCACATTCCATCAAGGTACGCAGAACAATAGGCTAAGAAATAAACGTAAGTTCCTTTACACCAAACTGTTCCGTTGAATTCACGTTGATTTTCATGAACTTCCAAGAACTCAAGGATTCTGGGCACTGTTTTAAGTAATATTTTATAAGATACAGTCTTCAGACGTAACGAGGAAACTAATTAACTTCACATTACTGGAGCAGTGTTTGATGCGTATTTACAATGTCTTCTTTGAAAACCGTCTTGATAGATACTTCCTTACGTCTCTGTTGCAGACCGGAACTCGAACCCGGTACCGTATTTTCGCGGTCGATGATCCAATTGAGAAGAGGACCACATGGCAGTCGGATTTTTTAAATTTTAATATTTATTGTACGTGAAGTTCGGAACTCAAATATCAGTCGCTAGCAGCACTCCGCTGCAGCTCTCAAATTTTAGAGAAATCCGACCCTAAAGTAACGTCGAATATTTTCGACAAGCTGCGTGGGTGAGAGATAGATTGTGCAATATATGTGGGAAACCTGGATTCGGTTCCTGGCCTACGCAAATTTTAAATAGAAATGCTTGTTCTACGAGCATTTCCGTGAAATATCTAAAGATATAAAAAAAGAAAAAAAGAAAAATATTAGCGCTCGAGACTGGTAATCACTAGATCGCTGGTTAGTCTCACTTTCGGTCATTACCTTCTCGTTATTTTAGGATTCCGGGCCTCAGCCTGTAAAAGCAGAGGCCGTGTGTGTGTGTGTGTCTAACGAGTAGACGTATAAAGTTCAAACTTGTAACATTCTACATTCTATTATTCCTTGACTGTGTAAAACATTTGAGCTTCTAAGTCAGTTCAGTCATAAGATTCGTCCAGTTGTCACATATTTTGACACAAACTGATTAACCAAAACCTATAGTGTACTTTCTGTTGAAGCAGGATCATAAAATTTAGCATGAAGCAAGGTTTCACTATACAAATAAAGTAAAAAAAAATCTGAAAATTGTTAAATTTCAGTTATATCCCACAAATATATCTTTCTGCTCTTAGAACATACAGTGCATTCCTCATCCGTCAACTGTATAATAGATAAACATTACTGCATGCAAACATAAAATGTAAGTATTAGACGTGTTTTAGTAAGCGGACAAAAATGTTTTAATCAATCTTCACTACGTACATAAATAAACTGAAGTCTCCTGCTCCCTTGCTCTTCTGGGTCCTGGCTAGTCTCAGGAACTACTGTAGAGGTTCTGATCCAGCCTTGGACTTCCCAGTACCGATGTCTTTCGGTATCTACATCGAAAACAGGCAAAAACTGTGTGTGTGTGTGTGTGTGTGTGTGTGTGTGTGTGTGTGTGTGTGCGCTAGCACTTGGACAATTTTTTTCCCTTCAGTTCGAACACCGACGTTTAAACATAATTCCATCAGGTATATATTAATTGATACACATTTGTCAATTTTGTGTAAAAAGGACAGCGTGTTACTTCCAATTACATATCGCACACAAAAATCCAATTTTTGTTGCAAATATAAATTCTTAAGTAACGGTTTATTTTTGTAAAAAGTTATTTGAACTGAAAATATCTAATTTTTTTGCCCTTACGAATTTTCGAATAACATACGCATGGGACATGCACCTTTATTTAAAAATTTGCTCCAGCTGCGAATCAAACTTGGACTGCCCTCCTTATAGGCGTCATTCTAGCACAAAGCCAAACAGAAAGTCGGGAGAAGAAGAAGAAAAAGATATTCTCGATAACTTTTGAGAGCTGCATGTAATGACTTTGGTTGATTGGCATTTGAGTTCAGAACTTTACGAACCATTAAAAAAAGAAAGATTGCCACATTGTCTTCTCATGAGCTATCCAGACACGATGCACTACATACCTATGCAGATTCATTCTTGCAGTATCTCTATGCTGTTTTTCAACAACAGAATCCATTGTGTACACGTTACTGAGTTAATGCAACTGGAAGAAAGCAGCTTGCGGATTGTTTCCTAAGTTTTGTTACTTTGTCATGTTACAACTGAGTCGGTTCGAGTTCCTATATGGCTCATAGTTTTAATCTGCCTCGCAGTTTCAAAACTACGTACATACTGCCACTGGTAGATTTAAGTTGCGCCATGCCTGCAGCACTGCTGAACTGCGGGAGTAATATGTAATCATATATTTTTGATGAACTATTTTATTTCCATTCAAGATGTGAATCAAAGTACTGTAAAATTTTCATGTAATTGATTTGCTTCGAAGGCCAATTAATCACAGCCTTCAGTGCCGATGCACATTTACGTTTGACCTCCAGCAGGAATCTAAAAGCAGCGAGCGTGGAGGACATGGGCGGGACTGCAGATAGGTGGCGCTACGTGAAAGTGGAGATCAGCCGCGTAGTGTACAGAGATATTCGTGCATTTGCGATAAAAACTGTATCCAGATGGTGCATTTCTTAACACAACTGCCGAGTAAGCAGGAGATCCGAGGTTTGAGTCCTGGCCTGTTACATATTTTCGCTTGTCGCTGCTGATTCCACATAAAGACCCAATGTAGCTGACATTATTAATTGTTTTCCCTTCCCCCTTTGCCATACTCCCCCTTTGCCATACTCCCCCTTTGCCATACTCCCCCTTTGCCATACTCCCCCTTTGCCATACTCCCCCTTTGCCATACTCCCCCTTTGCCATACTCCCCCTTTGCCATACTCCCCCTTTGCCATACTCCCCCTTTGCCATACTCCCCCTTTGCCATACTCCCCCTTTGCCATACTCCCCCTTTGCCATACTCCCCCTTTGCCATACTCCCCCTTTGCCATACTCCCCCTTTGCCATACTCCCCCTTCTGAGGTGTTGTCCGTCACTAAAGGATGTGCCGAGGAAGTGCAATCATAATTTTCAGTTGCAGACCCTCTTCACTGCTTGCAGATGCCGGTTTGTCCTTCAGCCATTTCAGCAGGGGGTCCCTTGCCTTGCTGGCTTCGTTTTCACCGTACTTTATTCATCAGGTTTACGCCCAGCTCGATTTCAATAATACCCGTTATGATAGTCCGAGAACCTGGGAGCCTTCCTCAGCATTACTTTCCGTGGATTGCGTGTATTGCAGATGGTTTTCATCTACTTCAGAATTGCTCGGGTGTCCCGGACTAGTGTAGCGTTAGAGTTCGGCGCGCTGAACTTAACCTTCTCTGGTTGTTCGTAAAGTGTCTAATATAGCACGTTCGCCAGGGATGGTGTAGATTCCTGTCTTTCGTAAGCCAAAATTGTCCTTAGTAGGCGGCTTTTCTTGGTATTGGGAGTGCCAAAGATTCGATGACATATTACTATTGAGTTCTGTAGATCTTCGCAGAGAGAGAGAGCCCTTTGTAGGGTATACAAGGTGAATCACCTGAAACTGTGCTATTGATGCGCGGTTTTCACACAACGGACTGGTAGTCACAGGCTCCCACTGTTAGCCAACAGACAAATGTTAATAGTTCTTAGAAGGTATAATTTTTGTGCAGACACTCTTTTGAAATAGAACAATGCCTATTGACTTTATAAAACTAAATGCAGGGTAAACTGGAATGTCAGTGGTGGTTGTTGCAGGATTATAGTGCGAGTTATTTACGGGATATCGTATACCGAAAAGTTCTCACGCAGACTCTTGAACAATACCCGTGGTAGCACACACTAAAGAACGACACAACTGCGTGGACTGCTTATGTGGATTCTGAGCAGTAACAAGATAATTGACCATCACAGGCTGTGTTCAAAATGAAAAACGGCAGCGGCAATACAGGCTTCCAGTCAGGTATAGAAGCATCGCTTCACGCACGCCACCATTTCAGCGGAGATGCCCGAGCAGACTGCAGTAATACGTCGTTGTGCGTCATCGGATGTGGTTCGTATGAACTTCTAAACAGCGTGTTGTAGATTTCCCCGCAGAAAAAGGTCTCCAGGCGTCAGATCCGAGGAAAGGACTGGCAAAGGTACAGGTCCTCCGCGTCCAGCCCAGCAGTTTGGGGACAATTCGTAAAGACATTCTGTAGTACTTTGTGCGCCGTGGTCTGAGCATTCCTGGTGTTCGTACCACAGGTTCCTCCTAGTCTGCAAGGGAATGTCTTCTAACATCCGTGAAAGTTGGTCTGTTAGGATGCTGCGATACTACCGTGCGTTCAGTGTATCGTCTATGAAAATCAGTGCTGTGAGCTGATGGTTCACTATCCCACATCACACGTTTACGCTCCATGGGCGCTGAAGTTCAGGATGATGATGATGATGATGATGACGACGATCTCCTTTCAAGACCCAGACTGCAGGGTCGACATGCAAATGTAGAAATCCGTAAACAAATACATAGCGCGCTGGTGGGGCGCGATAGTGGCGTCACCAAACCGAGCACTTCTAATATATTCACCAGGCTGAACAGTACACCAAACAGTTTAAAAGCTGGTAGTGAATGGAATTAAACACAATATTATGAAAAAATAGCATTTTTAATCTGAAGTGAATCATAATTTCACCTTAAATCACATTACAATCTTATACACGAACTTCTTGTATATCGGCCCATACGAGGAAAAGCAAGACGACGACTGTGCCTACTTCACTATTTATAAAAAACGGACAATCAAAAGTTAATAGATAATAATCGTAACACAAAAGTAAACCATGCATTAATTATTACACGTTGACAGTGAAATGTAGCGGTTAGTTTCAAGTAGGATTTTGGAACAAATACTGTGTTCTAACATCATGTAACACACAAAAAGAAGCTTTGACACACAACCACCACGGATTCAGAAACTAACCCTCTTGCGAAACACAAATGGCTCTTTATTTACTCGGAGTGACGGAGTGATAACTGCTATCGAAACAGGATCTCAAACGGATATCATATTTATACATTTCCAGAACCAATTTGACACCGTTTCTCATAAGTGGTTTCTAAACAAGTTGGGTGGAAAATCGGCGCAATTGTGCGACTGAATTCGTGATACGCTGTCAAAAAAGTCAGACTGTAATAACTGGCGTAAGGTGACAGAGTAGAGCTAAGTGAAGTGATATCTGGCGTTCCGTTAGGGTTACGGGACCTCTGATAAAAATATACAATGAATTTTTTTGGACGAACGGGAAACTCAAACAGCTTTTTTAATAGCTTTTCATAGGTGTTAAACATGCCCCCGTTGACACCCACGGCATACGTCAATGAGGTATTCAAATTGTTTCCACACTCCAGTGAGCATGTCTTGAGTTACAACTTCCACAGCTGCTGTTATGCAATGTCTCAGTTCATTCATTGTTGGTAACTGAGGCACATGAACAGTCTTTCATAAACCCCCCCAAAAAAATCACATACAGTCGGGTCCGGTGACCCTGGAGGTCAATAATGTATGGCTGAATCATTTGGTCCAGAGTGACCGATCCATCGTTCAGTAATCCTTCGATTTAAAAATTCCCTCACTTCCAGATGCCAGGGTGGCGGTGCCCCATCCTGTTAGTAAATGAAGTTCGAATCAGTCTCCAAATGCGGGAAAAGAAAGTTCTCAAGCATATCGAGATATGTGCTCCCTGTAACAGTGTTCTCGGCAGAGAAAAATGGACCCTACACCTTTTCCCGTGAAGCTGCACCAAAACATTAAATTTTGGAGTCCCTCTCATGTTGTACAACTTCATTTGATTGTTCCGTACCCCATATTATCACATTGTGACGGTTCACTTTTCCATTTAAATGGAATGTTGCCCCGTCACTAAACACAAAGCGTGGAAGAAAAGTCATCCGCCACCTTGCCAAGAACGAAATTACAGAACTCCACACTTTGTTGTTTGTGACCTTTACGTAGAGCTTGCAGTAGCTGAATTTTGTATGGTTTCATGCGTAAATATCGACGCAACACGTGCCAGACAGACATCGCGGGCATGTTGAGCTGTCGATGTGCCTGGCGAACTGATTTATGCGGACTCCTTGTGAAACTGTGGCGAATGCATTCGACGTCTGTGTCGGACACTCGGGGACGACCCGGCGATTTGCCTTTACACGGACAACCTGTTTCTCGGAATTGTTTATACGATCGTCTAATGCTCTGTGCCGTAGGAGGATCCACACCACACCTAGTACGAAAGTCACGCAGAACAGTTATTACTGACTCGCACAACGCTTTCTGTTGTCCCGATAATATTTTTACTAGAACTGAAGTTGCGCAAACTGCTGCAAGCCTAGCGAGAACCATGTAAAACTCGAGAGTTTGCTCTTCCAAACAATAGGCTGTTCATGCACGTATCTCAAATAACATAATAGCTGATTTTTTTAAAGAATCGTATGATTTTTTGATACACCCTGTATTGTGTATGGTATGAAAAGTGGCATTGATACTAAACAATAAAAAGTGAGAAGTCACCAACATGAGTACTAAAAGGAATCCGCTAAATTTCGGTTACCAGATTAAGCAAATACATTTTTAAAAAGTCAATTCAACTAAATACGTAGGGATTAAAATTATGAACAACTTCAATTGGAATGAGCATATAGAAAGTGTTGTGGGGGAAGGCGAAACTGAGACTGCATTTTACTGGCAGAAAACTTCGAAGATGCAACAAATCTTGTAACTACACTTTCTACATGACACTTTTCCGTCCTCCTCTGGAGTATTGTGCTCCGTATGGTATCCTTAACAGAAAGTGGTGACGGAGGACATCGCAAACCTTCAATGAAGGGCAGCTCGTTTCGTATTATCGCGAATAACGCAAGAGTGTCGCGGATATGAGACGCGAATGGGCGCGGTAATCATTGAAACAAAGGCGTTTCTCGTTGTGGCGCGATCTTTTTATAAATTTTTGGTCACTAATCTTTTCTTCCGAATGCGAAAATACTTTCTTGACTTTGCTCTGCCTAGAGAAAAATCACCATAGTAATACACTGAGTTCACAAAAGTCATGGGATACGTCCTGATGTCGTGTCTGACTTCCTTTGGCACGCCGTAGTGCAGCAACCCGACGTGGCATGGACTCAACAAGTCGTTGGACGTCCCCTGTAGATATATTGAGCCAAGCTGCCTCTATAGCCGTCCATAATTGCGGAAGTGTTGCCGGTCGAGGATTTCGTGCACGAACTGACCTTTCGATTATGTCCAATAAATGTTCGATGGGATTCATGTCGAGCGATCAGGGTGGTGAAATCATTTTCTCGAACTGTCCAGAATGCTCTTCAAATCAATTGCGAACAAATGGGACCTAGTTACATGTCGCATTGTCATCCATAAAAACTGCATCTCCGTTTGGAAACATGAAGTCCATGAGTGGCTGCAAACGGTCTCCAAGTAGCCGAACATAACCATTTCCAGTCGATGATCGATTCAGTTGGACCACAGGACTCGGTCCACTCCATGTAAACACAGCCCACACCATTATGGAGCCACCATCAGCTTGCACAGTGCCTTGTTGACGACTTGGATCCATGTCACTGTGTGATCTTCGCCAGCACGCGAAGCCTGCCATCAGCTCTTACGAACTAAAATCTGGTCTCATCTGCCCAGGTCACAGTTTTACTACTGTCTAGGACCCAAGCGATATAGCCACGAGCGCAGGAGAGAAGCTACAGGCAATGTCGTGCTGTTAGCAAGGCACACGCGTCGGTCGTCTGCTACCAGAGCCCATTAACGGCAAATTTCGCCGCTCTGTCCTAACGGATACGTTCGTCGTACGCCCCACATTGATTTCTGTGCAGTGTTGCTTGTCTATTAGCACTGACAACACTACGCAAAGGCCGCTGGTCTCGGTCCTGAAATGAAGGCCGTCGGCTACTGCATTGTCAGTGGTGAGAGGTAATGCCTGAAATTTGGTATTCATGGCACAACCTCCACACTGTGGATCTCGGAATATTGAATTCCGTAACGATTTCCGAAACAGAACGTCCCACGTGTCCAACTCCAACTACTGTTCTGCATTCAAAGTATGTTGATTCTCGTCTTGCGTCCATAACGACGTCGGAAACGTTTTCACGCGGACCACCTGAATACAAACGATGGCTCCGCCAATGCTCTGCCCTTTTATACCTTGTGTACGCGGTACTACCGCCATCTCTGTGTGCATATAGCTATCCATTAGCCTCTGTCATCTCAGTGTAAAGTAAATAAGATCTTGTACGAAAAGATTAGCTGCGAATTTTCCCATATTCTCTGGGACAGTGGAATGGTAGAGAAACACTCTGACAATTGTTCGATGAACCCTCTACGAAACTCCTAAGCAAGATTTTTTTTCTAACAATTTCTCTGAAGACAGTATGTCAGTTTTTGTCTCAAAGAACTGTAGAACTGCTAAGGATACATATGTTAGAGTTTCGATAAACTAAAAGGATGTGGAAGTGAGCAATAACTTAATCAAAGCACTGACTTCAGCTTTTATGAGGCGTTCATAATTGAGCTTTGACAATTAGCAGAGCAGATACTTTGGCTCCAGAATGGAACTGAACGTAGTTCTAAATTCAGCACGTGAGATTTATCATTTATTTCGTACCGTACTTGTTGAAAAACAAGATGGTGTTCGAATAACACTTCATTCCTGAAACCCACAATAAGGCAAATACATTATACACTGAAAAAAGTAAACTGCATGTGTTTTATTAACTTTTTTCCTTTCAGAGATCTGTATTCTTGTCAGTCAGAAACCTTGTGTTTTCTTTTCGTGATGGGCTTGCAACTCCTGCGAAGTAAGAACGGTAACAAATTATATGGAAAAATTGTCTGTCAGAATTAAAACATTCCATTTCAGAAAGAAGCGGCTGATTACCACAGTGTTTGATATGTTCCGAACTGTTAAAGTTTCAGAAACGGCAAAATTTTCTGTCTGGACAGATATTTAACGTATTTATCCACCAAGATCGTAATTTCGGCCTATTATGCCATTCTCAAGTGATAACTCACTGTGAAGTACGTCAGTACATCTTTCCTTTTACGAGGGAACCGTTCTCATGTCATCTGTCTGTAAATATTCCTTGTCTATATTAAAAAGGTTCATTGTAGCAATTCGTAATAAGCTATCAGATTATAGTGACACTATAAGCCGAAATCCCGATCATGGTGAATAAGCAGTCCAAGAAGAGAGTATTGTCCTCTCTAAAGTGTCGAAGGAATGTGTATATAACAGAAAATAACTGATTAGGAAGTCCTTGGGGTTCTATCTTGTTAAAAGGAATGGTTGCTACTAATTATATAACACAAAGGTTAATGTTGGTGGTTGCGTAGATCTAATCGATAATGGAACGTTTACATCTTCAGCTTTCTTTCTACATTTGTCAGACGGAAGACTGAATACTCCTGATTTCAGGAAGAACTGTGACTTATCTGACCTAATCACGATTCTAGACTGAATTTTTTCTCTGTAGTAGTGTGTGCACTGATTTAGGACTTACTGTAAAATTAAAATTCTATATTGAAACAATCCCTTAGGCTAGGGTAGGCCATGTCTCCCCAATATCCTTTCTTCCAGGAGTCCTAGTACGGATATTATGGCGGAGAGCTTCTATGAAGTTTGGAAGGTAGGAGATGAGGTACTGGCGAAAGTAAAGCTGTAATGGCGGGTAGTTGGTCGTGTCTGCGTAGCTAAGTCGTACGAGGAACTACCCACGAATGGAAAAGGTTCCGAGTTCAAGTATCAGTTTTCATCGGTTAGGGAGTTTATAATTACGGTATGGTCCTTATGTATCGACAATGCACGGCTGGTAAGTACCTTCTGAGACAGCAAAAAAGACTCATCACGAAGGAATTATCCGAACGGTACGGGAATCGGTAGCTATGATCTAAAAGTACAGATAAACAAACCATTGCGGTTTCAGAAAAATAGGATGACTGATTCCAGAGAAAGAGCTTCACAATTTGAGAAAGTTATTTCCGGCCCTCATGCAAGCAGTTATTCGGTTTGTCACTGACTGAAAGATGTTAGACGACGTCCTGAGGGATATCGTGTACAATTCTGTCCAGATGGCGCGTTAGATCGTCTAAATCTCGAACTGGTTAAGTGCCCTTCCCATAATTCCCAACGTTCTCAACTGGGGAGAGATACTGCAACCTTCCTGATCGAGGCAGTGCAGTGTGTGTGTGTTACTGTTAACGGTTGTTACAGGGTTGTTCTTATCAGAATAGACAGCAAACCAACAGCGAGAACGATGGTTCAGGTATACAGGCCGATGTCGCAAGCTGAGGATGAAGAGATAAACGTCATGAAGATATTGAAAGGGTAATGGAGTACGTAAAGGGACATTAAAATCTGTCATGGAGGACTGAAATGCAGTTGGAGGGGATGGAGTAGAAGAAATTCTTACAGGAGAACATTGGCTTGGGACAAGGAATGAAACAGGAGAAAGACTAATTGAGTTCTGTAATAAATTTCAACTAGTAATACGAGTACTCTGTTCAAAAATCTCAAGTGCAGGAGGTACATTTGACAAAGGCCCGATGAAACGGCAAGGTTTCAGATAGATATCATGTTAAGACAGAAATTTCGAAATCAGACACTGGGTTGTAAGGCGTATTTGGTAGCAGATACATACTCGGATCACAATGTAGTGGTGAGAAAGAGTGCGCTTAAGTTCAAGAGATTAGTCAGGAAGAATCAATACGCAAAGAAGTGGGATACAGAAGTACCAAGAAATGAGAAAATACGCTTGAAATTCTCTGAGACTATAGATACAGCAATAAGGAATAGCTCGGTAGGCAGTACAGTTGAAAAGAAATGGACATATCTAACAAGGGCAATCACATAAGTTGGTAAGAAAAACACACGTACAAAGAAGGTAACTGCCAAGAAACCAAGAGTAACAGAAGAAATACTTCAGTTGATCGATGAAAAAAAAAAAAAACGAGGTACAAAAATGTTCAGGGAAATTTAGGAATCGATAAGTAACTCACTGAGGGGTGAAATAAATAGGAAGTGCAGGGAAGTTAAGACGAAATGGTTGCATGAAAAAGTGAAGAAATCGAAAATAAATGATTGTTGGAAGGACTGACACAAAAGTCGAAATAACTTTAGGTGACATTAAAAGCAAGGGTGGTAACATAAAGAGTGCAATGGGAATTCCATTGTTAAATGCAGAGGAGGTCGGATAGATGGAAAGAGTACATTGAAAGCCCCTATGCGGTGGAAAAGACTTGCCGGTGGTGGTGGTGGTGGTGGTGGTGGTGGTGGTATTAGTAGAAGTAGTATAGAAGTAGAAGAAATAAGAGATCCAGTATCAGAATCAGAATTTGAAAGAGCTTTGGAGGACTCAAGATCAAATAAGGCAGAAGGAATCGATAACACTGCATCAGAATTTCTAAAATCATTAGAAGAAATAGCAACAAAACGACCATTCGCGTTGGTGTGTGGAATGTAAGAGTCTGGCGACATACCATCCGATTTTCGGAAAAATATCCACACAAATCCGAAGACTGCAAGAGCCGATAAGAGCGAGAATTATCGCACAATCAGCTTAATAGCTCATGTATCCAAGTAGCTGATAAGAATAATATCCAGAAGGAGGTAAAAGAAAACTGACGAGTTAGATGACGATCACACCAGAGGGGCAATTATGATGTTGCGGTTGATAACGGAAGCAAGACTAAAGGTAAATCAAGGCACTTTCTTAGGATTTTTCGACCAGGAAGAATGCTTTCGACAATGTAAAACGATGCAAGTGTTCGAAATTCTGAAGAAAATAGGGGTAAGCTATAGGGAGAGACGGGTAATATACAGGGCGAGTCAAAAGTCCTTAGACACCTTCATAAGTTGGAAGATTAAAGGGAAAATTGATATAACTTGATGGAAACATAAGTTTGATGTGGGGCCGCGACTTTTGGAGTGAACGTCATTCATGGCCGCCATTTTGAAATCCGCTATTTTGGATTCATTTTTTTAAATGGGAAGGGTAGTGTATGACACATCAAATAACATTCGCTTGAGCTCTGGAATTTAGTGGTGTAATTTGTTTTTGTCTATCTTGTACAGTTTAGAGATTATTAATGTTCAAAGTTGGGAAATTACCTCCATACCGACTGCTACAACACATGTTCTACGTGTTGTGCATCCCGTGCAATGCACAACTGTAGTCGCTGCAGCCACTCTGACTGCACACGGAGGAGAGTGCCTCCTGCAATTTGATCACAGGCGTGTTGTATGCGTTCCTCCAGGTGTCTCAAATCACGGGTGCTCTCACCATACACTATCTGCTTAAGATGTCCCCATAGACAAAAATCAAGGGGCGTTAAGTCAGTGGATCTGGGCGGCCACTCCACGGGACCACGGCGACCAATCCACTTCCCTGGCAGTTGTTTTTCCAACCATTCACGCACACCAAGAGAGACATGAGTCAGTATCAAGGTAACTCTGAACATTAATAACTTCTAAACTGTACAAGATAAACAATAACAATTTAGACCACTCGACTCCAGAGCTCAAGCGAGTGTTATTTGATGTCACACACTCCCCTTTCCCATTGAAAAAACAAAGTGACTTCAATCCAAAATGGCGGATTTCAAGATGACTGTCATGAATGACATTCACTCCCAAAGTTGCGGCCCCGCGTCAAACCTATGTTCCCATAATCACATTTCAATTTTCCCTTTAATCTTCCAACTTATGATGGTGTCCAACGACTTTTGACTCGCCCTCTACAATACGTAGAAGAGCCAAGAGGGAATAATAGGACGACCAAGAACAAAGTGCTCGGATTAAAAAGGCTGTAAGATAGGGATGAGGTTTCGCCCAAACTGTTCAATGTGCACATCGAGGAAGCGATGATGGAAATAAAATAAATGTCCAGGAACGGGATTAAAATTCAAGGTGAGAGGATACCAGCGATATGATTCGCTGATAACATTGCTATCCTGAGTGAAAGTGAAGAAGAATCACATGATCTGCTGAATGGAATGAACAGTCTAATGAGTAAAGAATATTAAGTGAGAGTAAATCAAATAAAGATGAAAGTAATGAGAAGTTGCAGTAATAAGAACTGCTAGAAACTTAACACAAAGATCGATGGTCGAGAAATTGATGAAGTTAAGGAATTCTGCTACGTAGGCAGCAAAATAGCCAAACACGGAAGGAGCGAGGAGGACATCAAAAAGAGACTAGCACTGGAAAAAGGACGTTTCTGACCAAGAGATGCTACTAGAACCAAACATATGCCTTAATTGAGGAAGAAATTTCTGAGAATGTACGTCTGGAGTATTGCAGGGTAGTGAATGGCTCAAATGGCTCTGAGCACTATGGGACTTAACTTCTGAGGTCATCAGTCCCCTAGAACTTAGAACTACTTAAACCTAACTAACCTAAGGACATCACACACATCCATGCCCGAGGCAGGATTCGAACCTGCGACCGTAGCGGTCTCGCGGTTCTACACTGTAGCGCCTAGAACCGCTCGGCCACTCCGGCCGGCTAGGGTAGTGAAACATGGACCGTGGGAAACTGAAAGAAAAGAGAATCGAAGCATTTGAGATGTGGTTCTAGAGACGAATTTTTAAAATTAGATGGACTGATAACGTAAGGAATGAGGAGGTTCTGTGAAGAATCGGAGAGGAAAGGAATATGTGGAAAACACTGACAAGGAGGGGGGACAGTGTGATACGACATATGTTAAGACATCAGGGAACGACTTCCATGGTAATAGAGGGTTACAGAGACCGGAATATATCCAGCAAATAATTGAGGACCTAGGTTGCAAGTGCTACTCTGAGATGAAGAGGTAGCTACAGGAGAGCAATTTATGGCCGGCCGCTTCAAACCAGTCAGAAGACTGAAGACTCAAAAGGGTTTGGCAAGCACAAAGACGAGCAGTAGTATCTCTCGCCAGATTCGAGCGGTCATTATCTTGCTGAAATGTGAGCCCACGGTGGCTTGTTATGAAGGGCAACAAACCGGAGCGTACAATATAGTCGACGTACCGCTGTACTGTGACGGTGCCGCGGAAGATATTCAAAGGGACATTGCTATAAATTGAAGTGGCACCACAAACACACTCACACACATGGGTGTCGGTCCATATACCGGGCAACAGTCATGTTGGTATCCCACCATTGTCTGGGGCGTCTCCAAACACGTCTTCGCTGCTTATCGAGCCTCAATTCGAAGGGAGTGCTCAAAATACTGATCCTGTCATAACTATAATGCATTTTCAATTTCATGTGGACTTATCATAGCGTTGACCCATATTACACGGTATGTCTCTGGCAAAAGTCGATGTTTCCCTGTAGACCTTCTAATTTTCTCTCAGATTAAAGTCCAGAAGTGTTAAGCCCGCCAGTGTCGGCCATTTTATGTTTCCCGAAAGATCGATCTGACGACATCCATATTTTGCGTTCACAACTTCTTGTATTGATACGTGCCTAATGGCCGAGACATCAGTCACGTTGATACCTCATGGATTACCTGACGTCCAGCGGGAAGTCCGCCCTTAAATGCGGTAGCATATCTCTTAGACACTGTAAATTATTCTGGCTATTTAGAGTCCTGTTCGTAAGGAGAGTGCAATGATGCGCTTTTTGAAAAGTGCGCTTCGCATGTAGACACGCGAAGGACGGTGTTTATCCACTTGGCTCAACCAGTGTTGATTTTCAACTGATCTGTAGTGCATACTGCTAAGATTGATTCGTCCGTGTTTTGTAAACGTTGTTTCATCAGTAAATAACATATTACATAGAAACGTCGAATATTTTGAAGTTTCGTAGACACCACTCGAAGTACCATAGCGGATTTTTAAAGTCACTACCACGAAGTTCTCGATGGAGCGTGAAGGATGAGGAACGTTAGAATACAGTACTCGCAGACGGAATCTGATAATGTTCCACACATGTTATGTGGCTGAAATCCTGTTCGACATCCCGCTAGTGTCCCCTCTCTCCCTATTTGCGCTGTTGTGCACAATTCTGAATACAACACAGATTTAAAGCTAATTGGAGCTAGGAACCAAACGAAACGCAATAACTAGGAATGAGCAGACAGATGCAGTGGTTTCCTCGTAGCAAAATATTGACGAGATATACCTAAACAACCTCTGAAAGCTTGTGGTGTTCTGGTTCATCTTGAGTTTCCAGCAAAAAGAAGAAATAAAGGAGGCCAATGTCAGAATTGGGCATCTATTAGATTTGTGCATAAGCTCCTAGCGTTTTTGATTTGCGTGTTGGTCTTCCTACTGCTGTGATTTTATTTATAAATTGGTTTTTTTTTTTAGTTCACTGTTGCTGTACGAGTTAACATGTTTTCATCTTGGCATTTGGAGACAGTGAGTGGAGCTGTGAACGCTAGAAAATGAATTGCCAGGTGGAGAAATCGGAACATTTCTGACATATTCTTCTGTCTGAATTCAGTAGAGGGGTGGCGGAGGCGGCTAGAAACATTTGCGCCGTGTATGGGGATAACGCCATTGGACAGAGCACGGAAAAGTAATAGTTTCCCCTTTTTAAGGAGGATCGTTTCGGCATTACTAACACTTCACGTTGCGGAAAACCTTCAGGGTTTGATGAAGCTCGCTTAAACGCATTAATCCACAATGATGCACGTCAGTGTACTCTAAAACTGGCAGATGTGACGAACTGTGATCACTCCACTATCGTGACACATTTGCATGCAATAGGGAGATTCAAAAATCGGCTGTAAGGGTTCCGCATGCTCTAAGCCAAAATCAGCGGGCGGCCATACGTGCATCTCTGCTCGCTCGTTACCAATTGGCTCGTTAACGTAAGAAAAAGAAAGGAATGGTTGAGCTCAAATAAAGTAGCAACTCCCCACATAAAGACCAGTGCGTATCCACAAAAGATGATGATATGCATCTGGTGGAACAGCAACACTGTGGTATATTACGAATTGCTCCCATGTCAACAACTGAGACGTCATGTAGACGCAGTCCAAGAACAGCGATCAGGAGAACTGACTAGGTGATGTGATGCTAGTCCACGATAACGCCCGCCCGCATTCTACTAGACTGACAGAAAACACTATGCAGGAGTCGAGTTGGATCTTGTGCCGTCAGATTTTCAGCTTTTCCAATCTACATCGAGGAATCCTCAAGAAACTTCCTTTAGAGGTGAAAATGAGCCCCGAACATGGCTCGGAGAGTTCTTCGCCTCAAAACAACGAATTTCTTCCGTCGCGGAATCGGAAAGTTGGCAGACTGTTGCAAATAGTGAAGGAGAATACGTTACTGATGTCTAAAGTCTCCGTTATGTGTAACTTGTGTTTATTAAACTTATGGAAAAACGCTAAGAACTTATGCAGCAACTTAATACAAACGCTAAAAATTACTTCAACTCACCAGGAAATTCGCCAAACTGTTCGCTATAACACAGCGATGACCACGTCTTTGTATACTTAATCCTTGGGGATAATTTTGGTTTTTCCGTCTAAGCTGCCACGCAGGGAGGCCAAAATAAAACTGGCGAAAGAAGTGTTTCGTGCATTTTTTGGGAACATTAAACAATAAAGAAACAGGCATCTTCTACATATAAACAGCAGTTCTCCTATTCATTAACTACGGTCCACATTTCATGTCAGGCATGTGAACGTTTTACGAGAGTTTTACATTGGCCACTCATCGTATGCATGATAAACGTAGCTGAATAATACAGGGGCAGTACATCGTCCGTCTAAACGGTCGTAAAAATGGCCTAGAAGCTACACACACCTTCCTGTGTAGCAGACTTCGGCTTCTCTCAGCATTGGCACCACGCCAGGTAGAGCCTGTCCTCAACTGTGGCTTTTGTTTTCCTCCCTAAACTCGTTACCTTTGTATAAATTTAAGCTTAGTCAAGTAATACTACAAAGCCAAGCATTTAGCCACGGCGTTTTGCTCGCATTATCTGCGATATTTTGGTTAAAGAGAGGAGACGAGCAATGCAGCAACCACGACACACATGTTCAGCGGGTTGCCTTAACTGAAAGGCGTACTCTACACTGCAGCGGAGAGTATAGGCGGTTTATCCACGTTACGTGCCCCGCGCTATCAACGGCCTCATTGCCGCAATGCCTATTTTTTGGGAAAAATCATCTGTTACAGTTTGTACTGCGAAAAACAGTGGAATTTCTCATGCTCTTCCGGGGTCCAGAAAAATGTTTCCACTGTTTAGAAGTCCATAACTGGCAAACTAATTGACGGAGTTGTCTCATCTTTCGTAGTGTAATAGTTTGTAGTTCCGGCAATCGCCACACAAGCGTTGTATTGAATTGTTTTGTCAGATGACAATCGCCAGATAGTCAGTGTTTTGTTCTTAGTTGCACCTAGTTACTCGAGTAAACATGGCTGGCGCAAGGCTTACATTCGATGAAAGGAAGTCTGTTTTGAAGTGGTATTTTAAGTACGAAAACATTGAGGTTCATCGGCAGTGGCGAAATGAGTATCAAACAGAGCCACCGACGCGTTTAACGATTCTTCGCATTCGTGACAAATTTGAAGCCGAAGGCTGTCTTAAAGATGTACACAAACAACGATCTCGACTACCGGTAACAGTAACAAGTCCAGATAACTCCCATCGTGTGTTACAACAATTCACTCGCTCAGCACAGAAGTCTATGAGGCAGTGTGCCTGTGAAACTGGAGTGAGTCGCTCAAGTGTTCGGCGAATCTAGAAGACAGCAAAGTGGAAGTGCTACATCCCACGATTGCTACACGCAATGAACGAGGACGACCCAGATCGTAGAATGGAGTACTCCGAGTGGTTTACTAACATGGTGCGTAACGATGAACAGTTTGCAGAGATGATTGTGTGGTCTGATGAGGCACAGTTCAAACTCAGTGGTACAGTAAATCGCCACAATCTGAACGTCCACGTAGACAAAGCAAAGCTGTGAATTTTCCAGGAGTAAATGTGTGGTGTGGATTGTCTGACCGAGGCTTGATTGGACGATTCTTCTTAAACGGCACAGTTACCGGCGAGGTGTACCTTCAGACATCCATTTTACCTGCCATCCTTCACTTGTGTGGAGACGGAAGAGTTTACTTTCAACAAGATGGTGCCCCAGCCCACTACCAAAATCGTGTTAGGGCGTATCTCGATGAAAATCTACCAGGAAGATGGATAGGCCGTAGAGGTGCTGTGGAGTATCCACCACGTTCCCCAGACATAACTCCTCTGGACTTTTACCTGAGGGGAACACTAAATGACGTCGTTTATCGACAAAAGCCACGCGCATTGGATGAACTTCGAGAATCCCTCGTACATTCATGTGCAAATACCCAACTGAATACTTTGCAGTCAGTAGTTCGTGCTGCAGTGTTCGGCGGCATCGTTTGTGTGTGGATGTTAATGGTGACCATTTCGAACACCTACAGTGATATCTTTAATTTGGACTTCAAGCTACACTTTCACCAATAATGAGACAACTCCGTCAATTAGTTTGCAAGTTATGGACTTTTAAACAGTGGATAAATTTTTTTGGACCTACCCCCCCCCCTCTCTCTCTCTCTCTCTCTCTCTCTCTCTCTCTCTCTCTCTCTCTCTCTCTCTCTCTCTCTCTCTCTCTCTCGTGAGCCCAGTCTTGCCCTGATTATAAAAATGTATAACAGAATAACCGGTTGACATAATAAGTAACATTTGATGCCCTTACATAGGTTAGTGTTACTAGTTTAAGATCACTTACGTTAGTAAACCTCAACGTGTGCTCCCTCGGTAGCTCGGAGAATGTCAAGACGGTATTCCACTTCCCGCCAGATGTTTCGTAACATGTGTTCCGTCACAATATCCACAGCAGCTTGTATCCTAGCCTTCAGTTCGTCGACGTCAGCAACTGGTGTGACGAAGACACTGTCCTTGATATAGCCCCCAGAAAAAAAACGTCAAGGGGGCTAACGTCTGGAGAGCGGGATGGCCAGGGTGTTGGACCGTTCCTTCCAATCCACCGATCCGGACATTACGCCCCTTGACTTTTTTTTCTGGGGCTGTACAAGTTGAACAGTAGTAGAGCGAGTCCATCTCTTTGTCTTACTCCTGTTTTGATCAGAAAGGGTTCAGAGATTTCCCCCATAAACTTGACTTTAGATTTTGTGTCTATCAATGTCTGTTGTATGATTGCAAGTGTTTTCAGATCTAAACCCTGTTCTTTTAATACTTGGAATAATATTGACGATCAACTGAATCGTAGGCTTTTTTAAAGTCAACAAATGTGCAAACTACATCTTTGACACTTATTCTCTGATGTCTTAAGATTAGTTTTAAGTTCAGAATTTGCTCTGGACATGAACGGCCTGGTCTGAATCCTGCCTGATAGTCTCCAAGTTTTGGTTCTAGTTGTTGCTGTGCTCTATCGAGAAGGTACTGGGATAGAATTTTGTAAGCCACCGATACCAAGGAGATTCCCCTATAATTGCTTACATTCGACCTATCTCCTTTCTTGTGTATAAAATTAATGCATTTTTCCACGAACGTGGAAAGTCGCTTCATCACTGAACACGATGCGTTGTGCGAAAGTGTTATCATTGTCAATAGCATCAAGGAACTCGTTACAAAATGCCACACGTTTGCGTTTGTCATCAGCACGCAGAGCTTGTAACAGCTGTAACATGTACGGCTTCATAACCAACCGACGTCTCAAAACACTTCAAATTGTTGTTGTAGGCAACTGCAACTCCCAATTGGCACGACGGGTTGATTTTGAAGGACTACGTTGGAAAGCAGTTCGAATTCGTGCAACATTTTCTTCGGGAACACGAGGGCGGCCAGGACTCTTCCTCTACATACACATCCTGTATCTAGAAACTGTCGATACCATCTACGAATGTTCCACCCATTCGGAGGATCAATTTGGCACTTCAACCTGAAACGTCTTGGTACTGTAATCACGGAATTACACTTCGCAAACTCCAGAACACAAAATTATTTCTGCTGAGGAGTAGCCATTTTAAAAATATGACGGTTACCAAGCAAAACAGAAGACGAGACATCCAGCGGCTATTAATATAAACTAGACTATGTTTTCGTTTCTCCAAGAGCCGAGCCGACGCGCAGCGAGCGATCGATAGCTTCAACAAAACAATACTTTGTAATATGTATATTCTTTTTGAAACACCCTATATAATGCATGCTTTCAGATGACTTCATTTGCTGTTCATACAGCAGTCAAAATGCTATGTTTTTGGTCTACTTTCACGAATCGAGGTCAGATTTACCAAAGAACTGGCTCTTTGCTTCCTCTAGATTATCACCGCCAATGAAGTAGACTGTGGGTGTAATAATATCAAAGACGTGGAAAAAGAAGCGGTTTTGAATATTCAGAGAACTTATTCATTATATACCTACATACCAGCATTACAAACATTTATTCATACACACGTTGATATCTGTATCGCTATATGCTCAGATACTCATAAATTACTAGCGTATCTCCTCACCATCACTCGTAACAAAACCACTAATATGCCAGCGCAGTTGGGAGCAATAGTATAATATAACCTGAAGGCGAACAGTATCTGTCACATTTTTGTAATTTATGATGTAATTTACATTACTACTAGCGACCCAGCCCGGCTTTGCACAGATAGTACTAAATATGTGCTCCCGGATGATTCGTCTGCGTAGCGATAATGTTGTTTACGGCCGCTGCCTAGAGTTATTAATAGAAATCGGAGAACACGATTAGGTAACTGAATATCGCCACTTTCTCATACACACATCAAAAAGTGTTTTGGATCACCCTGGTTCCCAGAACTCCCGAAGACAGACGTTGACTGTGGATATCGTATCACAGACACAGTCCCTTTCTGTTTTCAGAGATGTCACTAAACCCTACCAAAAATGTAAACAACCATGCATGAGCAGTGCCTATTAGACTGAGGGGGTCCGACAGCCGGCTCCAGTCATTCCACCATGAAGGAGGTACATGGCTCGTGTTGTCTGCAGTTCAACCATGCCTAGACGGTCAATACCGCGGTTCGATCGCGTCCGCATTGTTACTTTGTGGCAGGAAGGGCTCTCAACAAGCGAAGTGTCCAGGCGTCTCTGAGTGAACCTGAGCGACATTGTTCGGACATGGAGGAGGTACAGAGAGAGAGGAAATGCCAATGACATGCCTCGGTCAGGCGGCCCAAGGGCTACTACTGCAGTGGATGACCGCTACCTATGGATTATGACTCGGAGGAGTCGCGAACTTCACCCCACCAGGCGAAGAAACATACCCGCACCTGGGTTTAATTGAAGGAAAGCTAAAAGCTGAGTCATATGCTACGGTGCTGGAAAACTTTATTGGTGTAAGTGAAGCAAAGTTACAAACCTTGCTGAAATAGTTTCCTGGAAAAGATTAACTTTTTGCATAAAAACTTAAAACCCACCATATTTAGGGAAATTTGGTTTCCTTTCTCTACCCTGTTACATCAAGCAGTTGCAGAGAAGATATCTGGTAAAAACATTAGATTCTTTCGCGTTTTATAGTCACTTAATGTAGGATGAAGCGGTTCTTTTCGTTATTGGCCATATTTTTTATGATACATCAAAGTTATGGGTCACTCTCCGTTGCACAAAGGATTTGTGAAGTGAATTATGAGCACGAGTTGCGACTGCTAACGTGAAGAAAGTATATGCTGGCAATTTGAAGTTGTTGCCTTTTCGTAATGCACTCCTCACCCATCTGTAGAAGTCTTTCGAAATCTTCTGTAGAAGGCCTAATCAACAAATTTTGTGACTCCCATTTCTTCCTTCATGTGTAAGGTACCAAGATCATGCCGATGTGTTTCCTTCAAACAAATAATTTCTGAATACGTTAAGACGCTTCCACACCTAATATGTTGCGCCGAGCACATTCCACCTGTTGTCCGTATATCAAACGCGCGGTGCTCAATTTGATTGAAGCTGTGTCGTTCACCGCTAGATGGGAATGGCATCGTTTTCACAGCGGTGGTGGACTTTATTTCATTATACGTCAGCCAATTTGCACAAAATACCAGGTGATCAAAAAGTCAGTATAAATTTGAAAACTTAATAAACCACGGAGTAATGTAGATAGAGGGGTAAAAATTGACACACATGCTTGGAATGACATGGGGTTTTATTAGAACAAAAAAAAAAACAAAGTTCACAAAATGTCCTCGTGAAAGATCTCTTGCGCGCGTCGTTTAGCGATGAGCATGTGCTCAGCCGCCACTTTCATCATGCTTGGCCTCCCAGGTCCCCAGACCTCAGTCCGTGCGATTATTGACTTTTGGGTTACCTGAAGTCTCAAGCGTATCGTGATCTACCGACATCTCTAGGGATGCTGAAAGACAATATCCGACGCCAATGCCTCACCATAACACCGGACATGCTTTACAGTGCTGTTCACATCATTATTCCTCGACTACAGCTATTGTTAAGGAATGATGGTGTACATATTGAGCATTTCCTGTATAGAAAATCATCTTTGCTTTGTCTTACTTTGTTATGCTAATTATTGCTATTCTGATCACTTGAAGCGCCATCTGTCGGACATTTTTTGAACTTTCGTATTTTTTATTTTTTATTTTTTTTTTTTGTCTAATAAAACCCCATGTCATTCCAAGAAAGTGTCAGTTTGTGCATTTCTATCTACATTATTTCGTGATTTATTCAGTTTTCAAATTTATACTGACTTTTCGATCACCCGGTATTTATAAATTATATACACAAAGATTACTTTTGAATCTGTTCGTCTAATACAGAAAACGGTGTAAAATCTCTATAGTATTAAACCGAACGTACAGACAGAACAGTGCCAGGTGACTTTAACTTACATGTGTGTAGATAGGCGGCGAATCATGAATTTTACGTTATTTGGTGGCATTGTTGTAAATGTTTTATGATACATCATGATGATGATGATGATGATGATGGCGATGGCTGGCGGATCAAAACCGGCTGTATAACAAATAAAATTTTGTCGGTGGCTCTTGGCGGTAAATCGAAAAGTTTCTGCAAAAATCTGATCTGCCTCTGACAATAAATAGTGCGTTCAGAGTCTTTCTTCAAAATATGTTAAGCAATTAGAATGTGTCGTAAGTGGCGATGTGTCTAGACAGACCCCGACCTCATCCTGCGGCTTATCGTCTGAAGTAGTACGCGGTTGTTCGCAGACTGGGGAATTGGAAGTGCTGGAGTGCCTGGAAGAGGCGGCGGACATCTTCCGGCTGGAAGCGATGGCGCCACCGGACCTGTCTTCGCGACTGGAGGCCTGGAGGGAAGCCGCCGACCACCGCTGAGCGACGCTGCAGTCTGCGAACAAGCCGGATACAGCACTGGTGGCGCTCTCGAGTGCGTCTGGAAGTGGCTATGAGATTTGGCAAAACTTTATTATGTTACAATGTTTACGTGTTATACCTCATTCATTATTGGTGAAGAAAATACAAAAATTGTTTCTTGAGCAGTTTATGTGTGTCAGATCTCACTAAATCCTTCAACGCAGAGACGCGTCATACGACGTACAAATGAGTGTGCAGTCATTACGAGGCGAAACGAAAAGTTCTTCAATATTATCAGAGTACAAAATTGTTAGGGCTTTCGTGGCCACTTGTTGACAAACTGTCTATTGGCTTCTGTCTCGGGTTCTTCGGCCGACGTTCATCTAATGATTTTACTGACGTTTCGCGAGCACGAGTGACTGGCATTGTTAAAGCTTCACCCTCCATTGCCGGTGGTGAACTGGAGCCGAGCTCGCGGCCGCAGGCTACAAACTGGCAAAACACTTGGCCTCTCTGCTCCAGCCACACGTGGGGAAGAAAGATGGAAGGTCCCAGGACATTTCATTGAGAAGCTGAAGAAACTGAAACTTGCACCAAACGACATACTGGTCAGCTTTGAAGTTGTTTCTTTGTTTACGAAAGTGCCACTCAGTGACGCTCTGGAGCACATCGGTTCCATTTTCCCGCAAGACATCAAAAAGCTCTTCCATGCATGTCTCACCACGAGTTATTTCACGTGGAATGGCGATTTCTACGAACAGCTGGAAGGCGTCGCCATGGGTAGTCCTCTTAGTCCAGTGGTGGCCAACTTCTTCATGGAACAATTCGAAGCACAGGCACTGGACTTGGCGACTTGCAAACCCAAGGTGTGGTATAAATACGTCGATGACACATTTGTTGTGTGGATCCATGGAAGTAGAAAAGGACAAAAAACTGCCATTTATAGATGTGCTGGTCACGAGGAATGGCGAAAACCTGGGACACAGCGTGTGTAGGAAACAGACACACACGGACCTGCACAAACTATCAAACCAACACCTGAGCCAGAAAAGAGGCATGATCAATACGCTCGTAACGCGAGCAGGACGAATATGTGAGCCGCAGCACCTCAGACGAGAAATAAAACACCTGGAAATTGTTCTGAGGAGTAATTTGTACTCCACAAATTATATTAGAACTGTAACAGAGCCACACACTCGGCGAAGTAAGGAATCAGAAAAAGAAATGTCGGGTACGGCCTTTCTGCAATACATTCCTAGAGTGATGGGCAGAATCGGCCGTATATTGCGCAAACATGGCGTAGAGACGATTTTCAAACCGACAAAGAAGATCAAAAGAGAAAAGGGACCCACTTGCAATGTCGGGAATATACCGTATACCATGCACATGTGGAAAAGTTTGTCGGAATAACTGGACGATCAATCAACACCAGGATCAAAGAACATAAGCGACGTACGCAGGTTGGGGCAGGTGGAGAAATCGGCCGTGGCAGAGCACGCACTGAGACCGACCACGTAATAAAATTCGCCGACAAGTAAGTTCTGTCTGTAGAGAAGCACTATCACACGCGCTTGTTCAGAGAAGCTGTAGAAATACAAAAACACGCGAACAGCTTCGACAAGAAAGAGGAAAGCCTTAACGTAAACGGGTCCTGGCTTCCCGTACTGCAGCAAACGACCGTCGCAGGTAGCAAGAGGAGAACCGCACCGGAAATGACCGCGGAGAAGCCCTCGGACGTTGGCGCGCCAGGTACATATAGTCTGCGCCCGCGAGCTCGGCTCCAGTTCACCACCGGCAATGGAGGGTGAAGCTTTGACAATACTAGCCACTCGTGCTGGCGAAATGTCAGTAAAAATCATTAGATGAGCGTCGGCCGAAGAATCCGAGACAGAAGCCAAAAGGCACTACGATTATCATAGTAGTCTTACGCAGTTCCTTCCTTCCTCTTCCTCCTCTTTTTCTTGTTCTACTTCTCATTCTTATCATGTATTTTAAGACAATACACAAGGTGATTGCGTGATGTGACAAACTTTCAGGGAGAATGGTGAACGGTAAATTTATCAATTTGAGGTAAGGGGCCCTGTTCCGGAAACCGCCGAGCGGAAAGTTATAAGCACAAAATGGTTCTGACATCTCTGACAGTTGACATACAGAAAACAGAGCAAACGGGCTGCAACTGTAGAATATGTGGTTGGAGGTGACTTAATGCATTCGAGTACAGTGCTACACTATGGCGCCCGACCGGAAAAAATAGTGCATTTTTGCTGGGCCTTGGTAGCTGTACTACATTTACAAACAATTTCAGAACTCTGAACGAGAAGTGATGACATGATCGCATGGATAGAAGTGACATTAAATCGATAAAATTACGAAAAATCACGGATAATATTCCAAGCTCTTTGCTTCCCATATTTTGGGATGAGGTAGTAAGGATCGAAACAAGAAAAACTGTCTAATAAACATGTGCTATAAATTCTTAGCTTAAGAGCCCATGTTTACTAGAAATTTGTTCAAATGGCTCTGAGCACTATGGGACTTAAATGCTGTGGTCATCAGCCCCTTAGAACTTAGAACTACTTAAGCCTAACGAACCTAAGGACACCACACACATCCATGCCCGAGGCAGGATTCGAACCTGCGACCGTAGCGGTCGCACGGTCCCGGACTGTAGCCTAGAACTGCTCGGCCACTCCGGCCGGCTAGAAATTTGTCTTTTAGTTCATACTACCTCCTCCAACACTACTGAAAGCAAAGAATTTATAGCGGAAGAGGTCCACTGTCAGAGGTATCAGAACGATTATCGTTTATAACTTTCGACTTGGCCGTTTCCGGACCAGGATCCCTTACCTCAAACTGATACATTTATCATCATGAGTCGTCGCTGAAAGTTTGTAACATCATCACCGAATCACCCCATATAGACACATAGTTATTGACATTATAAATTCCGATCATATTTTTCTTAATGTTTCTTCTGTTTCTAGACTGTCGACTAACAGTAAAATGAAATAATAAAATAATACCTGCAAAAGACAGCACAACACAACCGTAACGAAAGAAAGCATACAAAAAGGTGCTTAATTTTTTCACTTTAAACCACCTACGATCCTTTAACGGAATCTGTAATGTCCTCACTTTCGCGAAGAATGACCAGGGTTTCATGAAACAAACAACAACGCGCTCTCACAACTTCATTAATAATCGACATATAAGCTAAAACTTTGTTCCTGATTTTAAATGGTACAAGGAACCTTTTTTTTTCCAGAATATTTTCACTCTGCAGCGGTGTGTGCGCTGATACCAAACTTCCTGGCAGATTAAAACTGTGTGCCGGACCGAGACTCGAATTCGTGACCTTTTCCTTTAGCGGGCAAGTGCTCTACCGACTGAGCTACCCAAGCACGACTCACGCCCCGTCCTCACAGCTTCAATTCTGCCAGTACCTCGTCTCCTACCTTCCAAACTTCGCAGAAGCTCTTCTGCGAAACGAGAATTCGAAATCTCCAGAATTTTCGTCGAACGAATCGCGAGAAATTGTGGCCTGATTACGTGGCGTATTGTCATCCAGAAAAATTCCATTGTTGCTTGGGAACACTAACTTCATGAACGGCTGCAAATGGTCTCAAAGTTGCCGAACACAACCATTTAGTCAATCATCGGTTCAGCTGGACCGCAGCGCCAAGTTCATTCCATGCGAATAGAACCCATACCATTACGGATCCACCACCTGCATGCGCACTGTCTTCTTGACGACTTGGGTCCGTAGCTCACAGCCGAACCTTATCAGCTGTCACTAACTTGAAATGCGGACTCATCTGACCGTGCCACAGTTTTCCAAACACCCAGGGCCCAACCTACATGGCTACAGGCCCAGGAGATGCGCTGCAGGCGATATCGTGCTGTTAGCAAATGCACTCGCGTCGGTCGTCTGCTGCCATGGCCCATTAATGCCATATTTAGCAACAGTGTCCAAACGGATTCGACCCTATGTTTACTGAGACTTTTTTGCTTCTAGTATCGTGTAGTTTCAACTGTATGAGTTTACGGCATTGATTGATACACCCTGTATACCATATTAGACTTTTCGCCCTAAAAATTAATCATATAGAACTGTTTCTTTTCTCATCGTGCAAGCGCGATTGATAATCACTTAAACCCGATGCAGGTTTCTTAATGCAGTCTTGTTACTGCTCTGTCACCGTTAAATTCTTTAACATTATTAACGCATTTTCATTTTTTACCACCCCAATATTTATGTCGCTTTTAAGACCTGTGCTCGTATCACTTTGTTCCACTCAATACACCAACCACCTCTGCTTGCGACTCCACGTACTGGCTCACACTTTTGCATTCGACTCCCTGCTCCAAAATGCATGAAAAACGACCGCACCCTCAGATCCTAAAAGTAGCATTGTCAGCGCGACAGTGTTCAACGAATGTCCGCCTCCCACAGAACTTGATCGCCGGTAGGTACGGCATCCTGTAAATAGGCCGCTATTTTGTGTAATTCAACTACTAGTAACAGTGGAACTTGTACCACTAACTGTACTTTACCAAGCCCTGATCTAGTGAAACTATGCCTTGTATTCAAATTCATGACCCAGTTAATCAACTTTATAACGCTATCTTACTTCGCCAGTGTAAAAAAAAAAAATAAGACTAGCTCACACTTAAGCAGTGTAATGAAAGAAAAAGTATAACTGTGCGTCAAAGAGTAGGAAGATCGCTCCTAAGATCCTATAAAAGTGTAATATTGACTGATTTATAATAGACCGCTGTGCAGTGGCGCTCTAGACATTATCTTTGTACCTGCTGTACCTAAACAAATAAGAGTAGTGAAAAATTGTTTGCAGTACATCTCAATCATCTGAATAACTTGAATTTCAAAACATTTGAAAATGCATGGCCTATTACGTAATATCGGTCACATCGACGTAAAACACTGCAATCTAGCAACGGAACATGAACATACACATACTATCCGATACAAGCGACTTTGCTTCCGAGAAATACATGCGCATGTATTAACAATACAAGCAACCACACACACTCCAATAGTTCTGCACTAAGAAGCTGCATAAAATGAGCGAATTTACTGGAGAGATGGATTGAGTTGAATGCGTAATGTTACTAACTGAAAGATAAGAACCTGACTCTGAGGCTTACTTCAGTCTTAAGAAACGAACAGACGCAGAACTGTTCCAACATCGTGTGCCAGGAAACACACTCTCCTCCGCAATTTAGTAGCAAGTGTCTCTCACGAAATTTACGAAAATTAAGCCGTGAGACACAAACGTCTCACAAATGTAATGATAGCAGAATCTTCCCATGAGCAACAACTTCAAATAACTGTAAATGAACGAAACATTCTGACCAGTAGCTGAAAATACGGTACGCTGCGTATAGCCCCCACCCTAATCAGTGCCTCGAACGCAGCTGACCTGACTAGACTCGTTCAAAGCGTACTGCAAGAATGTTCTTTTAAAGGTGACGACGCTTCCTCCACGCCGTCATCTCAGTCCAAATCAAACAATCCATACTATATATGTCGATACTGCTTTCGAGCCAGCTGTACCAGGTGTCCACTAAGATAAGATTGCAGAATGAAAACTGACAAATTGCAAGTGGCCGTTTAGCAGGAGACTTGCAACCCTTACAGCATGTCACAAAAGGCGACGCATCTGCAGAACACAGTTCCAACCACCTTGGCCGCAGAGCAGCAACAATTGGAGCACCCTTGCCGTCCACTGCAATACACAACGGTGAAATTTTCCTAATCGGTCCCTGCACGTTGTCCTCATTCCACAACGCGACATGGAATGCTATCAGCCGCATCGTCACGAATGCCAGAAGCGGAAACAACGTAAACATTGGCGGCCCGCAACAGTTTCCGAAATACTACCGCAGCCAGTTCAACGCTGCAGCTACACCACACATTTTTTTTGTAAATAAGATATCACGAACATGGTCAAAAAAATAAAACTGAGAAATGTGTTCAATGTGAAGCGAGAAGCTACGACAAAAATTTCACAAAAAATTAATTGAAATAAATGTGCGAATAACATAAATTGTTTCTATAATTCGTCTTTAATCTTGTAAAATAATAGAAGATACAAGAACTACAAGCCTTTGATAATCTATACACAATTTTTTTCCAGGTCGCAATTCATTATTCCTTACAACGCTTTTCGAGCATAGCCGTAAACAGACGTACATAAAGGGAAATTAAACATACAAGCACCAAATTCATTGTGGGCTAATAGGCAAACTGATGTAAAAAAACCTGAAGCCCACTTACAATTTACCAAGTCATAAAGTGCACTGAGCCTCGTGGGAGCTGGCCGAAGCACTACCGACGACGACCAACTTGCCGCAAGGTGGCGTGAGTCAGATAAGGATTGGTGTACTAGTTAAATATCTTTATTCAGACTATAAAAAAAGAACGGAAGGTACATTACATAACTTGACAGAAAAAAATCGCGCCCCCAATGCATATCACAATTACAAGGTGTGATTACATAGTACAGTATTACGTTGTTTTTGTTCCTCAATTTTAGCCATAAAATAAAAAATATGAAAGAAAACGGGGAGAGATCGATAGGAAAAGGACGGAAGTGAAACAATACGAATTTAGTTTATTAGCGTTGTATTAAAAGTACGGATGCAAATTTGTCAAAAAATAGACGAATTTCGCCTAAAAATTGAATGGGAATAAATACATAATCCTTACACATTACATACAAATACCGAAAGCTTTCATGGCTAAACATGCACATTCAATACAATCTGAGTACATTTGTTGTGCTCGGCTGTCAAAATTCCCAGTACAGGCTTGTGAAGGGTTAAACGTACGTTTTTGTATTTGGAGATATTTCAGTGGATTGCTTCTCAGTAAATGATATAAAAAATATTGCTAATTATATAAAACTTCGCATAAGCTAATTATCACAACGAGAAAGCATGTCTCAATGACGGTGAGACGAGATGCAAGTGAAAATGATAATTCTGAAAACTGATTAATATAGATAATTAGCTGACAAACCTGGCATTGCCTGGATACTGATTTTGCAAATTTTCTATTAGAAAAGTAGTTTCCGTACCCTGAGTCCAGCTGCTCCTTGAATTTACAACACGATTTTATAAACGCCTCTATGGCAGTGCCTATTGATAACTATTGTTGTCGCCTACAGCCATTAGAACTTGGTGGTTGAAAACTGTTAAAAGCGTTGCCAGGTGTCTGGGATCTCCTAAAGTTGACTCGACTATAAGTCGATCAAGCATATACATCTATATGATGCGGCATTTTTTCACAGATCTCAGTATTCATGACGTCATATCTCTTGAATTGTGTGTCGTAAAATTACTTATTCGTATAGGTATTTTCAGCGACATATGTGGTTACTGTCCGCGAATACAGTTATTAGCAACGAAGTAATGAATTTAAACGTCGTGAGGCGGTATTTCACGCATCTCATTGTTTATAACGTCATATTTCCTGAACTATGTGGGTAGACGGTTCTTACTCAGACTTCGGTTGTTGCCTGACAGTAAAGCGGACAAGGTACCAAGTTTGGTTGAAATCGGTCAATCGATTTAGGAGAGGATGTGGAAAACACACATGCGCGCACATACGCACATATATATGATTTTTATAATTTTTACATTATGTTTGGATAACTTAATTATCGCTACAAGAAAGCATGTTTCAATGATGGTGCGAAAAAGTCCTGGTATGAAAGCACCGTGAGGTGCAGTGAATGATAATTCTGAAAAACGGTAATTACAGATAATTAATAAAACACTGTCAGTAAGAAAAGTGTGGCGGTCCGTCAGGCCAGTGAGGATGTTGGGTGGTGTCATTGTTCGATGACGTGTAAGCACGCAAGAAATCATACGCCGAAAATTACCTACGATAAAGTTACCAGAGAGAGAGAGAGAGAGAGAGAGAGAGAGAGAGAGAGAGAGAGAGAGAGAGAGAGGAAGTGAAGAAAGTAATTGGTTTTGCAGTAATTATGCACAACTAAGTATAATAAATAGGTTAATTATTTCCAGCAACGGAAATAAGCAAGTTTACATCCAATCTTTTCGAGCCCTCACTAAAAAAAACGTGTACAGGAATGTTTATTAGACAAGTGCAGTTACACATTCGCTTGTTAAAAATAACATAGATAGCAGTTTAAAAAAATTCACAGGAGGTTTGGCATCTTTGACAGAAATTGTTGGTTTTCTTTGTTTTTTCTTATACAGTAGTTTAAAGAGTGTATTGTGTATTGAACTGGGGACCTAGAAACGACGGAGAGGCTCCGTCCCGCCGTAGCCCTCAGTGGTTCACAACCCCATAACAGGCCACACCAGTCCACCCACTCCACCGCCGCCCCACACCGAACCCAGGGTTATTATACCAGACGAGTGTAACGCCAAATGTTTACATGGTAGAGTAATTATGGTGTACGCATACGTGGAGACAGTGTTTGCGCAGCAATTGCTGACGTAGTGTAACTGAGGCGGAATGAGGGGTACCAGCCCGCATTCGCCGATGCAGATGGAACACCGTCTTAGAAACCACCCACAGGCTGGCCAGCACACCGGATCTCACCACTAAACCACCAGGCAGCTTCGTGTCAGGGACCGGCACGGCTTCCCACTCGGGAAGCAGCGCGTTAGAACGCGCGACTAGCCAGGTGGGCAGTTTTAAGGGTACTCAGAAAATTGTGTTTCAGGAGGACTTGGTGGATGAAGTTTTTTGAGAAGGAATCGATGTCCGGTGCGCCATGTGGATATAAAGTAATTTAAAGATCGGAGCACTTTCAACTCTCCAGGTTCACGGTGCTCGCACGAACTGGAAACAGCGCACTGCCGGCAGTGCGTGTTGTAATAACGACGCTAGACACCATTGTCTTCCGACTATAACAACAATGGCTGCTAGTAACTGGTAAGTTGGGAACGGAGGATTGTCTTCTGCTGCTGCTCGGACGCACCGCACTCGCGACTTTGCGACGGAGGATGTCATCTTCAGAGGACAGGGCACGAGGAAGGGTACTCGAAACACGACCCATACCATAGACTCTTGTCGAGCACAGACGCTACTGCTCATTGCCTCCGCTGTGTGCTTGCCGTAAGGTGGGAGATTAGAAAGTGATCTGGTCTCCGAATTTCTTTTACATCAGAACAGTAAATTTCTGAGGGTGGTTTCCTTATCACACCTTTATCTACCAAAGCCTGTAACGGGAGTAGTGTGGCACGTCCTGTACAATGCTTACAAGTACAGCATCATCTTAGAAGTTTCATGCATACGAAAATTAACGTACTTTCCTTATAGCAAAACATTAAGTACACTTCTGCGATGTAACTTGGGAAGCAAAGTAAGTTTGGGTAGAGATTTCACGACAAGGAGTTCCCATAAGATAAGTTTTTTTAGTAGGTATGAGAGACACGTTTTGTAAAAGGGATTGAAATGTCATGGTAATTATACAGAGACCATTTTTCTAGTCCTAAAAATTAAAGTGTTTCATCAACTGATTTTTATTTTTTCAGCGTATTATGAAAAGGTTATGAAGAAATATGTAAAATGATTTTCTGTACAAACATTTAAAATTTAAGTCTTTATCACTGATACTGTAGTTCGCTTCAAAATGTTCCTTACGTTGCAAATAAGCGCATTTGCGAGAAACTGTTTTCGAAATTTCAGTAACTGTGAAGTTCCGACTGCACGAAGGATGCTCTCAGTCACTAGCCATTTCTTCACCTGCGCTTCTTTTAGCATGTTTTGTTCTTTGTCTAGCTTGCCTCTCCAAATAATTCTGTTTATTCTCGGCATTCTCTTTCCTCTGCCTATGAATGACGTGCCAATGATCATGTACTTTCCAGAGCACATTAAAATAATATTACTTTTGTTGTATGTCGCAATAGCACCGATTACTCCAAATCGTAGGGTATAGTTTATTCTGCCTATATATCTTGAATCTTTACATGGATTATTCCCAAAAGGACAACACAAGTGATGCAGATTGAATAGATGTCAAGTGTCAGGGTAAGTTTACCCTTTTCATAACTCACTTTACACACGTTTCATATTATTTGTCATTTCATCCATATTTTCAGGTCATTTTAGTAACAATTTACCAGGTGCTTTAGGTGCTAAAAATCAGGCTTTTTGCCATTAGAGGTACTTATTCATATTTATGTGCTAAATGAATTCCCACTAGGGGCAGCTGTCTCCATTAACCGCTCCCCCCCCCCCTCCAATCACCCTCCTCCTCCTCCTGCGAGCGCCCCTGCTTAAAAAATTCTTTTTAATGTCTTTTAAGGATTGGCAAGTCCATAAATGTCCTTCACAGTATTCTAAATAAATAAAAAAAAAGAAAAACACTGTGTTCTTAGCTGTTGATCGAATTCAGTGTTATTCATTCTGCCCCCATGTATGAAGTCGCTGCTCCATGTGGATGATTAGATCATCCGTATTTATACAGAAGTATCTTGGTCCACGTTAAGAATTTCTAGTGAAAGAAGTGTGGCCCTTATTCCTTACAGCCTTACGCCACAGTGCAGACAGGGGTCTTCAGTCCGCCGTGTTTCTGAAACATCAGCTCCTAAACACTTAGAACTTTGCAAGATATTTTTTTTTTATCAGTTAATACACAGTAGCCAGTCGCAGCTGCTTTTGTGAGCAACACCGGTGTTATGACTAGGTACAGCAGTTGGACATCACGGCTGCCTGTCCGTCTGGTGGCGCCTCTAGCGGGCAGCTGCTCCACTCATTGGCAGGCAGATTCCGGCCGATGGCCGCTACGCAGCGCCACAGCTCGGGCGGCGCTGTGACGTCACCTGCGAAAACAGAGGCCGCGTCCCGCAGGTAGCTCTCCATCTGAAACACAAGTTTGGAAGACTTATAAAACTGACACGTCTATGTTTTATTCACTGGAAGCAGGTGCGGATCCAGGGATAGGAAAGGGAGGGTGGAAAGAGGGGGGGGGGGGAGGGTAGGAAAGAGCAACCGGGCTTAGGACAACTCTCTCTCTCTCTCTCTCCCTCTCCCTCTCCCTCTCCCTCTCCCTCTCTCTCCCTCTCCCTCTCCCTCTCCCCCCCTCCCCCCCACCCTCTGTCCTCCTAAATTTAATTTTGTCACCCCCACTTTTAATTTGTCACACGTATCTATGATGATCCCCCCCCATGAACCATGGACCTTGCCGTTGGTGGGGAGGCTTGCGTGCCTCAGCGATACAGATAGCCGTACCGTAGGTGCAACCACATCGGAGGGGTATCTGTTGAGAGGCCAGACAAACGTGTGGTTCCTGAAGAGGGGCAGCAGCCTTTTCAGTAGTTGCAAGGGCAACAGTCTGGATGATTGACTGATGTGGCCTTGTAACAATAACCAAAACGGCCTTGCTGTGCTGGTACTGCGAACGGCTGAAAGCAAGGGGATACTACAGCCGTAATTTTTCCCGAGGGCATGCAGCTTTACTGTATGATTATATGATGATGGCGTCCTCTTGGGTAAAATATTCCGGAGGTAAAATAGTCCCCCATTCGGATCTCCGGGCGGGGACTACTCAAGAGGATGTCGTTATCAGGAGAAAGAAAACTGTCGTTCTACGGATCGGAGCGTGGAATGTCAGATCCCTTAATCGGACAGGTAGGTTAGAAAATTTGAAAAGGGAAATGGATAGGTTGAAGTTAGATATAGTGGGAATTAGTGAAGTTCGGTGGCAGAAGGAACAAGACTTCTGGTCAGGTGACTACAGGGTTATAAACACAAAATCAAATAGGGGAAATGCAGGAGTAGGTTTAATAATGAATAGGAAAATAGGAATGCGGGTAAGCTACTACAAACAGCATAGTGAACGCATTATTGTGGCCAAGATAGATACGAAGCCCACACCTACTACAGTAGTACAAGTTTATATGCCAACTAGCTCTGCAGATGACGAAGAAATTGAAGAAATGTATGATGAAATAAAAGAAATTATTCAGATTGTGAAGGGAGACGAAAATTTAATAGTCATGGGTGACTGGAATTCGAGTGTAGGAAAAGGGAGAGAAGGAAACAGAGTAGGTGAATATGGATTGGGGGACAGAAATGAAAGAGGAAGCTGCCTGGTAGAATTTTGCACAGAGCATAACATAATCATAACTAACACTTGGTTTAAGAATCATGAAAGAAGGTTGTATACATGGAAGAACCCTGGAGATACTAAAAGGTATCAGATAGATTATATAATGGTAAGACAGAGATTTAGGAACCAGGTTTTAAATTGTAAGACATTTCCAGGAGCAGATGTGGACTCTGACCACAATCTATTGGTTATGACCTGTACATTAAAACTGAAGAAACTGCAAAAAGGTGGGAATTTAAGGAGATGGGACCTGGACAAACTAAAAGAACCAGAGGTTGTACAGAGATTCAGGGAGAGCATAAGGGAGCAATTGACAGGAATGGGGGAAATAAATACAGTAGAAGAAGAATGGGTAGCTTTGAGGGATGAAGTAGTGAAAGCAGCAGAGGATCAAGTAGGTAAAAAGACGAGGGCTAGTAGAAATCCTTGGGTAACAGAAGAAATATTGAATTTAATTGATGAAAGGAGAAAATATAAAAATGCAGTAAGTGAAACGGGCAAAAAGGAATACAAACGTCTCAAAAATGAGATCGACAGGAAGTGCAAAATGGCTAAGCAGGGATGGCTAGAGGACAAATGTACGGATGTAGAGGCCTATCTCACTAGGGGTAAGATAGATACCGCCTACAGGAAAATTAAAGAGACCTTTGGAGATAAGAGAACGACTTGTATGAATATCAAGAGCTCAGATGGAAACCCAGTTCTAAGCAAAGAAGGGAAACCAGAAAGGTGGAAGGAGTATATAGAGGGTCTATACAAGGGCGATGTACTTGAGGACAATATTATGGAAATGGAAGAGGATGTAGATGAAGATGAAATGGGAGATATGATACTGCGTGAAGAGTTTGACAGAGCACTGAAAGACCTGAGTCGAAACAAGGCCCCCGGAGTAGACAATATTCCATTGGAACTACTGACGGCAGTGGGAGAGCCAGTCCTGACAAAACTCTACCATCTGGTGAGCAAGATGTATGAAACAGGCGAAATACCCTCAGACTTCAAGAAGAATATAATAATTCCAATCCCAAAGAAAGCAGGTGTTGACAGATGTAAAAATTACCGAACTCTCAACTTAATAAGTCACAGCTGCAAAATACTAACACGAATTCTTTACAGACGAATGGAAAAACTAGTAGAAGCCAACCTCGGGGAAGATCAGTTTGGATTCCGTAGAAACACTGGAACACGTGAGGCAATACTGACCTTACGACTTATCTTAGAAGAAAGATTAAGGAAAGGCAAACCTACGTTTCTAGCATTTGTAGACTTAGAGAAAGCTTTTGACAATGTTGACTGGAATACTCTCTTTCAAATTCTAAAGGTGGCAGGGGTAAAATACAGGGAGCGAAAGGCTATTTACAATTTGTACAGAAACCAGATGGCAGTTATAAGAGTCGAGGGACATGAAAGGGAAGCAGTGGTTGGGAAGGGTGTAAGACAGGGTTGTAGCCTCTCCCCGATGTTGTTCAATCTGTATATTGAGCAAGCAGTAAAGGAAACAAAAGAAAAATTCGGAGTAGGTATTAAAATTCATGGAGAAGAAATAAAAACTTTGAGGTTCGCCGATGACATTGTAATTCTGTCAGAGACAGCAAAGGACCTGGAGGGGCAGTTGAACGGAATGGACAGTGTCTTGAAAGGAGGATATAAGATGAACATCAACAAAAGCAAAACAAGGATAATGGAATGTAGTCTAATTAAGTCGGGTGATGCTGAGGGAATTAGATTAGGAAATGAGGCACTTAAAGTAGTAAAGGAGTTTTGCTATTTGGGGAGCAAAATAACTGATGATGGTCGAAGTAGAGAGGATATAAAATGTAGGCTGGCAATGGCAAGGAAAGCGTTTCTGAAGAAGAGAAATTTGTTAACATCGAGTATAGATTTAAGTGTCAGGAAGTCATTTCTGAAAGTATTCGTATGGAGTGTAGCCATGTATGGAAGTGAAACATGGACGATAAATAGTTTGGACAAGAAGAGAATAGAAGCTTTTGAAATGTGGTGCTACAGAAGAATGCTGAAGATTAGATGGGTAGATCACATAACTAATGTGGAAGTATTGAATAGGATTGAGGAGAAGAGAAGTTTGTGGCACAACTTGACCAGAAGAAGGGATGGATTGGTAGGACATGTTCTGAGGCATCAAGGGATCACCAATTTAGTATTGGAGGGCAGCGTGGAGGGTAAAAATCGTAGAGGGAGACCAAGAGATGAGTACACTAAGCAGATTCAGAAGGATGTAGGTTGCAGTAGGTACTGGGAGATGAAAAAGCTTGCACAGGATAGAGTAGCATGGAGAGCTGCATCAAACCAGTCTCAGGACTGAAGACCACAACAACAACAACATCTATGATAATGATTTTTATAATAATAAGAATAATGATTTTTTTAAACCAGGGTAATATCAACTGTGCCAATAAATTTAGATACCTAAATCAGACAACCCAACAGCGTGGCTTACAATAGGAAATGACCAGTCTTACGGTCTGCAAACTAGACCGAGCATTTCAGCTGACGAAAAGCTTCTATGATACGTCGCTCAGTACTGGAGTCAAAATCAGACACCACGGTACGCTTGGCGAAGCACAACGACTATAAGCGTCGTAAACATTGACTGTGAATGGACGGGGACGAGTCAGTTTATTAGTCCAAAGAGAGCGCAGGATATTAAAGAAGATGTCAACCAACAGATGTTTAAGATCAATTAAGGAACTGTACAGAAAGATAAACCAATAACATCGTCGCCTAGCGAGAAAATGTTGTTCTGTGGGCGCATCTTCAGAATGACCAATGATCGTGTAACAAAGGAAATGTACAGTTTGGTAAGACCAAAGGCAAAAAAGATTGGAATGATTCTAAGAATATGTGAAATATCTTAAATAAATCGGTCCCGGAGTACAACAAACTCATGGATAGGTTGGTAAAGTTGGTAAAGTACCGGAACTTCAAGCGCTGATAGAAAGCACCGAAGCTGAAATCGTTATAGGTACAGAAAGCTGGCTTAAGCCAGAGATAAATTCTGCCGAAATTTTTACAAAGGTACAGACGGTGTTTAGAAAGGATAGATTGCATGCAACCGGTGGTGGAGTGTTCATCGCTGTTAGTAGTAGTTTATCCTGTAGTGAAGTAGAAGTGGATAGTTCGTGTGAATTATTATGGGTGGAGGTTACACTAAACAACCGAACTAGGTTAATAATTGGCTCCTTTTACCGACCTCCCGACTCAGCAGCATTAGTGGCAGAACAACTGAGAGAAAATTTGGAATACATTTCACATAAATTTTCTCAGCATGTTATACTCTTAGGTGGAGATTTCAATTTACCAGATATAGACTGGGACACTCAGATGTTTAGGACGGGTGGTAGGGACAGAGCATCGAGTGACATTATACTGAGTGCACTATCCGAAAATTACCTCGAGCAATTAAACAGAGAACCGACTCGTGGAGATAACATATTGGACCTACTGATAACAAACAGACCCGAACTTTTCGAATCTGTATGTACAGAACAGGGAATCAGTGATCATAAGGCCGTTGCAGCATCCCTGAATATGGAAGTTAATAGGAATATAAAAAAAGGGAGGAAGGTTTATCTGTTTAGCAAGAGTAATAGAAGGCAGATTTCAGACTACCTAACAGATCAAAACGAAAATTTCTGTTCCGACACTGACAATGTTGAGTGTTTATGGAAAAAGTTCAAGGCAATCGTAACGTGCGTTTTAGACAGGTACGTGCCGAGTAAAACTGTGAGGGACGGGAAAAACCCACCGTGGTACAACAACAAAGTTAGGAAACTACTGCGAAAGCAAAGAGAGCTCCACTCCAAGTTTAAACGCAGCCAAAACCTCTCAGACAAACAGAAGCTAAACGATGTCAAAGTTAGCGTAAGGAGGGCTATGCGTGAAGCGTTTAGTGAATTCGAAAGTAAACTTCTATGTACCGACTTGACAGAAAATCCTAGGAAGTTCTGGTCTTACGTTAAATCAGTAAATGGCTCGAAACAGCATATCCAGACACTCCGGGATGATGATGGCATTGAAGCAGAGGATGACACGCGTAAAGCTGAAATACTAAACACCTTTTTCCAAAGCTGTTTCACAGAGGAAGACCGCACTGCAGTTCCTTCTCTAAATCCTCGCACAAACGAAAAAATGGCTGACATCGAAATAAGTGTCCAAGGAATAGAAAAGCAACTGGAATCACTCAATAGAGGAAAGTCCACTGGACCTGACGGGATACCAATTCGATTCTACACAGAGTACGCGAAAGAACTTGCCCCCCTTCTAACAGCCGTGTACCGCAAGTCTCTAGAGGAACGGAAGGTTCCAAATGATTGGAAAAGATCACAGATAGTCCCAGTCTTCAAGAAGGGTCGTCGAGCAGATGCGCAAAACTATAGACCTATATCTCTTACGTCGATCTCTTGTAGAATTTTAGAACATGTTTTTTGCTCGCGTATCATGTCATTTCTGGAAACCCAGAATCTACTATGTAGGAATCAACATGGATTCCGGAAACAGCGATCGTGTGAGACCCAACTCGCCTTATTTGTTCATGAGACCCAGAAAATATTAGATACAGGCTCCCAGGTAGATGCTATTTTTCTTGACTTCCGGAAGGCGTTCGATACAGTTCCGCACTGTCGCCTGATAAGCAAAGTAAGAGCCTACGGAATATCAGACCAGCTGTGTGGCTGGATTGAGGAGTTTTTGGCAAACAGAACACAGCATGTTGTTATCAATGGAGAGACGTCTACAGACGTTAAAGTAACCTCTGGCGTGCCACAGGGGAGTGTTATGGGACCATTGCTTTTCACAATATATATAAATGACTTAGTAGATAGTGTCGGAAGTTCCATGCGGCTTTTCGCGGATGATGCTGTAGTATACAGAGAAGTTGCTGCATTAGAAAATTGTAGCGAAATACAGGAAGATCTGCAGCGGATAGGCACTTGGTGCAGGGAGTGGCAACTGACCCTTAACATAGACAAATGTAATGTATTGCGAATACATAGAAAGAAGGATCCTTTATTGTATGATTATATGATAGCAGAACAAACACTGGTAGCAGTTACTTCTGTAAAATATCTGGGAGTATGCGTACGGAGCGATTTGAAGTGGAATGATCATATAAAACTAATTGTTGGTAAGGCGGGTACCAGGTTGAGATTCATTGGGAGAGTGCTTAGAAAATGTAGTCCATCAACAAAGGAGGTGGCTTACAAAACACTCGTTCGACCTATACTTGAGTATTGCTCATCAGTGTGGGATCCGTACCAGGTCGGGTTGACGGAGGAGATAGAGAAGATCCAAAGAAGAGCGGCGCGTTTCGTCACTGGGTTATTTGGTAACCGTGATAGCGTTACGGAGATGTTTAATAAACTCAAGTGGCAGACTCTGCAAGAGAGGCGCTCTGCATCGCGGTGTAGCTTGCTCGCCAGGTTTCGAGAGGGTGCGTTTCTGGATGAGGTATCGAATATATTGCTTCCCCCTACTTATACTTCCCGAGGAGATCACGAATGTAAAATTAGAGAGATTAGAGCGCGCACGGAGGCTTTCAGACAGTCGTTCTTCCCGCGAACCATACGCGACTGGAACAGGAAAGGGAGGTAATGACAGTGGCACGTAAAGTGCCCTCCGCCACACACCGTTGGGTGGCTTGCGGAGTATCAATGTAGATGTAGATGTAGATGTAGATGTAGGAATGAATTTAGAGTGAGTAACGAGCAGGACTGACGGGACACAAAGCTGGCGACGAACAAGAGCTATCTGTGGTAAATATATTTATCGTTAACTCGTGGTACACAGCGGGTCATTTGTAATGTAAAATAATAATAATAATAATAATAATAATAATAATAATAATAATATATAGGTCTACATCAGTCCTTAGTTCATCGCTTCAGCATTAACTTCCAAGAAATTACAGTTCCATATAATACAGCATTTGAAAACAAGGCGCTACAGTCTGGAACCGCGCGACCGCTACGGTCGCAGGTTCGAATCCTGCCTCGGGCATGGATGTGTGTGATGTCCTTAGGTTGGTTAGGTTTAAGTAGTTCTAAGTTTTAGGGGACTGATGACCTCAGATGTTAAGTCCCATAGTGCGCAGAGCCATTTGAACCATTCGATATCTTGATTGTGGGGAATTACAAAAAGAACAAAGCTGGCTAGGTCGGCTATAGTGACGCGCCGCCATAGCGTCTGCAATGAGTGTCCGCACCTGGGCGTGTAATGCGGCATCAGCCTCCCCCTGTTGTCTCCTCAGCTTCTCTTCCAGGGTGCAGCTCAGCTCCAGCATCAGCAGACCTGGAAGTGGGAGAGGGTAAACACAGTTAAGTACAGCACTCATGTTCCAGGAACACCAGGCGGAAGTTACTATTGCCTGGATTTTACGCGAAGTTAAAATTCCAGTACTTCATTCATCTCAACACTACTGTAGAAAAGTCGCCACTGTGTAATGTAGAATTCTATTTGTGAGATGTTTTCAGTACTGCATACGACTGGACAGTATACTGACGGTGATCTTACACTGCAGCTCATTTTTGTTCATCACAGTTTTATCAAGTTTTAACATCCTTTGAATGTACCTATCTTCGCTACAAGATATTTATGTTTTGCTTCCTACTTTAGGAAAACAGGTCCAGGTGGTAGTGATATAATAGATCTAAATCTATGGTAAAAGAAAGGAAAATTTGACAATGAAAGACTCATTTGGATCTCACAAGTTCTTAAATAATATTTCTCTGCATACCTCTGCATGATTATGTTGCACTTCATCCTCCAATATGTCGTGCTCGTAGGGTACAGACTTCAGCATTTTAACTGAATTTATTTCATCTTCACTCAAAAGAGACTGTAGGTTGTTTAATCAATTGATCATCCCTCTATTAGCGGACAGTGGAACTAATATGGTAAGAATTTAGAGATTTTGTAAGATGCCTTGCTCCCTAAACTATTTCGGAGCAGTTTTTAATGTGGTGTTAGGGCATCTTGCTCTTCCTGGTTTTTCTGTAAGTGAACAGGCGGCAACATTTTCCAGAGCTTTTTTTTGGCCTTTATTCTATAATTTACACTGCGCAAAAGAAATAAAGGGTCGCCTTTTTGAAACCCCATCTTATATTCCCACTGCCATGTAAGAGTTTGATATTTGGTTCAAAAGTGCCCACAACCTTCCTCTGTTATGGCGCGAAGGTGTGACGTCCTACATCACCCCCAGACTTGGCGATGCTTCAAACAGCAAGGCATCGACACATGCGGGAAAAAGGCCACAGCTCGGAAGTTCGCGTGAGTTGTAAAGCGGATTAATGATGTCACAAGGACGGCAAATTTCACCGTAACTCTGCCCAACTCCACTCTGGAAGTGCGATGATGGGAAGGTCGTCGCACCCCTGCCCATTACCCGCATCTCACGCCCCTTCTCTTGATACCTCTGCAACAGACGTCAGAACTGCGACTCCAAACCTTGAAAACACGTGACTGTTTGATGAGTGGCCGGGCTAAACATTTCATACAGACCGCCGCTTGTAGTCAACACGAAAAGACTCAGGAAGTAGCGTGAAAGGCGTCATTAAATCCATTCCTTCACTTGGTGCATTCATTTGTACATATTTCGTCATTCAAAACGGCAGTTGTCAGTGTAATGTGCACCGGAACGATGTTCTTGATAATCTTCAACCCTGCTGATCCCCCGCCCCCTCCCCCCGGGATGATTCAATCCTTCTCTAAGGACATCGTGAGTCTGCAACCCCATTAAACATGATCTGACCCCATGGCAGTGCAGCGCAACTCCAAATTTTGCTCTGGTAGATGGGGTAGGACCACTGGGAGCCATTCACAGCCCTTCGACGAAATGCGATGGTGATCAACAGCAGTAGGAGGTGTTCATACTTTTTCGGCCCTCCTGTTTTGTGCCCTGCTCTGGCGTGATCATCGATGGAGTGTGACATTTGCAGATGCAGGAATAAAACGACAAAAGGTCCACTGAAGATCGCCGGGTGCAGTAACACCCACGATACCACCAACGCACCTCTGACAGGCGCTTTAAAAATATACCTGTACAGGGACAAACCTTGACCAATACCTAGACCCATCACATGTGCATCTACATCACAGCCATACTCCGCAAGCCACCTGACGGTGTGTGGCGGAGGGAACCTTGAGCACCTCCATCGGTTCTCCCTTCTATTCCAGTCTCGTATTGTTCGTGGAAAGAAATATTGTCGGTATGCCTCTGTGTGGGCTCTAATCTCTCTGATTTTATCCTCATGATCTCTCCGCGAGATATACTTAGGAGGGAGCAATATACTGCTTGACTCCTCGGTGAAGGTATGTTCTCGAAACTTCAACAAAAGCCCGTGCCGAGCTACGGAGCGTCTCTCTTGCAGAGTCTTCCACTGGAGTTTATCTATCATCTCCGTAACGCTTTCGTGATTACTAAATGATCCTCTAGTGAAGCGCGCTGCTCTCCGTTGGATCTTTTCTATCTCTTCTATCAACCCTATCTGGTACGGGTCCCACACCGGTGAGCAGTATTCAAGCAGTGGGCGAACAAGAGTACTGTAACCTACTTCCTTTGTTTTCGGACAGCATTTCCTTAGGATTCTTCCAATGAATCTCAGTCTGGCATCTGCTTTACCGACGATTAATTTTATATGGTCATTCCATTTTAAATCACTCCTAATGCGTACTCCCAGATAATTTATGGAATTAACTGCTTCCAGTTGCTGACCTGCTATATTGTAGCTAAATGTATTCGCAGCACATTACACTTGTCTACATAGAGATTTTCAGTTGTCGTTCCCTGCACCATGCTTCAATTCGTTGCAGATCCTCCTGCATTTCATTACAATTTTCCATTGTTACAACCTCTCGATATGCTACAGCATCATCCGCAAAAATCCTCAGTGAACTTCCGATGTTATCCACAAGGTAATTGATATATATTGTGAATAGCAACGGTCCTACGACACTCCCCTGCCGCACAACAGAAATCACTCTTACTTCGGAAGACTTCTCTCCATTGAGAATGACATGCTCCGTTCTGTCATCTAGGAGCTCTTCAATCCAATCGCACAATTGGTCTGATAGTCCATATGCTCTTACTTTGTTCATTAAACGACTGTGTGGAACTGTATCAAACGCCTTGCGAAAGTCAAGAAACACGGCATCTGCCTTGGAACCCTGGCTATGGCTCTCTGAGTCTCATGGACGAACAGCCCGAGCTGGGTTTCACACGATCGTCTTTTTCGAAATCCATGCTGATTCCTACAGAGTAGATTTCTAGTCTCCAGAAAAGTCATTATACTCAAACATAATACGTGTTCGAAAATTCTACAACTGATCGACGGTAGAGATTTACGTCTATAGTTCTGCACATCTGTTCGGCGTTCCTTCCTGAAAACGGGGATGACCTGTGCCCTTTTCCAATCCTTTAGAACGCTACATTCTTCTAGAGACCTACGGTACACCGCTGCAAGAAGGGGGGCAAGTTCCATCGTGTACTCTGTGTAAAATCGAACTGGTATCCCATCAGGTCCAGCGGCCTTTCCTCTTTTGAGCGATTTTAATTGTTTTTCTATCCCTCTGTCATCTATTTCGATATCTACCATTTTGTCATCTGTGCGACAATCTAGAGAAGGAACTACAGTGCCGGCCGGAGTGGCCGAGCGGTTAAAGGCGCTACAGTCTGGAACCGCACGACCGCTACGGTCACAGGTTCGAATCCTGCCTCTGGCATGGATGTGTGTGATGTCCTTAGGTTAGTTAGGTTTAAGTAGTTCTAAGTTCTAGGGGACTTATGACCACAGCAGTTGAGTCCCATAGTCCTCAGAGCCATTTGAACCATTTTTTTTTTTTTTTTAACTACAGTGCAGTCTTCCTCTGTGAAACAGCTTTGGAAAAAGACATTTAGTATTTCGGCCATTAGTTTGTCATCCTCTGTTTCAGTACCATTTTGGTCACAGAGTGTCTGGACATTTTGTTTTGACCCACCTACCGCTTTGGCATAAGACCAAAATTTGTTAGGATTTTCTGCCAAGTCAGTACATAGAACGTTACTTTCGAATTCGTTGAACACCTCTCGCATAGCCCTCCTCACACTACATTTCGCTTCGTGTAATTTTTGTTTATCTGCAGGGCTTTGGCTATGTTTACGTTTGCTGTGAAGTTCCCTTTGCTTCCGCAGCAGTTTTCTAACTCGGATGTTGTACCACGGTGGCTCTTTTCCATCTCTTACGATCTTCCTTGGCACATACTCATATAATTGTACGATGGTTTTGTACTTTGTCCACTGATCCTCAACACTATCTGTACTTGAGATAAAACTTTCGTGTTGAGCCGTCAAGTACTCTGAAATCTGCTTTTGTCACTTTGCTAAACAGAAAAATCTTCCTACCTTTTTAAATATTTCTGTTTACGGCTGAAATCACCGATGCTGTAACCCTGTTCTGCATTAACTGTTTCAAATAGTTCGGGTCTGTTTGTCATTAGAAGGTCTATTATGTTATCGCCATGAGTCGGTCCTCTGTTTAACTGCTCAAGGTAGTTTTCAGATAATGCACTTAAAAAAATTTCACTGGATCACGCAGGCAACCACTTCAACATCTTCGGCTGAGAGGCGCCGCTGCGCTAACCCCTGTTTGCAAGTGTGCACAATCTGAGCCGTGTAGGAATCGATGCATTAAAGTGCTCGACGAAGGTGTGCGGGTGGTACCGAGCGTGTTGTCGAATTGGGATGTCTTAGAGAAGTCTTTGCCATTTTATTCGTGCGTTTGTCAATGTCGCATCCTTCCGTGATCAGGAGGGCTTAGAAAGCATAAACACCCTTTGTTAATTCAGATAATGTTCAAATTTCGTCGAATGGTGTTGATGTTCCCTAGTGGTTCCACTACGTGTACCAGAGCAAACATTGCAGTCGCCTTCCGTGTTACGTAGGTATCTATTTCCATGTCCATGTGACATAACTGGATCCTGTCTTTGTAATCTATTTTTGTAAACGGATTTCGGTATAGGCTGTGTTTACTCCTATGTAATCAATTAGAAATGGAATTACACGTTTCTTTCTTGTTATTTACGTACTATACTTTCCTTTTAACTTTCATAATTGGGTCTTTTGTCTGCTTGTTGACAAGTTTTCCTGTGATGCTGCATGGTTTGAATTTAGCTATAGTATCATTTCTTGTTGTCCCGTATTATTTGTTTTATGCATCTGTCTACAGTCCTGGTTGAAAATTTCAATAAAGTTCCATATGCATTGCCAGTGTTTCGGGTCGATTTTCTCATTCGTAATTTTTTGCGGCTAGTTGTGTGTATTTACATAGACTTCCATCTCTTTCAGAATGTCCGTTAACGATCCTTTTGATGTTACGTGTAAAAGTTGCACAGCTTGCTTTATATACTGTGTGCTGTTCGGCCTTTAGGTGATAGAAAAAAAGTAGATGGATTGCTGTTACTGTCACTATTGTGTTCTTGGTATCTAATGGTGAGGTTTCTACCAATCAGAATTTATCAGAATCTTGCATTCAGATACATTGGTGATTTTGCTTTACACGACTGAGTTTGTGATCTAAAATTGTATCTTTTTTAGTATGCGAATTTACAGCTCAGGACCGCCTATTGGTACACAGCACAACACATCTTATTAGCAAAAAGTTAAACAATCTTGTAACATAAAAAACAGCAAACAACTGAAAACGAAGAAGACGACCTGAAACACAGGCAGTACATAGGGAACTTTATTGAAATTATCAACCAGGACAGTGGACAAGTGCATAAGAACAAATAGTACGAGGCAGCTAGAGATTACATTATAACTAATTTCAAAATAAGATATAGATTCGAACAAACAATGCTGTAACCATACACCATTGCTAGAAAACCTGTCAACAAGCTGGTAAAAAGACAAACCATAGAAAATCAAAAAGACTGTGTAGGACACACATGGCAAAAAAGAAATATTTAATTCCATTTATAATTGAATACAAACAAATACATAGGACTAAACACGGGCTACACCGAATCCGTTTACGAAAATAAATTTCAGTGATAACATCCAGCGGTGTCACATGGAAAATCGATACCTACGTAATAGCAATGATAATCAATACTGCCTATCACCATACAATATCGCTGGATTCTCTCTGAAACAAGCTATCACGAAAATACTTACTCAAAGATTATAACCTGACAACTACATAAGGTAATAAGTCAGGTAAGGTGGTACTAAACTAGAAACTAAACTCCTCCCGAACAGGCCGTGAAGGCCCAACGGTACCGATCGGCCGCCGTGTCATCCTCAGCCCACAGGCATCATTGGATGCGGATATGGAGGGGTATGTAGCCAGCACACCGCTCTCCTCGCCGTATGTCAGTTTCCGAGACCGGAGCCGCTACTTCTCAGTCAAGTAGCTCCTCAGTTTGCCTCACAATGGCTGAGTGCACCCTGCTTGCCAACAGCGGTCGGCAGACCGGATGGTCACCCATCCAAGTGCTAGCCCAGCCCGATAGTGCTTAACTTCGGTGATCTGACTGGGTATTACCACTGCGGCAAGGCCGTTGGCAGGTAAGGTCGTAACCAACCATTATTACATCAGTTTTACCAACGGAACGTAACTAATAAGCAGACAGACAGTGACGGAACCACCGATATCGCATAGATGTCAAATCCATCAGACGCATGTAAAAAGTATAATAATGATTGGTTGGTTGTTTTGGAGGAAGAGACCAAACTGCGAGGTCATCGTTCTCATCGGATTAGGGAAGGACGGGGAAAGAAGTCGGCCGTGCCCTTTCAAAGGAACCATCCCGGCATTTGCCTGGAGTGATTTAGGGAAATCACGGAAAACCTAAATCAGGATGGCCGGACGCGGGATTGAACCGTCGTCCTTCCGAATGCGAGTCCAGTGTGCTAACCACTGCGCCACCTCGCTCGGTGTATAATAATGAAATCCATATAATAATTACCTATAAAATGAGAAATAATGTATCAAAATTATGTACCATTTACTTTACTGCCTAAACAGGCAGTAGTAATAGTAGTAGTAGCAGCAGCAGCAGCTTTATTCATCTGTAAATCTCTTTTTACAAGGTTTAGGACATGTTAAAGTATTTACAAGTTTAGATGAATTTAAAATAAGCTAATTCGTATACACATATATTTACAGACTTCTAGCTAGAGACAGTCATTAAATTTACTCCTGGTATACAATACATTTTTTATATCGTATTGAATAATGTAATGCCACACTGTTCACTCATATCTCACACTCAGTCACTGCACACACTATACACACATTTTTTCATAACACTTCACTCACTCACCACACAGCCCGCATCTCGTGGTCGTGCGGTAGCGTTCTCGCTTTCCACGCCCGGGTTCCCGGGTTCGATTCCTGGCGGGGTCAGGGATTTTCTCTGCCTCGTGATGGCTGGGTGTTGTGTGATGTCCTTAGGTTAGTTAGGTTTAAGTAGTTCTAAGTTCTAGGGGACTGATGACCATAGATGTTAAGTCCCATAGTGCTCAGAGCCATTTGAGCCACTCACCACACACACACACACACACACACACACACACACACACACACACACTGATGATCTCTGGACCATTTTCTGCACTGAAACTTCCCATTTTCTATCATGAACTGAGTCAGCATCCCTCCATAATGAGTGAGATGTTGAGCTCAGAAAGAGGATGAGGTGTTAGCGTTGTGCTATGCATAGCTTGGGGGTAAGTATTTATAGAAAGAAAAAGAGAAGGAAAAAAAAATCATAAAGTGAAGGTGTTATGTGGAATTTTGGGTGTTTTATAATCATTGTTACTATTTATTTGTATAAAATTTTTTATCAAACCCCTACTCTGTTTTATCCAAGTAATCCTTCAATGTCTAAAATGTATTGCATAATAGGTACTTTTAGCTGCCTTTTTAAATAAGTGCATTTTTGAAATTTCTTTAATCTCTTTTAAAAGCACTCAAACTTAACAGCCTACTTGGAATTAAATATTATAATGATACATTGTAGCAATGATAAAGTCTGGAATTTTACGCTCTCCATGGCTGTGCATGTACTGGGTAGGTGAATATGGGATTAAAGGGGAGAGAGTGATTTTAAATGGAATTTAACCATATTCACTCAGCCTCTTTTGAGCAACGGCGCTCGTGCCTTCGCTTTTGAAAGTCCAATATCCACTGACACAAGAGTAAGATCTATCGTGATTAGAACAGATTAATAGCAGGATAAGTGGGAAGATGATGACGCAACTGACCTGTGAGCCTGGTGCGGCCCGCGCGCAGCTGCCGTAACAGCGCCAGAAGTTCACCGCATGCTGCCTCCTTCCAGCTCAGCTGGTCGTCTGACAGCTCTGCAACAAGGCGTTCCAGTCACTCCGCACTGTGCGCGGCTTAAGTACTCTTTACTGGACATTTTTAAGGCGATTGCCAACAGCTCTTAAGTACTGTCTTTTATGAATGCAAGACACGCCACCTTCTATTAATTCTTCATCATCACCACTATCGACATTAGTTAATAACCATCATCACAATATCTGCATGGCGCAAAAAAGGAATGGAACAACCGTAAAAGCACAGGATACAGTTGGTGTACATGAGACGGTATAATCTAATACTTCAAAAGTTCATACTTTATTTACTAATCATATCATGTCATATAAAAAACACAATATACTAGCACAGCCTCATCAGTGTTGCTGAATGTCAAATGTACAATCAAATACATATACTCAACAGATGGTCTGTCACATGTGTGAGCACAGATACACTCCTGGAAATTGAAATAAGAACACCGTGAATTCATTGTCCCAGGAAGGGGAAACTTTATTGACACATTCCTGGGGTCAGATACATCACATGATCACACTGACAGAACCACAGGCACATAGACACAGGCAACAGAGCATGCACAATGTCGGCACTAGAACAGTGTATATCCACCTTTCGCAGCAATGCAGGCTGCTATTCTCCCATGGAGACGATCGTAGAGATGCTGGATGTAGTCCTGTGGAACGGCTTGCCATGCCATTTCCACCTGGCGCCTCAGTTGGACCAGCGTTCGTGCTGGATGTGCAGACCGCGTGAGACGACGCTTCATCCAGTCCCAAACGTGCTCAATGGGGGACGGATCCGGGGATCTTGCTGGCCAGGGTAGTTGACTTACACCTTCTAGAGCACGTTGGGTGGCACGGGATACATGCGGACGTGCATTGTCCTGTTGGAACAGCAAGTTCCCTTGCCGGTCTAGGAATGGTAGAACGATGGGTTCGATGACGGTTTGGATGTACCGTGCACTATTCAGTGTCCCCTCGACGATCACCAGTGGTGTACGGCCAGTGTAGGAGATCGCTCCCCACACCATGATGCCGGGTGTTGGCCCTGTGTGCCTCGGTCGTATGCAGTCCTGATTGTGGCGCTCACCTGCACGGCGCCAAACACGCATACGACCATCATTGGCACCAAGGCAGAAGCGACTCTCATCGCTGAAGACGACACGTCTCCATTCGTCCCTCCATTCACGCCTGTCGCGACACCACTGGAGGCGGGCTGCACGATGTTGGGGCGTGAGCAGAAGACGGCCTAACGGTGTGCGGGACCGTAGCCCAGCTTCATGGAGACGGTTGCGAATGGTCCTCGCCGATACCCCAAGAGCAACAGTGTTCCTAATTTGCTGGTAAGTGGCGGTGCGGTCCCCTACGGCACTGCGTAGGATCCTACGGTCTTGGCGTGCATCCGTGCGTCGCTGCGGTCCGGTCCCAGGTCGACGGGCACGTGCACCTTCCGCCGACCACTGGCGACAACATCGATGTACTGTGGAGACCTCACGCCCCACGTGTTGAGCAATTCGGCGGTACGTCCACCCGGCCTCCCGCATGCCCACTATACGCCCTCGCTCAAAGTCCGTCAGCTGCACGTACGGTTCACGTCCACGCTGTCGCGGCATGCTACCAGTGTTAAAGACTGCGATCGAGCTCCGTATGCCACGGCAAACTGGCTGACACTGACGGCGGCGGTGCACAAATGCTGCGCAGCTAGCGCCATTCGACGGCCAACACCGCGGTTCCTGGTGTGTCCGCTGTGCCGTGCGTGTGATCATTGCTTGTACAGCCCTCTCGCAGTGTCCGGAGCAAGTATGGTGGGTCTGACACACCGGTGTCAATGTGTTCTTTTTTCCATTTCCAGGAGTGTATTATCAGGTGATTGTAAACAAGTAGGAATCGATCATATGCAAACAAAAGTAATGCAGGTGCTGCTTCATTCATTTAGTTACTAAATCAAGTTGCAAAAAATCTATTCTAGACATAGAAAAAAGTTAAATATACACTACAATAACAAGTCAGTTTCACAATGAAAAAAGAAAAATTGGCAGTGTGATAACATGAATTGGCAGATAAGTCTTGATAATGAAAATAGGTAAGGTGTGTAACATTAGATAATGGTATAACAACTGTATTAATATTTACACATACATATGTGTGTGTCTAATCATATCAATGTAGAAACAGGTTTTGGAGATAGTTGTGGAAAAATTACATTCAGTGCAAAAGAGAGCTATCCTTCATTTTATCCTGGGTACAAATGATATGCAAGGGGAGCAGATAAAACTGCCCCATCAAACAAAAAAATAAAACTAAAAGTGTATCTGAAGCTAAAATTCTAAACTATTAGTATCAAGCAACCATATCTCATTTTGAATGTATAATCTCTAGCACAGTGGTCTGTAGGAACCATGATGTTTTTGCTTGTTTGAGAAACAGAACTAATAACTAATTTGCACAACAAGTGTTAACTAGCGCATTTGTAGCTTTCAACATCGAATGTATAAGCAGTACTAGCTATATCTTTATTTAGTTTGTTGTTCATAACACAGATCTATCGAAGGTTACTCTTTGTTTCGTTTACAATTAGCTGGTGATAGTTGCAACTGTGCTTTCATGTCTGACACTGAACCTCTTCAGTACTGATACCTGTTTGTTCAATCGATATTCAGCAGTTCTGGTGCGCCTGTATTAATGTTTCCATATTGATTGGCATGACACGACATGATATTTAAATAACATATGAACATTTGGAAGTACTACGTTATACTGTCTAACATATAATTGGTTGTACTTCATGAGTTTCTGGTTGTTTCATGGTTTTTTCTCTCTACTGTGATGATAGCTACTATCCGAGACCAGTAGCGATACTAAAAGACATATACAAAGCTGTGTGTTACACTCTCATTAAAAAAATCTTTATTGACATGTGCTGTTCATACTATGCAACTAGAACCTTATTCGCAGCAGGCACATTTCAAGATTACAAATTACTGCGTAAGGACACAGAGTGCACATAATAGCTCATAAATAGGGCCAGAATTTCCATAACCTAAAAATTACCATAACATGCACAAATACTACATTATTATGACCAAATACAGGAATATTCACAATAATAGAAGGTATGACCTAACAATATTAAATGAGGTAAAATTTATGTTGTAAAATAAATAACTGAGTTTATGGTAATGAACTACTTATTTAAGAATAAAATGCTCATGACAAGCACTTTAAACTAAGGCATTTGACTGTAAGTAGCCATCACGGGTTTGCCACTGGATCACGGTGTGCAAATTCCACAATATTTCCTTGGAGCAACTGTCTGTCATCTTCGGGTGATTCAACCTTACTGGTGGCTAGGTACGACTGACGGTATCCGTTTTTTTTCCCTTTATTGTTATTTTCAAACCTTTACAGAAAGGTAGGCCTGCAGCGGGTTATCTACGCCGCCCTTTGGCCATAGGAAAACATACATTAAACAGGAAGACATAAAAACAAACATACATGGAGGATAAAAACAGAAGACATACATATCAAAATAAAGGAAGGCGTTCACAGACACACTGGTTGTACAAAAAAGTTCAGCACTGTATACAAATGGAGACATAGAGTTTCACGCATGAACGCAGGAGCACTGAAGGAGAGACACTGATGAACTGAAGGGAACAGAAACACTAGCACAGTAGCGACGAACATTGGCGCATTAAAACATACTATTTGCACGAAAAAGTCGAGGGCCTGCCATAGGGACGAGGGTAGGGTAGGAGCGAGGGGCGGAGGGTGCCAGTGGGAGAGAAGAAATGGAGGGGAGGGGAGAGGGTATGGGGGGGGTGTGGAGGCCTGGGAAGGGGGGAGGAATTGAGGAGGGACAGAGGGGGAAAAGAGGGAGTCCTGGGGGAAAAACACAGGAGGAGGAAGGGGAGGATCAAAGCTGGTAGGAGGGGTAGATGGAGGTGACGAGTGCATCATCAGGGAGGGGGAGTTGGCAGAACCCACCTTGAGCGAGGGTATGGGGTGTTTTAAGATGGAGGGTGGGTGTGATGCAGTAGTACAGGCGCGGCAGCGGACGGGGGTGAGGGGGATCAAGTTTACAGGAGGTGTAAAGGAACCGTATCCATTCAAGGAAGAGGAGGAGGTGGGGGAAAGGAATTAAGTCGTAGAGGATACTCGTGGGGGATGGGAGGCAGATGCGATAGGCGACGTAGAGCGCATGGCATTCCAGGATTTGAAGGGACTTGTAGAAGGTAGGAGGAGCGGAGATGGTTCAAATGGCTCTGAGCACTATGGGACTTAACTTCTGAGGTCATCAGCCTCCTAGAACTTAGAACTACTTAAACCTAACTAACCTAAGGACATCACACACATCCATGCCCGAGGCAGGATTCGAACTTGCGACCGTAACGGTCGCGCGGTTCCAGACTGTAGCGCCTAGAACCGCTCGGCCACAGTGGCCAGTGAGGAGCAGAGATCCAGGTGGGATGGGCATTACAGAGGATGGGGCGGATGAGGGATTTATAAGTGTGGACGATGGTGGAGAAGTCCAGACCCCATGTGCGGCGGTATCCACACGTCGACTGCTTTTTTTTTTTTTTTTTTTTTTTGTAGAAAATGTTCGCGAAGAAAGCGCAGGCATGGAAATCATGCATTCCCAGTGATTTGGAGATAGTTGGTGCCATACTCAAACGCCCTCTGCCGAAAATCACAGAGCGGCTCTCCTGTGCGTGTGCTATATGTTGTGTTTATTTACAGTGCTGCCAGACGTTACTCACTAAAAACCGTACTATACCAATGTTATGACGGGTTTGATTTTCGCGTCGTGATTTAATAGCAGCCAGTGCAGAGTTCCAGGCTGTGCTCAGTTGAAATCCGGTATCCCTGTTGATGAGATTATCGGCTGCACAGATATGTGTTAATTCCTTAATGACGCAGTCCCAGAAAGATGATGCCGGGAATAAATCTCTCATTTTTTTCTTCATAAATCATGCGATGTTCTGTATTCAGACTTTTTCGGTTGACGAAGGCGTGTGTGACGCTGATTTTTATCGCAGCGTTCTTGTACTGTGCGACATGTCTGACCTGTTTACGCTGCCCCACATTGACAAGGAATCTTATACACCCCACATTTCCTCAGGCCAAGATCATCCTTAACCGAACCCAACAGGTTTCTCAGTTTTGCAGAGGGTTGAAAAATACACTTAATGCCATACCTTCTGAGGACTCATCCGATTCTTCACTACATGGCACCAAAATACGGCATAAACGCCGAAGTGGTGGGTGTCTCAGTATCTTCGTTCTGCTCCATAGATTGAACTCGCTTGGGCCTGAATTCATTACGTATCTGTCTCGCAGAATAACCGTTTTGTCGGAACACTGTCCTCAAAAGCTGTATTTCACTCGACAGGCTTTCAGGATCAGATACCACATGTGCTCCACGACCTAACGTACGTAATGCAATACCGCATTGGGCAGGATGATTGCAGTTTGTCGTCTGCAGATATAGCTCTGTATGCGTTGGCTTCCGGTAGACGCTGTGTCCCTAGGTTCTACCTGCTTTCCTTCGTACCAAAACATCAAGAGAAGGTAATGTACCATCTTTTTCCACTTCCATTGTGAAGTTTATATTTGGATGGAGCGAATTCAGATCCTGAAGAAACGTCGGTAGAGTATCAAGTCGATGTGACCACACCATATTGTGGAATTTGCACTACGTGAAGTGGTGACAAATCCATGAAGACTATTTACAACATATCCGCCGGGAAAGCTTGAAGAGTCATATATAGTTTGTTGTATGTCATGCATAGTATGCTTTGTGTGCTTTTCTTAAATCCCCGTTTTTACTTCAATTTACGAGATCTTAGTTCCACTATACAATGAATACCTTATGCAAATTTTCAAAGAAAAAAAATTTCCTAATGTCAGACAATTAAGCCTTACACTTCGAAAAACTTGTTTCTACCTCAGATGACGCAAGAGGGGCATATTTAAATGATGAATCTAAATCTAAATGATTAAGAGAGAACTTTTCCCCTAACTAAATCACTGAAATGGAAGTGTATGATGCCCTTGAATTTTGTTCTGACATATTTTCCATTTTCTTTGACATTTCTTTTCCCACTTTACTACAACACCTTCTAATTTGTTCACAATTTTTTCCACATTTTCTGTCTGCTTCACTACTGGCAGTTCTGATTGTCCAAAGCAGTTATGGCACGAGGAATAAATCCAAAATTTGATTTTGTTTACGACAGTTGGCCTGAAATTTCAGGATTAGACGTTAATTCTTGGCCCAGTCCAATTGAAGCGGCATCGCTGCTGCAAATGAATCAGTGATGCTTTTTCCAACGTTTAAGTTCTGGCAGTAGTAGTTGCCAGTATCAGTCCAAGATCTCTTGTCAGATGGGAGATGGTGGTAAGAAAAAGTCTGGAGCTAACAACTTAATGCTGGAACACATGAAGCGACTTTCAAAATACCTTTGCGACACACCAAATAAATTTGTCAATATCGCTGAATTTACCACGAATTTATTCTGCAGCTCTGGGTAAGTCCTGAAGGAAACAAGTAACATGTACCTTTTTATTTTATACTGCGTTTAGCGAATCGGCGGCTTTCCCCGTATGAGGCGCAACATCCTCAACATACATTACAAAGAGTAGTACATTGTCATTCTTAATGTCGTAGGGTCGTATGGAACCCATAGATTTGTCGAACAATTTGCTAATGGTGGAAAAATTTGCTTCTTCTAAACGTTCACAGTTCATTAGAAACTTTTCGCCTAGACCATCTTCTTCCAAAGTCGCAGAATGATATTTTCAATATATTTTCCCGTACAGTCGGTTTACTGACACACACATTTTTGTTATTTGTAATCCGTTGTCTGATTTGTTGCATTTCTTTTTCCTAGCTTTGGCTGGCATAGCCTTTCCTTAATGTGAAAGAATCAGGAAGAGATTTTCCTGTGTATTTTTCTAAGTTCGGATTGTTCAACATAGTTAATGGAATGTCATCACAAAGAAAAGCTGTGCAAAGTTCTTCACAGAAAAGTGATTAATGTTGGTGCGTCCTAGGGGCGCAGGCTGTAGTTTAGTTTTTATATGGTTTTTTTTTAATATTATTTTCAATCCTTTGCATTCCAAGTCTCTGTTTTTCTGTTTGACACATGGTGCTGAACGTTAAATGACTTCTCAGCAGTTAATCTTAGGTCGCACAGATTACAACACAGTACTTTGGCATCAGTTACAAGCTTTCGACTTCAACAAGACTGAATAAGACAATTATAGACTTGTCTTGCCAATTTCCAGTAAACAAAATGAGATGTGCAGTTCTGAGAAACGTACACGGAAGAAAGAAACCGCAAGAGAAACCATTTTTACTTCTTGAAAGAGTGAAAATGTAACGAATGTGACCGTTTACTTACTAAACTACGCTCTGACAGATAGAAATGGTCACATGTGCCAAAATATGACTTAACAAATTATAGTTTTTCATTTCGTTTTTTCATGACAAACATGTATTTAAGGAATACGCCAGTCTTACCGAAAAAATATATGCCCCATGAAAAAAATCATAGTTCTACTCACTACTCATGATAAAAGAGATCATGTTAACTGGAGACGAATTCAGTTCTTTCTGTTGATTGATTGATATAGGCGAAGAATAGTAGGAGTTAACTAATGTTTCCTGAAATGAAATTTCTGCATTATCTTTTGTTTAATGCAGTGTCCTCCATAAGATCTGGCAGATCGTAGATATGACATTATCACTTGACAGGCAGTTCGGGAGATGGTACAGGAGCTCTCCGTGGAAATAAACAGTGAGTAGTATGAATAGGTTAGAAACTCAAGTCCATGGTGTAACAAAGACTCTAACGGCCTCCATTCTGTGTGGAAGAGAACCCACGAGATTTATCAGGCATGCCTTATGCAGCTGAAGCTACCCACTGATTATTAGGTTACTAACAACCTTCCACACGGAGCACGTCTGTATCTCACTACTGGCTTTTAGTATCAGCCGCACGCAGTTGACGTCAACTAGTGTATGGGATTGAAATGACGTTGTTACAACGTTCAAACCAGTTGCCAAAATAAAATCGACATTTTAAGTACAGCTGGAAGAATTTATTCATTTTTAATATACATTTATACCATCTGACGTTCTACTGTCCTCCATTTCAACTATGGATGTACGAAGACTAAATTGTTTGGATGTTAACATTGCGAGTAGAACGCTTCTTTGGCTGTCGATGCACTCTGCGCTTCGTATCATCTGAAAAAAAAAAACGCCATCTCGCAACTTTCTGCTCACAGAAGCTCCCAGGCAACTAACGTCCACTTTCTGCGATGTTTGGGCCGGTGAAGACGTGTAGCTTTTAATGTATCGCTATGAGCGATGGACCTTAGCGACATACCAGCCTCCAGATGTCCATCGTAAGCAGTTCGCTTCGCAATCTTCCCTCGGAGACTAATTAACACGAATCTGTATTCATTCACAATAGTCCGCAGCTCGTGGTCGTGCGGTATCGTTCTCGCTTCCCGCGCCCGGGTTCCCGGGTTCGATTCCCGGCGGGGACAGGGATTTTCTCTGCCTCGTGATGACTGGGTGTGGTGTGATGTCCTTAGGTTAGTTAGGTTTAAGTAGTTCTAAGTTCTAGGGACTGATGACCATAGATGTTAAGTCCCATAGTGCTCAGAGCCATTTGAACCATTCACAGTAGCATTGCCTGTGGGTTTGAAACCGATTCTTGTTAGTAAAGCGTGACCATAGTCTCGGGGTTCATGTTTGTTAGGATATTTTTTACGACCACTGTTTTTATGCCAAGTTACTTGGATGCGATTGGTACACCATTCCTTATAGATGTTGTTGTTGTTGTGGTCTTCAGTCCTGAGACTGGTTTGATGCAGCTCTCCATGCTACTCTATCCTGTGCAAGCCTCTTCATCTCCCAGTACCTGCTGCAACCTACATCCTTCTGAATCTGCTTAGTGTATTCATCTCTTGGTCTCCCTCTACGATTTTTACCCTCCACGCTGCCCTCCAATACTAAATTGGTGATCCCTTGATGCCTCAGAACATATCCTACCAACCGATCCCTTCTTCTAGTCAAGTTGTGCCACAGATTTCTCTTCTCCCCAATCCTATTCAATACTTCCTCATTAGTTATGTGGTCTACCCATCTAATCTTCAGCATTCTTCTGTAGCACCACATTTCGAAAGCTTCTATTCTCTTCTTGTCCAAACCATTTATCGTCCATGTTTCACTTCCATACATGGCTACACTCCATACAAACACTTTCAGAAATGACTTCCTGACACTTAAATCTATACTCAATGTTAACAAATTTCTCTTCTTCAGAAACGATTTCCTTGCCATTGCCAGTCTACATTTTATATCCGCTCCACTTCGATCATCATCAGTTATTTTGCTCCCCAAATAGCAAAACTCCTTTACTGCTTTAAGTGTCTCATTTCCTAATCTAATTCCCTCAGCATCATCCGAGTTAACTCGACTACATTCCACTATCGCCGTATTGCTTTTGTCCTTTCAAGACACTATCCATTCCGTCCAACTGCTCTTCCAAGTCCTTTGCTGTCTCTGACAGAATTACAATGTCATCGGCGAACCTCAAAGTTTTTATTTCTTCTCCATGAATTTTAGTACCTACTCCGAATTTTTCTTTTGTTTCCTTTACTGCTTGCTCAATATACAGATTTAATAACATCGGGGAGAGGCTACAACCCTGTCTCACTCCTTTCCCAACCACTGCTTCCCTCTCATGCCCCTCGACTCTTATAACTGCCATCTGGTTTCTGTACAAATTGTAAATAGCCTTTCGCTCCCTGTATTTTACCCCTGCCACCTTCAGAATTTGAAAGAGAGTATTCCAGTTAACGTTGTCAAAACCTTTCTCTAAGTCTACAAATGCTAGAAACGTAGGTTTGCCTTTTCTTAATCTTTCTTCTAAGATAAGTCGTAAGGTTAGTATTGCCTCACGTGTTCCAACATTTCTACGGAATCTAAACTGATCTTCCCCGAGGTCCGCTTCTACAAGTTTTTCCATTCGTCTGTAAAGAATTCGCGTTAGTATTTTGTAGCTGTGACTTATTAAACTGATAGTTCGGTAATTTTCACATCTGTCAACACCTGCTTTCTTTGGGATTGGAATTATTATATTCTTCTTGAAGTCTGTGGGTATTTCGCCTGTCTCATACATCTTGCTCACCAGATGGTAGAGTTTTGTCATGACTGGCTCTCCCAAGGCCATCAGTAGTTCTAATGGAATGTTGTCTACTCCCGGGGCCTTGTTTCGACTCAGGTCTTTCAGTGCTCTGTCAAACTCTTCACGCAGTATCTTATCTCCCATTTCATCTTCATCTACATCCTCTTCCATTTCCATAATATTGTCCTCAAGTACATCGCCCTTGTATAAACCCTCTATATACTCCTTCCACCTTTCTGCCTTCCCTTCTTTGCTTAGAACTGGGTTGCCATCTGAGTTCTTGATATTCATACAAGTGGTTCTCTTCTCTCCAAAGGTCTCTTTAATTTTCCTGTAGGCAGTATCTATCTTACCCCTAGTGAGACAAGCGTCTACATCCTTACATTTGTCCTCTAGCCAGCCCTGCTTAGCCATATTGCACTTCCTGTCGATCTCATTTTTGAGACGTTTGTATTCCTTTTTGCCTGCTTCATTTACTGCATTTTTATATTTTCTCCTTTCATCAATTAAATTCAATATTTCTTCTGTTACCCAAGGATTTCTATTAGCCCTCGTCTTTTTACCTACTTGATCCTCTGCTGCCTTCACTACTTCATCCCTCAGAGCTACCCATTCTTCTTCTACTGTATTTCTTTCCCCCATTCCTGTCAATTGTTCCCTTATGCTCTCCTTGAAACTCTCTACAACCTCTGGTTCTTTCAATTTATCCAGGTCCCATCTCCTTAAATTCCCGCCTTTTTGCAGTTTCTTCAGTTTCAATCTGCAGTTCATAACCAATAGATTGTGGTCAGAATCCACATCTGCCCCTGGAAATGTCTTACAATTTAAGACCTGGTTCCTAAATCTCTGTCTTACCATTATGTAATCTATCTGATACCTTTTAGTATCTCCAGGATTCTTCCAGGTATACAACCTTCTTTCATGATTCTTGAACCAAGTGTTAACTATGATTAAGTTATGCTCTGTGCAAAATTCTACAAGGCGGCTTCCTCTTTCATTTCTTCCCACCAATCCATATTCACCTACTATGTTTCCTTCACTCCCTTTTCCTACTGACGAATTCCAGTCACCCATGACTATTAAATTTTCGTCTCCCTTCACTACCTGAATAATTTCTTTTATCTCGTCATACATTTCATCAATTTCTTCATCATCTGCAGAGCTAGTTGGCATATAAACTTGTACTACTGTAGTAGGCATGTGCTTTGTGCCTATCTTGGCCACAATAATGCGTTCACTATGCTGTTTGTAGTAGCTAACCCGCACTCCTATTCTTTTATTCATTATTAAACCTACTCCTGCATTACCCCTATTTGATTTTGTATTTATAACCCTGTAATCACCTGACCAAAAGTCTTGTTCCTCCTGCCACCGAACATCACTAATTCCCACTATATCTAACTTTAACCTATCCATTTCCCTTTTTAAATTTTCTTGTAGTATTCAAGTAGGGAGATACGTAAATAGGCAGAATACGGCGGTGAGTCGGCAATGCCTATATAAGACAACAAGTGTCTGGCGCAGTTGTTAGATCAGTTACTGCTGCTACAATGGCAGGTTATCTAGATTTAAGTGAGTCTGATTGTGGTATTATAGTCGGCGCACGAGCGATGGGACACAGCATCTCCGAGGTAGCCATGAAGTGGAGATTTTCCCGTTCGACCATTTCATAAGTGTACCGTGAATACCAAGAATCCGGTAAAACATAAAATCTCTAACATCGCTGGGGCCGGAAAAAGATCCTGCAAGAACGGCACCAACGGCGACTGAATAGAATCGTTCAACGTGACCCAAGTGCAGCCCTTTCGCAAACTGCTGCATATTTCAGTGCCGGGCCATCAACAAGTGTCAACGTGCGAACCATTCAACGAGACATCATCGATATGGGCATTCGGAGCCGAACGCCGACTCGTGCACCCTTGAAGACTGCACGACACAAATCGTTACGCCTCGCCTGGGCGCGCCAACACCGGCATTGGACTGTTGTTGACTGGAAACGTGTTGGCTGATCTAACAAGTCTCGTTTCAAATTGTATCGAGTGGTATGGAGACAACCTCATGAATCCATGGACCCTGCATGTCAGCAGGGGGCTGCTCCAGCAGGTGGACACTTTTTAATGGTGTTGCCTCATGAATCCATGGACCCTGCATGTCAGCAGGGGACTGTTCCAGCTGGTGGACACTTTTTAATGGTTTGGAGCGTGTGCAGTTGGAGTGATATGGGACCCTTGATACGTCTAGATACGACTCTGACAGCTGACCCGTTCGGAAGCATCCCTCTGATCACTTGCATCCATTCATATTCCATGTACATTCCGACGGACTTGGGCAATTCCAGCAGGACAATGCGACAACCCAAACGTCCAGAATTGCAACAGAGTGGCTCCAGGAACACTCTTCTGAGTTTAAACACTTCTGCTGGCCACCAAACTCCCCAGACATGAACATTATTGAGCATATCTGGGATGCCTTGCAACGTGCTGTTCAGAAGAGATTTCATCCCCCTCGTACTCTTACAGATTTATGGACAGCCCTACAGGATTCATGGTGTCAATTCCCTCTACAACTATTTCAACATGAGTCCATGCCACGTCACGTTACGGCACTTCTGCTTGCTGGCGGGGCACTACACGATATTAGGCAGATGTACCCATTTCTTTGGCTCTTCAGTGTACAAATGTGACTGATGCAGGAACAGAAACGTAGATTCACCGAATTTGCATTATGTCCGCTTGCTGGCGATATGAGTGCAGTGCCTTGACAAAATGGCGAAAAAGCAAGGAAAGAGGTTCTGTGTGTTCGAATATGCGAGACGTTTGTCAGTTACAACAATTCAGCGTGGAAAAGAACTGCCATATAAACAGAACATTCTGCGTTGATATCGGCTGTTTAGGGACAGTAATTGTCTCTGTAAACAGGTGCCAGATGGAGACGGCGAGAGAAAGTTTAGTATGGAGTAAAATAGGAAAAAAGAAAAAAAGATAAACATACCGACTGTGTGCAACAATTACAAACGGAAGATTGTGGCGGGCGCCTTCTATTTTGTGCATCGCAATGCAGGAAGCACTTGAGGATGAACACGTTTTTCTTTTTTTGAGAGGCTGTCTTTTCTTATTTCTGCAAGTCTGTTGAGTATCACAGACGACCGATAGAATGGAGTGATTTTCTGTAGTCATCATTCAACTTAACACATTCGCTAGATAATAAGTTCACCGAAAAAAATATTAGTTACTCCATTAAGAAGGCACTCTGCTTATTTTTAGCCTGTATGTGAGACCTTTGTATGTTGCATTTGTGATTGTTTCCACAATTGACTACTGTTTCCGAGAATTTCATGTTCGAACGCAGCGGAGCACTCCCTCGCCCGACCGTCTGCATTGGTGGTTTGCTTCTAGTTGTGAAGATAAGGTTGCTCTGTTCCCTTGGTCCCCCAGTTCGCCTGACGTAATTCTTTGCGGATTTTTCCTTTGGGCGCACATGTAGGACCGTGTTTACGTAAGCCTACTGCCAAGAAAACTGAAACAGCTCAAAGAGCTCATCAATGTTTCTGTGATGACCATTGACGTTGCTACCTAAGGCATGGAACGAATCTGATTACCGCTTCGACATGCGTCGTGTGAGCAAAGGTGCAAAATGCAAACCTGGTGAGTTTATGTTTCTATTGATGTATCAATCATATTTGCAAGTGTAACGGTGTGGAACTAACGAACCATTTATATTAGTCCTTCGTATTAAGCAATCTAGACAGCTTTACTCGCAAAACACCAGTTTTCTCAACACGTACGTCAGCTGCTGGGGGCTACATGACTACCTGGTACCACCTACAGGCTCCAAAGTAACCAATCTGCCTTTTCGAGGGAGTGACTAATATTTTATCGGGTGGCTTATTATGCAGCGAATGTGTTAAGTTGAATGATGGGTACAGCAGATCACTCCATTTTGGTGGTCATCTATGATACTCAACAGGCTCGCGGAAGTAATCGAACCTCGTCTGAACCAGGAACAAGCCTACTCAGAACAGGCTAACATTGCCATATCACAGGTTCTGAAACTAACGCTACACATCGAGGCTAGAATCATCTTCATAGATTCATCAGCTGCTTACGACACGGGCAAGCTATGATTGCTGTTATGAAAAGTATAAGCACTATATAAAGATTATGGTATGGCACAAATGGTTGTGATTCTCCTCCAAAACAGAAGATTCTTTGTAGACTTTCACGGAGGAAAACGCTGATAGAGAAGACAGAAGAATGACTTACCGCAGGGTAGAGTTACTGGTTTTCAATACTTACACCCAATGTCTAGCCACTCTCTGAAGATAGTCAAAGTTTTATAAAAGAAGAAGACTGTGTCATTGCAGCCCCGTCAAATACCTTTGAGACAAACGAAAACAGGGTATTAGAAGCCCTTGAACACCTGGAATTTTGCTACAAGGAAAACCAACTCAAGCTTAACCCTCGGAGACCTAAACCTGGGTTTTTCACGTAGGGAATATACAGGCGTCAATGACACAAGATACATTGGTGAGGAATACCGCTAGAGCATTTCCCAATCGCAAAGTACATGGGTGTCACTTTAGATAGTGCACTCACTTAAAGGGAACACTGCCTGAAGATGAAGCATAAAGTAGCTGCTAGCAGCAACTTTGTGCGCAAACTCTCAAGCACTACATGGAGTGCACAACCCAGGGCAGTACAGACTTCAGTTTTAGCCACGTGTTATTCCACTGCATTGTATGCATGTTAAATGTAGCGTAACTTTAGCCGTGCCAAACATGTGGACATGCTAGTCCGTGAGTCATGCCGCCTCACCGTAGTCCACGCCGACAACCTATGCGGTGTAGCCGGTATCGCTCGCCCTAGTATCAGATGCGAAGTGGCGAGAACGAGAAGACCAGATCATTCACAGCTACGGTCCACCCGGTCCACCGCAGTTTTGGATACGAACCAGCCTTCCGCCGGCATAATCCAGAAAGAGTTTGTTGCACACGACAGAAAACTTCACTTATACACCGCAACAAACCAGTATAGAAATGTGACAGGAAAAAAGTCCACCGCTGAGATAGATCTACGCAAGGGGAAGAACTTCCCCCAGGACACACAGAAACGAGTGGCATATGAAGATCTCTGAACAGACTGCGTTCTGGGGTTGCAAGAATCAAAAGTAAAATGAACAGACGGGGTTTTCGAGACGAACCAGAACTGCGCGATAGTGGACAACAGCAGGCTACTACCTACAGTACGAACTATCGCTAACCATCTGCTTTGTTGAGCAGCTCGTGTAGGTTATCCCAAATGTGCTAGGTGTGGCTAGGTTTCGTTCCAAATTTTCTTATCTTTATAACATTACAGATGCATGTATACTCATGCTCATAAATTAAGGATAACTGCAGAATGTGGTTCCACATAACGTGGCACTACATAAAACTGGTGCTAATAGCGTAGGCACATAGGGAACACAAGCGGCGCAGATCTTTAAGTCTACGGTATTGGTGATAAGTTGAGGAAACCGTCCCGAAACGCCTGTGCTACAAAACACCGCTCTTTCCTGGGCATGTTCCCCGACAACAATATGGGATATGATCGCCATGGACACGTACACAGGCTGCACAACAGGTCGGCATACTCTGAATCAGGTGGTCGAGCAGTTGCTGGGATATAGCCTCCTATTCTTGCACCAGTGCCTGTCGGAGCTGCTGAAATGTCGTAGGGATTTGAAGACGTGCAGCGATACGTCGACCGAGAGCATCCCAAACGTGCTCAATGGGTTTTAGGTCTGGAGAACAAGCAGGTCACTCCATTCGCTGATATCTTCTGTTTCAAGGTACTCCTCCACGATGGCTGCTTGGTGGGACCGTGGGTTATCATTCATCAGGAGGGAGGTGGGACCCACAACACCCATGAAAAGGCGAACATACTGGTGCGAAATGACGTCCCGATACGCCTGACCTGTTACAGTTCCTCTGTCAAAGACATGCAGGGCTGTACGTGCACCAATCATGATCCCACCCCACACCATCAAACCACGGCCTCCATACAGGTTCAAGACAGATGAAAATCCGGCGAGAATCACTGTTCAGACTCTACCTGGACTCGTCTGTGCACATAACCTGAGGCCACTTTTCCAATTACCATGTACTGTGTTATTGACACCAGGCTTTACGGGCTCTCCTGTGGCCAGGGGTTAGTGGGATGCACCTTGCAGGTCTCCGGGAGAATAAACCCTGTCTGTTCAGTCGTCTGTGGACTGTGTGTTTGGAGACAACAGTTCCAGTGGCTGCGGTAAGGTCCCGAGCAAGGCTACCTGCAGTACTCCGTGGCTGTCTGCGGGCACTGATTGTGAGATAACAGTCTTCTTGTGGTGTTGTACACTATGGACGTCCCGTACTGTAGCGCCTGGACACGTTTCCGGTCTGCTGGAATCTTGAGATCAAACTTTGTGGCACATGGAGAGCCCGTGCTATGACCTGCTGTGTTTGACCAGCCTCCAGTCGCCCTAATATTCTATCCCTCATAACGTCTTCAATATGTGTTCTTTGAGCCATTTTCAACACAGAGTCACCATTAGCATGTCTGAAAACATCTACAGACTTACTCGCTGCACCGTACTCAGACATACACCAACACACCTCTGCGTACGTGGACTGCTGCCAGCGCCACTGTGTGACGACCGCAGGTCAAATGCACCGCATGGTCATACCACGAGGTGATTTAAACCCGCAAACCCTCCCACCAGAGCGTTATTTCACCATGTATGAGCATTATCCTTAATTTATGAGCATGGGTGTACAACGCTGGACAAAAATACGGAAACACAATAAACTTAAAACACTGTCGTACCTAATACAGGAATATTGTTGGCATTGATAACAGCTTTCAGTCGTCACAGAACAGATAGGTACAGGCCCTGCATTATTTTCACGGGAAACTTCTACCATTCTTCCTGCAAAATAGTGGCACGTTCAGGTAACGATGATTGTCATGGACAGCGACCACGCAAGCTTTTCTGCAAAGTAGACTACAAAGGCTCAATGTTATTGTGGTGGCCAGGGGAGATGCGACAATTCATCATCGTGCTCACCAAAACCAGTCCTGGACGATACGACCTGCGTGAACAGGGACCCTGTAGTCTTGCAACACTGCATCACCATTGGGGAAAAATACGGTACCTAATGGACTTGATCAACCAAAATGCTCTCATAATCATTGGTAATAATGTGACCTTCAGAGTAAACATGAGGCCCATGGAGTACCAGGGTATGGTTTCCCAAATCATCAAATGGCTCTGAGCACTATGGGACTGGTCATCAGTCCCCTAGACCTAGAACTACTTAAACCTAACTAACCTAAGAACAACACACACACCCATGCCTGAGGCAGGATTCGAACCTGCGACCGTAGCAGCAGCCCGGTTCCGGACTGAAGCGCCTAGAACCGCTCGGCCACAACGGCCGACCCCAAATCATCACCGAACCAGAACCATGTTTCACTCGTGGCAACAAGCAGTCTGTATGGTAGGTTTGGGATGAGGTACGCCAGACGTAAACTGGGCCAAAAGTGGAAAACAGCGTGGAACACTTTATTCCGTTCCTGCGTATTTCAGTTTTTATGGCTTCGGGGGCACGTTTTACTGTGACAAGTATTTACACACTGATGAGTGGTTTTGGACATTCAGCTTGTAGTATGTCTGGCAATGTCATTGATTTTTTGACTGTATTGTATTTGAAAAAAATTATTGTGCCCCAGTTTGGGTAAATCTAATAATAATACGCGCATGATTTATAAAAGGTAATACATCTTCGAGGGAGATGAGCGCTCTTTGGAATCCAGAACTTACTCATTGTAATGACAGTTTTACGAAGAAGAGAATTAAGTAGACTGACTTCGGTCTGAGAACTGTAACAGGAGGGTCGATGATCAAGGTTAGAAATTTGTGATTTAACCATTGTTGGCCGGCGCCATTACCGAAATTTTTACTTCCTGTAGCTTTAGAGTAACTAACCAAAATAAGGAATGTGTACTACTCACTCGAGAATATACACTGTGTCCCAAAAGAATGTATAAACTCTCTGAAACTGAATATCTCTTTAACTAAAGAAGATGCACTATATTTTAATGTTCCTGGTGTACCTTAAAGACCCAAATAAAAGCGGTAAATGTTGAAAATGACGACCTTCAACCAGAATGCACTGTCAATGACAGAACGACGTGCCGACTGTATTGTTCCTAATGTAATAGCATTGCAGACGAATTGAGAAATCTCGTAATGAAAGGCTTAAATTTCTGAGTCTGAAAACTTCTATGGACACTGCTTTTGCAGATGCCAGCCTTGTAAGACCATTGCCTCACATTTTTCTTTGGGGATTGTGTGTACGCCTGCACCACTGCATCAACACTTTCATTGCCTGTAGAATGTCTCTTTCTTCTGCTACGGCCCTTCTTCATATCGTGCACTGTTCCTTCGACATAAAACTTATCTTGGATTCTTGTAATTGTTACTCTTGGTGGCGGTAGTGTTCCAAATTTAGCTCTCCTATGTTGTCATACGTCACTTACATTCTTGGTTTCCAGTAACCCTTTTGCACCCATTTTCATTGATCCAACGATAACGCAATGTTTGTTTACAATCCTGAAACGAAAGTGTTGTTACGTTTTCGCTGCCTTCTGAATTGTTACGAACAGAAATTTTGCTTCGTATTGAAAAGGTACGTTCGTGTTTTTACTAATCAAAACATAGCCTCATGGTAAAATTTTTTTTTTATGGTGGTTCATAGATCGTGCGGATCGATGGTTAATGGGTGTTTAGTAAGATCCGCAGCCACGGTCATATTTGCTTTGGGAATTATTTTTTTTTCTTTTACGGATTTTATATTATCTAAAACCACAAGACGAATGTCATCCACTTCTCGTCGAGCACACGGACGGACATTCTTTTAACCTCCAGTTACAAAACAAAGTCTCAGCACCATCGCCGAAAGTACTATGAGACTTCCTCAGAACAAATCTACGGCAACTCCAAGGAACTTAAGGTGTATTTGATAATTAATTGCCGGCTGGAGTGGCCGAGCGGTTCTAGGCGCTTCAGTCTGGAACCGCGCAACCGCTACGGTCGCAGTTTCGAATCCTGCCTCGGGCATGGATGTGTGTGATGTCCTTAGGTTAGTTAGGTTTAAGTAGTTCTAAGTTCTAGGGGACTGATGACCTCAGCAGGTAAGTCCCATAGTGCTCAGAGCCATTTGAACCATTTTGAGCCAAATTTTTATTGCTGGGTAAGAATAGTGTACAGAACGACAGTACATCAGCATTTATTTCATTTGCAAAATAATAATTATAGCCATTAGAGGTAGTATGTTTTTAGATTGGTTAGTACCTTCTAAGTACATCTGGCGAGAGCAAGCCATGAATGCTTATTTTTTCCTGGGGAGCAGATCAGCTGCTAAAGTATTGATGCATGGATACAAAACAGTTAGTCTATGCTGACTGGCGTAGTCCACTTAGTGGTGCAGTTACCACTGTGCAGAAAACATGAGGTAGTAAGTTAAGTGACGTGTTTGTGGGAAGACTGCCCGACACAGAGGAAAAAACAAGATACATACATATGTGTGCACATATTAAGGTACCACACATTAAAATTCTGTACTTCTTCGTGAAAGGATATCAATAGTAAGTTTCGCTGATATTATTGCTACCCTTAGTGAAAGTGAAGAAGAATTGCCGGATTTGCTGAATGGAACGAACAATCTAATGTGTACATAATGTGGATTGAGAGAAAATCGAAGGAAGACGAAAGTAGTAAGAAGTAGCAAAAATGAGAACAGCAAGAAACTCAACACACGATTTGTGGTCACGAAGTAGATGAAGTTACGGAATTCTGCGACCTAGGTAGCAAAACAACGAATGACGGACGGAGCAAGCAACATTAGTAAATAATGTTAACATGGTTGACATTACTAAACAATGTTAAAGTTTTGTGTTGTGAACAGTTTCATTTAATGACTTCACTTACATTTAAATATCTCTGTCTTACCAGACATGGAGTTTTCTTTTGCGTTCTTTGCCGCAATGGAAAATTGTTATCGTTGCTAAGCGTCATTCTGCAGACTTCTAATAAACCAGTGTGTTTTATTTGTTATGAAAAACTTGTGTCATCCCAAAATAACAGAACATGTTATGGGCCCAGGTGTGCTACTGCGTAATTATTTAAGGGAATTGAAGAAACACAAGTCGCAAGTTTCGTACGTAAGTGAAGTTTAATTCGCATATTGAGACTTTCGTACGTCTGGAATAAAGTTCGACTATGGGTTCGACAAGAGTAATAAGCATTGCTTTACTGGAAGGACAATCGAATTGGCATACACGAAAATACAAACAAAATGTCTGTCTACGTGGTATTCCTGGAGCTCTTGACGTTTTCGAAGGTAGATTAGTTAATCCCGTAGGATCTGCGGAAAACGCTGCTGCTCAAGTAAAAGAGACGTATAAGAATTCAGTAAATAATCGTACTCACTACGAATATGACAGAGGAATCGTTGAAGAAAATAATGCGTCTTAATACAATTCGAGAAGCATGGACAGAATTGCATAAATCATTTGATGGCGTTTCTGAAGACTAAGTTTATGATCTTTGTTTACGATTTTTTGGATGTGTGAAACATTCTAGTAATGAAGTAGCAACTCATATACCAAAGCTCGAAAATGTGTGGAATCATTTGAAACAAGAAATGGCCAAATATGCAGAAAATAATCCAGAATTGCCCGATTTATTTTTAATCTGCAAAATTTTAGGCACACTATTAGATTACTATTTTTCATTTAAATCAAGTTGGATGTTTATGTCTAAAAGTGATAGAACTGTTGACAACTTGATAACTCAATTTTGTGCAAATGAGAAAGCTTTGTCGAGCAAAGGAGGAGATTCGACACCTCAAGAGGCTCTTATGAGTACCTCATTGAAACAGTGTTCTAAACAACAGCAGTGAAAAAAGAAAGTTGTCTGTCATTACTGTAAGAAGCCAATATGGTCAAGAAATGCCGAAAATGGATTGCGGATGGTCGACCGCAAAAGCCTCAGAAAAGTGATATGTCAGAAGGTGCTGAAACTTCAAATGCGAACGTGGTTCTCTTCGCCGGGACGTCTGTTGTTATGTCATCTGAGTGTGATAATGATAACCATTTTCTACGACACATACAGTTACATCAGCAGATGGCTGGCGTTAGCGTTGAGACTATTGGCGAGGGTACAATAGAAATGGAAGCATCAGTTAATGGAAAGTGGCACAAAATCACTTTGAGTGATGTATGGTACGTATCAGAAATTAAGAAGCATCTATTTTCCGTCTTAGCAGCACAAGACAAAGATCCAAAATGTACACTTTTCTCCACAACAGAAAAGTGTTATTTTAAAATTGGCGAAGTCACAAAACTAGTTGGCCATCGTGGTCGTTATGGAGGGCTGTTTAAATTAAAGATGAGAAACATTCGTGCTGAAGTAAATGAAATCAGTTGAGAAAATTTACTCCAACTGCACCGCAAAAAAATTTGACATCAAAATAAGCGACATGTCAAGAAGTTGTTCTCCAAGATCTTAGGCATAAACGTGGGATTGGACTCTGAGCTCTGTGAAAGCTGTATTTATGGTAAAGCACATCAGCTTCCATTTGGCACCCGTAAGAGAGCTTCTAAGCCGACAGCTCTGATTCACGCGGATGTTTGTGGTCCTATTGAAAAGTCCAATACTGAGTATCGTTATTGTGTGTTATACGGTAAAGTTCGAGCCTTTTAATTCATTAATGAAAAATCAGAAGTTCCTAACAAACTAAGACATTTATAACTGACACCAAGACTGCTGGGCATACAATTAAAAACCTCTTAAACGATAATGGAGGAGAGTTCAACAAGAAACAGACAAGGGAAATTTTACAGGAGGAGAACATAATCCACCGTTTTATTATGCCATACGCTCCACAGCAAAATGGATGCAGTGAAAGAGAAAATCGTATTGTTGTTGAAGCAGCCAGGGCTATAATGCACGCTCATGGAAACATTGGTCAGTTGTTTTGGGCCGACATGATAACTTCTGCAGGCTACATCCTGTATCGAACGGGACCATCCAGTATTTTAGGGACTTCTGCATATGAAATACGGCATCGAAAGAAGCCCGGCATAAAGCACCAACGTATAGTAGGGTCTAAACATTATGTTCACGTTCCAAGGACGAAAATGGATCGAAAAGCAGTAAAACTGATTCTGAGTGGCTATGACCACGACGGTGGTTGTCGGATCTGGTGCGAAGAAAATCGCCAGTTAATGAGATCACGAGATGTTATTTTCGCAGAGAAAACTATGCAAAATAAAGTCCAGTTGCTCCTGCGGATCTCGATCTCACTCATCGGAAGTCTCAAGTCTCATCAGAAGAAATTAAGAGCAAAGTGAAATTTAGTTTTCCAAGGGAAAATGACTTCGATAATTATGATGGTTTTCAGGATGAAGCAGAAGAGAGTTTAGAACAGTCTGACGATGGAGGAATTAGGCCACAACTGCGTCAACGTTTAACGCTAAAACGTCCAGAAAGACTTTAAGACTACGTAACGCAGTTAGTGAACTTTGAGGAACCAGAATCTTATTGTGACGCCACAAATTCGAGTCAATGAGACGACTGGAGAGCAGTAATGGATCAAGAAAATAAAATAAAACTTGAACTTTGAAAGATTTACCTCCTGGAAAGAGGGCAATACCATGTAAGTGGATCTATGAACTGAAGATGAAGCGGATGGATCGGTAGACAGATTCTAAGCAAGATTGGTAATAAAAGGATTTTCTTAAAATAAATGGATTGGTTATGAACAAGCTTTCAGCCCTGTGGCGAAAATGTCGACTATTCGAACATTACTCAGCGTTGCAGCCAAAGAGAGGATGAACATTGTACAAATAGATGTGACTACTGCCTTTCTTTACGGTGACCTGAAGGAAAGGATATTTGTGACACAACATGAAGGCTATAATGAAGGTTCTATGGAAGTTTTTCGACTAATAAAAAGCTTATATGCCCAGAAACACGCAGCCCGCTGCTGGAATGAGATATTCGTTGTATCCTTGCCTCTTTATGAGACAGAAAGGTCCTTACGATATTTTCGTTGTACTCTATGTTGATGACGGATTGATTAGGGCCAACAATGACAGTGAAGTTAAAAAGTTTATTGAAGGTCTTGGACGAGAATTCAAAATGAAATCAAAGCCAGCATCATATTTCTTAGGCTTGGAAATTGATAGAAAAGAACGTGGTTCCATTCAAGTCAGTCAGACTCACTTCACCAAAAATGTTTTGGAGCTCTTTGGCATGAGTGATTGTAGAACTGTAACAACTCCAATTATTAAGGCCAACTGCACTGAAGAGAATCCTGTCAAAACTGATATCCTTATAGACAAGCAGTTGGATCCTCGATGTACCTTATATGTCGGACAAGACCAGACACATAGCATATACTGTTGGAGTAGTATCTAGATGTCTTGGAAACCCAACAGAACGTGATACAATAAGGGTAAAAAGAATTTTTCGCTTTTCGAGAGGCATATGTGACTATGGACTTACAAAAGCAGTGAAGACAAAGGCATTCTTGAATGTTATGATGGAGACGATATAGGGATTGGACGATATACCTCAGGTGTTCTCTGCCTGTACTTTGAAGCACCTGTCAGTTGCATGAGTCAGCTCCGAACTTAACTTGCAATCTCTATCAGAGAAGCTGAAATTGCAGCGGCTAGTGAAGCAGCGCGAGAAATGGTCCGGATGAAGAGAGTTTTTAACTGAGCTTTGCCAGCTAAGGGTTTCTTGCCAACGAGTGGACAATGAAGCTACTGTTCGACTCGCACAGAATCCTGAATTTCACCGACGGACAAAAGATATTCGTCTCAGACACTTCTTTGTTCGAGGATTAGTTAAAGCTCCTGAAACAACTATTTCAAGAGTAGATACTAATAATCAGCTTGCGGATTTATTACCAAAACCATTATTTACTGCATAACTAAAAAGATTTTGCAGAAATTTGAGTGTGTGTAAGTTATTAAATAAGGGAGAGAGTTAAAGTTTTGCAATATGAACTGTTTTGATTAATAAGTTTACTGACATTTAAATATCTTTGTCTTACCAGACACGGATTTTTTTGCGTTTTTTGCCGGAATAGAAAATTAGTATCGTTGTTAAGCGTTTTTCTGTAGGCTTCTAATAAAGCAGCGTGTTTTTTCTACGAAAAGCTTGTGTCATTAGTAAATAACAAACAAAAATTACATTCCTGGCCAAAAGAAGTCTAGTAGTACGTAGTGGAGCATGGACTATGGTAAAACCGGAAAAGAAGAGAATCTAGGTATCTGAGATGTGGTGCTATAGACGAATGTTGAAAACTAGGTGAACTGGTGAAGAAAGGAGTGAGGAAATTCTCTGAAGAATTGGGGAGGAAAGTAATATATGAAAAACACTGACAAGAAGAAGTGACAGCATGGTAGGACATCTGTTAAGACATCAGGGAATAACTTCCATGTCACTGGAAAGAGCTGTAGAGGGTTAAAACTGTAGAGGAAGACACAGATTGGAATACAGCCAACAAATAATTGAAGACATAGGCAGCAAGTGCCGCTTCGGGGTGAAGAGGTGGGCAACATCAAAACAGTCAGAAGACTCATGACTGAAAGAACTAATTTATACCGGCTACATCCTTTGTAGTGTTTGATGCTTCTGACACGACTGAATAAAATTATGTATAGAAAGAAAGGCTCGTTAGAAAAGGGGGGAGCGTACAACAGGAGCTACGCATTTCATACCGTCATTGAAAAATGCTCTCCCATTGTCAGTCTAAAGTACGCAAACTCGTAACAGCGCTCTCTGCAGACATGTGTGAGCCGTGGCTGGCTCATGCTAAGCGCTCGATTAAACGTTCGTTGCGATTTTGTGTATAGTTTCCCGCGGTTATCGCGATTATGCTGCTATCCTCTCCTTCCGCAGGTGGCAGCAGCGGTATGTATTAATATTCGCACCTTCGTCTATCTTTGACCTGGCGCTTATAGTTTCCGGCTGTGCGGTGTGCGACCAGTCGGTCGGTTGGCGTGGAGCAGCGAGGAATTCTCCGCGGGACGTAGTTTGGCCGGGTGCGCTGGCGGTCTCTACGTGGTGTCGGAGTGTGTGGTGCTGTTCCCATTGCTACGAGGTCCGTGGCTCACCGACCCAGGACACGAAAGTAGAGTTTTGATTTAATCAACCAGCAAGTGAAGACTGTTCACAATGTGTCGTTTGAAGTTCGTTGCCGGCTGTTGGGATATTCCCACGAGCAACAACGTGGTTTTCAAGTTGGAAAATTCTAGCCACCCCCCGGTGGAGTTTATCTGTACTTGGTTATTTTGAATTGAAGTGCACCAGCGGAATCTTCTGCCTTGTGGCTGTTAACGTTCCGGTTACCTGCCCTCACCGTTGATGTAAATTTCATGCAGTGTAGTTTCCTCATCCTGTTGTTGCTGTCCAGCATGATGTGTAGTTTGACAGCTCCATGTAAGATTGGTTGTGGGCGGCAATATCCTCTACGTTGTTCCGTTGAATTCCCTGTTGTGCCCCGGTCGGGTGAAGTGGAAGTTATCTTGTCAGTGGATCCGTTGACTGTCGGTCGGTTGGGTTGTTGTCGGATCGTGAATGGCTGGCCACAATGCCTGTCTCACCTAAGCGAGCGTTAGTGTTTGAATTCCAGGCCGACCCCCGAATATCTGAGCTCCCTTGGGTGTACTGCCTTTTTTTATATTTGTTCTTGTTATTTGTACTTGTATGGCTTCTAGCCGATTTTCTTAAATTAAGTTTGTTTTGCACTCTAGGCGTAAGATTCTTTAGGCCTTCAGCCTAATTTAAAAAACTGTTCCACGTAAGACTTTTGCATCTTAACGGTTTTAATGTTGTTGAATTTTAAGTGTTGGCCCATCAGCCGTTTTTGAGCTTAAGTTGTTTTGCTCTTAAGGCCTGCAGCCTAGTTCAAAGAGCTGTTTCACGTAAGGCCTTTGGCATTTTAATATTTTAAAGTTGTTGAATTTTAAGTGTTGGGCCTTCAGCCGATTTTGAGTTTGAGTTGTTTTGCTCTTAATGCCATCAGCCTGAATTAAAGAACTGTTTCACGTAATACCTTTGGTATTTTAAAAAAATAATGTTAATGAGTTTTAAGTGTTTGAATTTAACTTGTTTGCTCTTTGAGTATCTGATTCTTTGGACCTTCAGCCTACCTGAAGAACTGCTTTGAGATAAGACTTTGCCTTTTAAATTTCTGTTTTGGTTGAGTTTTGCCTAATTAAGAACTGTTTTATGTAAGGCCTTTGCTTTTTTTTAAAAAAAAATAATGTTGTTTAGCCTTAAGTGTTGGCTTTCAGCCGATTTTGAATTCAAATTGTCTGCTCTGAAAATCTCAGATTCTTTGGACCTTCAGCCTAAATAAAGAACTGTTGTAAGATAAAGCACTCTGCCTTCAGGCCACAAATGGCCCATCGGAACCATCCGACCGCCGTGTCATCCTCAATGAGGATGCGGATAGGAGGGGCGTGTAGTGTTTTTTTTTTTTTTTTTTTTTTACCGGAGCCTCTACTATTCGGTCGAGTAGCTCCTCAGTTGGCATCACGAGGCTGAGTGCACCCCAAAAAATGGCAACAGCGTATGACGGCCTGGATGGCCACCCATCCAAGTGCCGGCCACGCCCAACAGTGTTTAACTTCGGTGATCTGAGGGGAACCAGTGTATCCACTGCAGCAAGGCCGTTGCCTCGTTGTAATATAAGGCCAGCCTTTTTAATTTCTGATTATGCTTGTGTTTTAAGTTATTGGGCTTCAGCCATTTTTAAACTAAAGTGGCTTTCAGCCGGTAATTAAGTCCCAAAGATTAAAGCTATGTGTCAAAAAAAAATTTCTGGGCTCTTGTAATGTTTGATCAAATTATAAAGTTGTATGTGTCTTGAAAGGAGGATATAAGATGAACAGCAACAAAGTCAAAACGAGGATAATGGAATGTAGTCGAATTAAGTCGGGTGATGCTGAGGGAATTAGATTAGGAAATGAGACATTTAAAGTAGTAAAGGAGTTTTGCTATTAGGGGAGCAAAGTAACTGATGATGGTAGAAGTAGAGATTAGATAGAATGTAGACTGGCAATGGCAAGGAAAGCATTTCTGAAGAAGAGAAATTTGTTAACATCGAGTATAGATTTAAGTGTCAGGAAGTCGTTTCTAAAAGTATTTGTGTGGAGTGTAACCATGTATGTAAGTGAAACGTGGACGATAAATAGTCTGAACAGGAAGAGAATAGAAGCTTTCGAAATGTGGTGCTACGGAAGAATGCTGAAGATTAGATGGGTAGATCACATAACTAATGAGGAGGTATTGAATAGAATTGGGGAGAAGAGGAGTTTGTGACACAACTTAAGGAGAAGAAGGGATCGGTTGGTAGGACATGTTCTGAGGCATCAGGGATGACCAATTTAGTATTGGAGGGCAGCATAGAGGGTAAAAATCGAAGAGGGAGACCAAGAGATGAATACACTAAACAGATTCAGAAGAATGTAGGCTGCAGTAGGTACTGGGAAATGAAGAAGCTTGTACAGGACAGCATAGCATGGAGAGCTGCATCAAATCAGTCTCTGAACAACACCAACATGTTCGAGTGTAACTGACAGCCCCTTATTTTGGCCCTTTTCCACAATTTAAACTACCTGCCCTGTCCTGCGGGTGAAGCAGGTCGTTCCAAAAAAATGGCTCTGAGCACTATGGGACTTAACTTCTAAGGTCATCAGTCCCCTAGAACGTAGAACTACTTAAACCTAACTAACCTAAGGACATCACACACATGCATGCCCGAGGCAGGATTCGAAACCGCGACCGTAGCGGTCGCGTGGTTCCAGACTATAGCGCCTAGAACCGCTCGGCCACCCTGCCGGCCAGGGCGTTTGAATGTGTTCACAGAGTAGCAGCTAGACTGAAATTTGCCCGACTGCTACATGTGGACGTGTGACGAGGCAGGGCAGAGCGGTCTCACCTCGCCAGGTGTAGCTGGCGGAGTGTCCGTAGTGCCAGACGAGGCAGCTCTTGAGCTCGACGGCGACCTGGTTGGAGGGGTGCAGCAGCTGGGCCAGCGCTGGGCAGTGGAGGCGCGCGGCCACCGCCTCGGCGCTGCCCGTGTCCACCCTGGCCAGCACGGCCCCCAGGGCTGCCAACGTGGCGCGCGCCTTGGCCGCACCCAACTGCCGGCCGCAGGTGCCGCAGCGCCACGGGGACGACGCGTCCAGCGGGTCCTCGCTGACCACGGCGCCTGGGCAGCCGCCGCGCCCGCAGCGCAGCGCAGACAGCAGCGACCCGAACTCCTGCACACGGCCACAGGCAGCCCGCTGGGGATATACTGTCACAGCACGTCTCTATCTATAAGCAAAACATTAGTCTACCCAGTCTGCACACACAGACGAATAGTTAAGGGCAGACGCAATCCAATATGCATACCGACATTTAAACATCGATATCTCCTACGCTACTACAGTGAAAATATTAAACCTGGAGACTGTTACGTGAACATTGTGCGTGGTTTTCTGTGCAGTTATTGTTTGATAATGTTCATGGTGCGACGGGGCGGTAAATAATAATGTGCGGTTGCAGAGTTCACACAAATGTGCATATACAAATGTTGGTTCAAAAATGTTATTGCAGTTTTTGGCTCTCACGTAAGTCTCAGGTGATGATTTCCACACTTGGCGCATTGATACACTTGAAAGGTATCTGTGGGATTCCTTTCATGTTAATTTTTTTAAACTGTTGTCATTTACGGCATAAATTCCACTTCTAAATTTACTGTGGTATTTCTGACTATCTGGGAGGAGATTGAGCAGTGAAACGTGTTACTTTTACACATAATCAAGAACGATCTGTCACACTACTACACTTTAAAACACAGTTTATATGTAATTCATGTCACACAGTCTCATACGGAACCTACATCCGCTTTCCTTTATATACTGTATATGATAAGATACTGTCATCCCCCTTCCCTTCTGTGTGAAAGGATGAATTAGCAAATGTATTTCTAGTTGCATGCTTGATGGTAGCAGACAAGCCTGTCTGCTAGAGAACAGTAGGACCAGCGTCGGAAGAGGTAGCTACGCTTTCTAAAAGCAAAGAGGTTTCTACTCTTAGTATGGTCCTGTCCATCCCTTGTCATGTTGGGTTAGGAAGTTGCCTCGCTGGTCACTTCCGTTTTGTATCTCGAAGCACCCTTGGTAGGGGCCCACGGCAGTCGGTCCGCGATGAGCGTCTGAAATGGTAAGATCTCCGGCTAAGCGCGTCTCTGCTAAGTCCGTAGGACAATGGATTTCTTAAGTTCAGCCTAACTGAAAATTTAATCACCTTTATTTCAGATTTAGATCTAAAATATCTAATGTTATCTTAAATTGCAAGGCAGTGTAATTCGAGTGTGAAGTTCATAAAGTTGTGGACTGACAAGACAGCCAGTCCACAGTGACGGGTAACCGAAAGGCACGCGCTTAAACTCACGCAGGCTGGCGTGAGGTCTGAAACAGGATACGTAATGAATGCTATGAAGAAAAGTATGTAGCTTCTGGAATACTTAACTTTAATCCACAATTGGTGAACATTGGTCTTGTTACTGTACATGCTTCAGTAGATACATAGCAAAGGATAAATGGCGCCTTGCTAGGTCGTAGCCATTGACTTAGCTGAAGGCTATGCTATCTATATTCTCGGCAAATGAGAGAGTCTCCGTCCGTGTAGTCGCTAGCAAAGTCGTCCGTACAACTGGGGCGAGTGCTAGTAAATCTCTCTAGACCTGCCGTGTGGCGGCGCTCGGTCTGCAATCACTGATAGTGGAGACACGCGGGTCCGACGTATACTAGCGGACCGCGGCCGATTTAAAAGCTACCACCTAGCAAGTGTGGTGTCTGGCGGTGACACCACACATAATATCTTCCAGTAGTTGCTTTGTCACTACTTTGTGAGTAATGTGGGACCACCTGTGGGTGATTCGTAACTCTAAGATCATCAGTCTTAAATGCGAATGTGCGTGAGATTATAACGTGTCGTCTTGACAATATTTTTCAATATAGCAACTTTTCTTTATGTTCAACCACGTGGGCTGTACTTTGTGATACCAGTACCACGTGCTTATACAATTGTTTGACCCATCAGGCTAATAGTAACACAATAGTAACCAGTTCGAGATTTTTCTTTTATAAATTGCGTTTCGATGTAATTTATTTTGACTATCAAAACTATTGTGGAGTTATACTCTTTGTGTGAACCAAGTTGACCACACGAAGCATGTGGTGTCAGCATCAAAGTAGCCCTCAGCTATTCTTTTCAGGAAGATTTCACAGAGAGTTAGTACGAATTTAGTATACCAGTGTGTGGTAATTTCATGACGTACAACATTGCGCTACGACTGTAACTTCTTTGGGTGAAAATTGAATCAGTTGGTTGTGGTTAATTTCCTCTTGCATATGTTTCAACGTTCTTCGTGTGTTATTTCATGAATGCAGTGTTGTATGCAGTCTCCCAATCTTGGCTCAATATTTGATGTGTTCCGTGAGATTACAAACTCACATTTTTACAATCCTAAATAAGGTACCAGTTTAGTTATGAATAAAGTTTAATATGCTTATATTTTAACGGAACAATGATCAATGTTAAAATAAATGTCCAAATATAAACCGATTTATTTATTTTTATTTATTTAAATTGTCTTTTATATATATATATATATATATATATATATATATATATATATATATATATATATATATATATCACCGGTTATCGTAAGATGACTACTGAAAGATTATAATTAATGTTAGTCTGGTTGGGAATTTGGTAAGCTAGACTGGATACCTGGTGAAACAGTTGCTCAGTAATGCAAGGTTAACTTCCCCAGATAGCTCACAGCTTTTAACCCGCCGTTATTGTCTTGAATATCAGCACCGATTTCAGAACAAATTAATGCATCAACATTACACACTGTTCCACACCCGCTCATTTGTTATAGTTTTTCAATTAATTATTCACTCAGACATGAGTACAGTTTATGCTAGGGAACAAAAATTAGGCGATTATTACAGCAATATCAGTTTTTCAAGACACAGTTCAATCACTATTTATTGGCGTTGTCCTTTTCTTTCATACAATGAAATTAGCACTGGTGAGACGGTTTACAGTTTTACTTTAATAATAATTTGACTCCGAGCCCCCAACAGCAGTAATGTAGGCTGCCATAAACGAAAATAACTCAATCAATTCGAACAGAACCACAAGTCCCACTGTCCTCTTTGTTCTAACAGTTTTGGGGCGAAATCACAGGTCGCCACATGTTCACTTACGACGATGTATACCTCGTAAATCGTACTCACACAAATAATCGTAGCACTTCCAGTTCACCAAACATATGCTTGCACACATGCACTGTTAAACAATTCTCTTTGTCGAAATAAATCGGCGCGAAAAATTCTTACTGAATCGACCACATTGGCCACCCAAAAGTGGGGCTTGCTCGCCACCCACCCTCCAAAACGACTGGCCAACGACTGACCCCTGGCCAAGATGGCCGCTCGCTTATATAGGCTCGGATGTCCACCCCCTGGTTATGCAAGTACCAATCTCACCAGTTAAGGTTACAAATTTTGATACATACACCCCTTGACAGAAATAGGTACACTATCGGAACCGTGCTAAAAAGTACATCTTATTTTCTATGTTACATTAATTTCTAGCATTATTCTATCGGCTGTAAATGAAGTTTTAGTTTTTGCAAGATTTCGCCACTTAGCGCAAATTTGTTTGCTCACATCTGTGCTGCAAAGTTTTAACACAGAACTGCATAAAGCACCATCTTTAGACGTAATCTATAGCGATGTACACATTGCGCTGCTCAAAATCTTCATGTCTATAATAATTAATTAATTATAAGCGATAAATGTTAATATTAATTTGCAAACAATGAAAACTATTGCAAGTTAAGTGTATAGTATAACTTAACTAGTTTAAAATACGTGTAATGCCATCCAAAATATTATATAGTGCCGTTATTTACGTCATGAATTTTCTATTGAATTTTATAAACAATTTTCCCTCAAACTTTGATTATTGCTCTTTACGGGCTTAATTATTTATGAATCTTAACATATAACTACAGCACTCGATCTGCTATGACGATACGTTTTTGATGAGTGCTCGCTCATCCCTGTTAGTTGTTATTTACTATTTTTATTAATCTTTCAGTATTAGTGATATTAACCGATTTTGAGATTACTATAACTTTTGCGTCTCATGACTTGAAATAAAGATCAATCTTTCAGAAGTTGCATATTGCTGAGCACAATCCACTGCCGAGTCGCTCTTCACCATAAGTTACATAGTTATCGCGTAATTCGCGAAAAACAAAACAGTGCCCCAAGCTGCGGGCCACATGGCCACCCGACGCCGGAGACCATCTCACCGACCATTGCAAATCTCGCGCGGGCGCGCCACGTGCTTCCGCGAATCGCTCACCATGTAGCGCGCTCGATCTCCACAAAGCTGTCCGCGCATGCTAGAAATATTCGTCTAGTAAGGGGGTTTGTACCGTCACAATGGACATTCATTTTATAACGATTTGAATTCGTAGTTGCCATTGTACGTATACTGTACCTGAGCCATGCACGGCTCGTGTTCGTGCCATTTGTTGTTTGTCATCTTCGATTACGGTACTGCCGCCTCGTTTTCTTATTCCGTGTACTGGCGTCACTAACTTCGTAGCTTACTTGCCCGTGAGTGGCAGCAGCAGCGCGTACCGATTGTGCACTGGAGCGGCCGATAGTATTTCCGGGTCGTTGTGTGTCGGCAAGTCGGTTGGAGACGTAGCAGCAGTGCAGTCGGACTCGGAGCAGCAGTCGGGGACGAAGGAGCGTCGGGCACGGTGGGCCAGTGAAGTGTGGACGACCAGCATTTGCCGACCACTGGCGACACACATGTACTGTCAGACTGAAGAAGACTGGAGCTTCAACGACCGTTGGTTGGTCGTTGTGTCATCGCCGACGTGTATTTGATCTTTTGACCGTTTCCGGGTGTTGGGGAGTCGGTCGGTTGGCGGCAGAGCAGCCTTGCTTAGGCCTTGGGCCCTGGATTTTCGTATGTGGCTTTCAGCTGATTTAAATCAATCAAAGGTGCTCTTTCGTTAAAACCTTGAGAGTTTTTAATTCTTGCTTATGTTATTGTGTGTTTTAACTAATAAAATTTATGTGTTGGGTGTAACTGACAGAAACTTATTTTTATCCCTTTCCACAAATGTAACCTCACTCGCTCTTTCCTGCTAGTCCAGGGATTTCAGTACCTTTTCTCATAACTGAATGAAGTATTAAACTTTAAACTTCACAGTGTACATCTAAATCAAACGCTGGTAAAATAGGTGCAATAGATTTTTATTAAAGCTCTTAGTTACTTTCAAACCAGTTTTTCTGTTTTGTATTAACCGAGACTGCTCCACATTCGTAATTAAGTAAAGGAGAACATTTATCAGACACAAGGTAAAAAAAAGTACCACAAAGGATTATTTAGTAAGTCATTTTTAAGCATTATGAGAAATTTCAGGATTTTAGCTTCTATCATCCCTGAGAAAACGTACATTATATCTCAAAAATAAGGCAGATGTCAATTAAGGTTTTTATTTCATTTTCTAACAACACTCCCACACGTCTAGTCCTTGAATATGTCCATATTCATAATCTTAATTCTCTTCTTTGTCATACTGGGGTATTCTCTTCCTCTGGTTCCTCTCCCTCCCACCCCTATTTTACTTTCTTCTGCTGCTTGGACATTGTCAAGTCTTCTTCATCAATGCCTCTGACTATCTTCATTTGAATGCACTTGGTGGAATCCTACTCTGTGCAGAAATCCTGCTTACATTTTCACTATTAAACACTGGACAGGCATCACATGCAGCTGTATACACAATACTTGGGGACACAAATACTGTTTACGGGAAACGCATCCATGTAAGGTGATTATAGCTCTCATTCGTATTTTGTGTTTTCCGCTGTACACATTTTTTAAGTAGTTCAGGGTTGGCTAGGTATCTGAGAATTGGCTTTATAACATTTAAAACTGCAAGTACCAAACCATGTGGGTATATAGATTTCCACTAGCTTCTGCTGCAGATGTTTTCAGCGCGATATGTCATACATAAAGTGCTGGGGATTCTCACCTGTGGAAAGTTTCTGTAAGAATATTTCCCACACTGCTTAATGCATTGTGTGCACACTGTGTGCATTGTCACTGATGGCTTTTCCACAATATATTTGTAATGTGTTAATTTCTTTGTCTGCCAGTCTGTTAGCACCTCCCAGTGGTTATCCGTCTTCTAATTTCTGCCACTGCACGGGCTATTATAATCATTGTCACAATGTTCTATGTACCTCTGTAGTTCCTTAGGATTGTGTGATCGAAAAATTAAGACAAAAAAGAAGTCAAGCGTAGTGATGGTGTGGATCACAGCATGGGAGAAGGAAGAGTATCTGGCAAAGATGGCCAAAGAACATTTTTTTTAGACCACGAAACTGTGATATGTCGTTCTTAAAACATCAATCAACAAATTGACCACTAAAAACTTCAAAACTTTCCCTTTTTTGCCCTAGATCTGCCCTTAAACCTTGAACATGTTTTTTGTTCGAGTATCATGTCGTTTTTGGAAACCCAGAATCTACTATGTAGGAATCAACATGGATTCCGGAAACAGCGATCGTGTGAGGCCCAACTCGCTTTATTTGTTCATGAGACCCAAAAAATATTAAATACAGGCTCCCAGGTAGATGCTATTTTTCTTGACTTCCGGAAGGCGTTCGATACAGTTCCGCACTGACGCCTGATAAACGAAGTAAGAGCCTACGGAATATCGGACCAGCTGTGTGGCTGGATTGAAGAGTTTTTAGCAAACAGAACACAGCATGTTGTTATCAATGGAGAGACGTCTACAGACGTTAAAGTAACCTCTGGCGTGCCACAGGGGAGTGTTATGGGACCATTGCTTTTCACAATATATATAAATGACCTAGTAGGTAGTGTCGGAAGTCCCATGCGACTTTTCGCGGATGATGCTGTAGTATACAGAGAAGTTGCAGCATTAGAAAATTGTAGCGAAATGCAGGAAGATCTGCAGCGGATAGGCACTTGGTGCAGGGAGTGGCAACTGACCCTTAACATAGACAAATGTAATGTATTGCGAATACATAGAAAGAAGGATCCTTTATTGTATGATTATATGATAGCGGAACAAACACTGGTAGCAGTTACTTCTGTAAAATATCTGGGAGTATGCGTGCGGAACGATTTGAAGTGGAATGATCATATAAAATTAATTGTTGGTAAGGCGGGTACCAGGTTGAGATTCATTGGGAGAGTCCTTAGAAAATGTAGTCCATCAACAAAGGAGGTGGCTTACAAAACACTCGTTCGACCTATACTTGAGTATTGCTCATCAGTGTGGGATCCGTACCAGATCGGGTTGACGGAGGAGATAGAGAAGTTCCAAAGAAAAGGGGTGCGTTTCGTCACAGGGTTATTTGGTAGCCGTGATAGCGTTACGGAGATGTTTAACAAACGCAAGTGGCAGACTCTGCAAGAGAGGCGCTCTGCATCGCGGTGTAGCTTGCTCGCCAGGTTTCGAGAGGGTGCGTTTCTGGATGAGGTATCGAATATCTTGCTTCCCCCTACTTATACCTCCCGAGGAGATCACGAATGTAAAATTACAGAGATTAGAGCGCGCACGGAGGCTTTCAGACAGTCGTTCTTCCCGCGTACCATACGCGACTGGAACAGGAAAGGGAGGTAATGACAGTGGCACGTAAAGTGCCCTCCGCCACACACCGTTGGGTGGCTTGCGGAGTATAAATGTAGATGTAGATACATGACGCATCGATCAAGTTACGTGCTAAACGAGTGCGCCCTGCCTCTGCTTGAGCGTCAAGCAAAACAATCGTAATATAGGCCTACTAATCATCATTTAAAACGTGTTGTATACTTGCAATGTGGCATCGTTATCAGATGCATGATAAATAGCTGTTACCAACCATCATGCCTTTAACCAACATGTGAATGCAGATTGGTTCTAATGCCTCTGAGCCCTATGGGACTTAACATCTGTGGTCATCAGTCCCCTGGAACTTAGAACTACTTAAACTTAACTAACCTAAGGCCATCAGACACATCCATCCGCGAGGCAGGATTCGAACCTGCAACCGTAGCGGTGGTACGGTTCCAGAGTGAAGCGCCTAGAACCGCTCGGTCACAGCGGCCGGCTGTGAAAAGCTACATCACTGGAGCACACACAGCATCTACTGTTGTGAAGCCCATGGCAATACTGAAGTGGCATTTGACCTTCATTCATAAAAACATCGGAAAGCTAGAAGAGTAATAAGGCACTTCAGTCTTGCCATATTCTTCGTCGCAGAATCTGTTGTGTGCTATATGTGCTCCAGTGTAATAGCTGAATTAACATGTTCGATGATGCTTCGTAATAGCTACGTTTTCTCATGCATCTGATTATGGTTCTACATTCTAAGCATAAAATACGACACAAATAGTGATCAGTAAATTATAACTGTTTTCCTAATTACTCGCTGTGCCTAATTTTCGCCTTTTGCGTAGTATGAGGATGGTCAATTTCTGATCGATACCCGTTGTTTAATAATGTGATAATACAGGTGTGCGCAAACAATGACTTTCTATACGTTGGTTTTAACGTAAAAGTTCAGAAATTGAAAAATACCACTAGACTACAGAAATTGTCTGACTTAGGTACCAATCACACTCAAATATTGTTCCACCGCTGAAAAACTAAGCCCGAGGACCCTTCAAAAAGATCAAAAAGCACTCTAGTATTCTCAGAGGAAAGTGGCTGGAACTTAGCAGGTGTCGTGGTTTCTAAACAAACCAGTAACAATTTGTGCAAACTTCATTTCTCCTAAACTATCACTCGTACAGTGATATAATTTTGCATATACATTCAGTGGTATATATGGATACTGTCTGCAAAATGTGTTAGCAGTAAATAAGTTATAAATTACAACGTCATGACTGATGCTAAAGTTTTACTACATAAACAATGGAAACGTAGCTAGCAATAACCCTTTTTCCTTTCATTAGTTTGTGGGAGGGAGTCAGCTAGGAAAAGTTCGAAAATTTTAGTAATATGAGTCAAGTTTGTCAGAAGTCTGTAAATTCTTCCACTCTCAAATACTAGATGAATGTAGACTGCGGAATTTCCGCGTCGTGAGTTCCTCGGTCTCGATACATTCACACAGTCTCTAACTTGAATGCTTGACTTATTTTGCTAAACCTTGAACGCAATATTACGCCTCTTAATACGAAGATTATAACCGTATATAATTTATTTTTAAATTCGGTCAGTAACCATACGAAATACTAAGAATCAAATTTTCCTTGCTGCGGAAAGCTGTTAGATAGCTTCCTGCAACTGGGACAATACACCGTCTTAGCCATTTAGTAATACGGATTACACCTAATTACCCCTATTACTGGATGCGTGTTCGTGATAAACAAGATTGAAGACCAAACCTGAAGGGATCAGATTTAGTATCTGATCGGCGTTGCTGTTATTTTTGTTGTTGTCTTCAGTCCTGAGACTGGTTTGATGCAGCTCTCCATGCTGCTCTATCCTGTGCAAGCCTCTTCCTCTCCCAGTACCTACTGCAACCTACTTCCTCCTGAATCTATTTAGTGTATTCATCTCTTGGCCTCCCTCTACGATTTTTACCCTCCACGCCGCCCTCCAATACTAAATTGGTGATCCCTTGATGCGTCAGACCAAGTCCTACCAACCGATCCCTTCTTCTAGTCAATTTGTGCCACAGATTCCTCTTCTCCCCGATTCTGTTCATTACCTCCTCATTAGTTACGTGATCTACCCATCAAATCTTCACCACATTTCGAAATCTTCTCTTCTTGTCTAAACTACTTATCGTCCATGTTTCACATGGCTACACTCAATATAAATACTTTTAGAAAAGACTTCCTGACACTTACATCTACACTCCATATTGATAAATTTCTCTTCTTCAGAAACGCTTTTCTTGCCATTGCTAGTCTACATTTCATCTTCTCTCTACTTCGACAATCATCAGTTGTTTTGTTCCCCTAATAGCAGAACTCATCCACTACTTTATTTGCCTCATTTCCTAATCTAATCCGCTTAACATCATCTGATTTAATTAGACTACATTCCATTATCCTCGTTTTGCTTTTGTTGATGTTCATCATATATCCCCCTTTCAAGACACTGTCCACTCCGTTCAACTGCTCTTCCAGGTCCTTTGCTGTCTCTGACAGAATTACAATATCATCGGTAAACCCCAAAGTTTTTATTTCTTCCCCATGGATTTTAACTCCAACTCCGAATTTTTCTTTCGTTTCCTTCTCTGCTTGCTCAATATACAGATCGAATAACATCGGGGATAGGCTAGAACCCTCTCTCAATCAATTACCAACCGCTGCTTCCCTTTCATGCCCCTCGATTCTTATAACTGCCATCTGGTTCCTGTACAAATTGTAAATAGCCTTTCCTTCCCTGTTTTTGGCCCCTGCCACCTTCAAAATTTGAAAGAGAGTATTCCAGTCAACTCTGATAAAAGCTTTTTGTATACAAATGCTAGAAACATAGGTTTGCCTTTCCTTAACCTATCTTCTAATGTAAGTCGTATGGTCAGTATTGCCTCACGTGTTCCAACATTTCTACAGAATCCGAATTGATCTTCCCCAAGGTCGGCTTCTACCACTTTTTCTATTCGTCTGTAAAGAATTCGTGTAAGTATTTTGGAGCCGTGACGTATTAAACTGATAGTTCGGTAATTTTCACACCTGTGACCACCTGCTTTCTTTGGGATTGGAATTATTTTATTATTCTTGAAGTCTGAGGGTATTTCGCCTGTCTCACATATCTTGCTCACTAGATGGTAGAGTTTTTTCAGGACTGGCTCTCCCAAGGCTGTCAGTAGTTCTAATGCAATGTTATCTACTCCCGACGCCTCGTTTCGACTTAGGTCATTCAGAGCTCTGTCAAATTCTTCACACAGTATCACATCTCCCATTTCATCTTCACTTACGTTCTCTTCCAATTCCATAACATTGCCCTCAAGTACATCGCCCTTGTATAAACCCTCTATATACTCCTTCCACCTTTCTGCTTTCCCTTCTTTGGTTAGAACTGGTTTTCCATCCTCCAAAGCTCTCTCTAATTTTCCTGTAGGCGGTATCTATCTTAACCGCAGTAATTTATGCCTCTACATCCTTACGTTTTTCCTGTAGCCATCCCTGCTTAGCCATTTTGCACTTACTGTCGATCTCATTTTTGAGACGTTTGTATTCCTTTTTGCCTGCTTAATTTACTGCATTTTTATATTTTCTCCTTTCATCAGTTAAATTCAATATCTAATCTGTTACGCAAGGATTTCTACTAGCCCTCGGATTTTTACCTACTCGATCCTCTGCTGCCTTCACTACTTCATCCCTCAAAGCTACCCATTCTTCTTCTACTGTATTTCTTTCCCCCATTCCTGTCAATTGTTCCCTTATGCTCTGCCTGAAACTCTGTACAACTACTGCTTTAGTCAGTTTATCCAGGTCCCATCTTCTTAAATTTCCACCTCTTTGCAGTTTCTTCAGTTTTACTCTACACTTCATAACCATTAGATTGTGGTCAGAGTCCACATCTACCCCTGGAAATATCTTACAATTTAAAGCCTGGTTCCTAAATCTCTGTCTTACCATTAATCTATCTGAAACCTTCCAGTGTCTCCAGGCCTCTTCCACATATACAACCTTCTTTCATGATTCTTAAACTAAGTGTTAGCTATGATTAAGTTATGCTCTGTGCAAAATTCTACCAGGCGACTTCCTCTTTCATTCCTTAGCCCCATTCCATATTAACCTACTACTTTTCCGTCTCTTCCTTTTCCTACAATCGAATTCCAGTTATCAATGACTTAAATTTTCGTCTCCCTTCACTATCTGAATAACTTCTTTTATCTAATTATACATTTCTTCAATCTTTTCATCATATGCAGAGCTAGGCATATAAACTCGTACTGCTGTGGTAGGTGTGGGCTTCGTGTCTATCTTGGTTACAATAACGCGTTCACTATGCTGTTCGTACTAGCTGACCCGTGCTCCTAGTTTTTTATTCATTATTGAACCTACTTGCATGACCCCTATTTGATTTTGTATTTATTACTCTGTATTCACATGACCAGAAGTCTTGTTCCTCCTGCCACCGAACTTCACTACTTCCCACTATATCTAACTTCAACCTATCCATTACCCTTTTTAAATTTTCTAACCTACCTGCCCGATTAAGGGATCTGACATTCCACGCTCCGATCCGTAGAACGCCAGTTTTCTCTATCCTGATAACGGCGTCCTCCTGAGTAGTCCCCGAGCGGAGATCCGAATAGGGGACTGTTTTACCTCCGAAATATTTTACGCAGGAGGACGCCATTATCATTTAACAATACAGTAAAGCTGCATGCCCTCGGGAAAAATTACGGCTGTAGTTTCCCCTTGCTTTCAGCCGTCTGCAGTACCAGCACAGCAAGGCCGTTTTGGTTAGTGTTGCAAGGCCAGATCAGTCAATCATCCAGAAGTTGCCCCTGCAGCTACTGAAAAGGCCGCTGCCCCTCTTCAGGAACCACACGTTTGTCTGGCCTCTCAACAGATACCCCTCCGTTGTGGTTGCACCTACGAACGGCCATATGTATAGCTGAGGCACACAAGCCTCCCCACCAGCGGCAACGTCCATGGTTCATGGGGGGAGTTGAGTGTTTGGCGCCTTGCGACCCATTTGCCGGTGTAGGCGTGGTGCCAACACAATTACTGCAGACTGTAGCCTCTACAGACACTCCCCATACACTGAACTTTCAGCATGTAAATTACCATTGCACACAATGGTAGCTCCGTTGTGCTGCTCTACTGTTGCATTACATAATTACCCAGTCTGAAATTTTATGAATAGGTGGTCAGAAAAGGAGATGGTTAGTCACCAAAATAATGTAGTTGAGACTATAATGAAAATAATATTTACACTTAAGGACTGTAGTGTTCTCCTGATCGGCAACAGATGAATACATGGGTTTCGTAGCCATAGTCACATTTGTCACCTGCAAATTAGCGAATACACACGAGGGACGTTGACCTCAGGCGCCCACCTCCCCGTGCACACCTTTATGAGACGTCCGTACATCATTTAAAGATACTGAGCGAAATACTCACAAAGTAATAATTACTAACACGTTAGCCGGAATGTGAACGAAAGTAATGTCTAACAAAATTCTGAATTTTTTAAATGTAAAACTTACAAACAATAGAATTTGAAAATGCGCTATGAAGTGGGTCTTTAGGTCGGCCTTTTAAAACAGAACTTGAAATTAAACTTCAGAATGAACGACTTGCTCATTTGCATTAGGAGTTAAAACTTCATCTTGATATAGCAGTGGCACACCCATCATTCTAAACATATTAACAGGCAAAAATTATACTTCTTCTCTCAACTAAAGTCACTACCCGATCGACTTACGTGTATCTGGGTGGAACTAAAACCTGCTACTACTCAGAAATTGTTTCGAACACTGAACGTAGTGTTCAAACAGCGTTAGCATTTGTAAAAGCGCTTTATTAGCACCGAGACTAACATTTTCATGGATAGTTAAATTGCACGTCCGTCCGCCATGGAAATTGTTTATGAAGGCTCAGTGGACTGCGCACCAAGCCTTTAAGCAATCGGCTCTATTCTATTAGCGTGTGCTTCTGCGAGGTAAATTACACGTGTCAGTCTCAGAATTATAGGCTGATGAACTGAGTTTGTTTGTGTGGCCATCCTCCGCTGCAAGCATACAAATACTTGTACTCTTCAGGCTTTCCCGGCGAGATCTTGACATGTGGAATAATCGAGTCTACTGCCGGATGTTTGTGTCGCTCTGGTACAGTATTTCGAGCACGGACGACCGTCGGAGCACCAGGGAAGTGCCAATACCTCAGGAGCAGCGCCAGGCGGGCGCGGACCGCGAATGGAGCGCCCAACAAAGGACAGGCCTCAGAGAACTACCACAGATGGAGACCAAGTCGGGCGCGGACGTCCGAGGGAGCACCGGGGAAGAAACATCACCTTACAAGCAGCGCCAGGCGGGCGCGGACGTCAAAGAGAGCACCCAGCGCCCTCTGGGCATAAATACTGGACAAGATCCTCCAATACGGCAGTCTCAGGTAGCACCTGAAGAAGGCAACGAGTTACGTGGCCGAAATATTGTGCCAGAGCGACACAAACATCCGGCAGTCGACCCGATTATTCCACATGTCATATAAATACTTGTTTTGTAAATAAAACTGCCTTTTCCTGCTGCTAGTTACTTTATCTATCCCATATTTCCAATTCAATAATGAATTTTATTTATAAGAAGATGGATTGCCAGTATGGTCCCCAGTTTCAGGAGCCTTAGCAAATATTTTTGTAAACCACATTGGACAGATCACTTTCACAAAAATAGTAGCAAAGGAATACAACATGTTATATTGGTTCAGGTATATGGATGACATCCTTTGCTTACTAGATGAACCACAAACAAAAATTGAAAAACTACATACTGACATCAACAAGATACATAAATATATAAAATTCGGAATTGAGAGAGAACAGAACAACAAAATTAACTTACTGGATATAACAATCAAAAACAAAACAATAAGCATACGTTTGAAAATTACTGTAAACATACAGCAACAGACATTATCATTCCCCAATTCTCGAACCACCCACAAGCACGAAAGCAAGCAGCACTTCGACACATGCTCCATAGAATCAACACAGTGCCACTCACTGAAGAAAGCTGCCAAAAAGAACTAGACAGAATAATGCAGATAGCGCAAAATAATGCTTACAATAATAACACAGTCACAAAGCTAAACAACAAAATTAAAAGTAAAATAAAAGCAGAAAGATCCAAAGCACAGACAACAACATAACAGAACCAAAATCAACACGCAGTCCCATAACAACTACACAGGATAATCAGAAAAAGATTAAAGAAAACACACGATGGTACACAATGACATACAAACTCAAACTCACCCATAAAACCACCAACATTTTCAAAAGACAGGGAATAAACAGAGCATACACAACAGACAATTCTATACAAAAGTACACCCCAAAACTGACAAAAAACAGAGACATATACCAGAAAGCAGGTATATACGAGCTACAGTGTAACACTTATGAAGACACATACATAGGGCAAACAGGGAGATCATTTGATGTCAGATACAATGAACACATGAGAGCCTGGAAATATGGGACAAAGCACTCCACATTTGCAGAACACCTAAGAGAAAATGACCACAAACCAACCACTAGAGAAGATGACATGAAAATAACTAGAATCAACAATAAAAAACGCTTCCTAACCATGCAAGAAAATCATCACATACAGAAAACCAAAGCAGAGGGGAAAGTCCTGTTGAATGACCAAGTACACATGCCAAGCAATCCATTATTTACACTAATCGATAAAATAATAGGATAACGTTCGCAAAAAGTATTAATATAATAATACTGTCCAATATAATAATAATAGAACCCAACATCTTTACGCTCAATCATCCATGAGCCGCTTCACGGAATATTGGAACGAAAAGTCAAATCAGCTTTCACCAAAGTTTTCAACCACTCGCTAAACAGCTAGTACACACGCCGCCCCCCCCCCACCAAAAAAAAAATCTCGTCGGCTCTATCCCCCCCCTCTCTCTCACTCATACACACACACACACACACACACACACACACACACACACACACGTTATAAACATCATAAATAGAAGTTATTCTCGAACATACACTTCGTTAGGTTGGCAACAAGTAAGTAAACGTACCAAAGAAGATGAAAACACGTAATGGAGTCGCAATATTTACGTTGTGAAAAACAGTGTACGACGAAACAGTTGTATTGAGTGACAAAAGAACAATAGTCAACCACAAAAAAGAGTGAGAAACATGGTGAACAGTATATGGAAGGCGAAAACACAAAGATGTGATTATGTTGTTGTTGTGGTCTTCAGTCCAGAGACTGGTTTGATGCAGCTCTCCATGCTACTCCATCCCGTGCAAGCTTCTTCATCTCCCAGTACCTACTGCAACCTACATCGTTCTGAATCTGTTTAATGTATTCATCTCTTGGTCTCCCTCTACGATTTTTACCCTCCGCGCAGCCCTCCAATACTAAATTGGCGATCCCTTGATGACTCAGAATATGTCCTACCAACCGATCTCTTCTTCTAGTCAAGTTGTGCCACAGATTTCTCTTCTCCCCAATTCTAGTCAATACCTCCTCATTAGTTATGTGATCTACCCATCCAATCTTCAGCATTCTTCTGTAGCATCACATTTCGAAAGCTTCTATTCTCTTTTTGTCTAAACTATTTATCGTCCACGTTTCACTTCCATACTGGATCCATGGCCGCTCATTCACCATCCAAAACTCTCCGATATTGTTTGGAGCTGCATCCAAAGTACACACACCTCTCTCGACGACGTCGGAGATGTTCTGAATCGTCAACTGACTTTGGAGTACACACCCTCATCCCGTGGAGTCGGCCTCAAACCATTCTGACAGTTTAGGAGAGGCTGAATGATCCGTTACCTCTCTCAATGTACACGTCACGAACAGGGTACCGTACACAAACAAACAGATGCAAAAGATTACCGGTGGCGTGAGACGGAGCGAGGCGTATCGGGGACCTTATTTCATCTCATCTATAAATCCATAAAATTATAATACTTCTTCTAGCTGTCTGAATGTTGCCTTTTTGACAAGCAGCATGCATCACAGCAAGTCCAATGAGTACCCCATAATGGCAATGCAGATGCTCTTCTGCGGTACTTCGCGGGTCCGGTCGCAGTCTTTCGTCAACCTTGTTGATCTATATGACCTGTGAAATGTGACTGAAATATTAATTAATATTTATCTCTTTTTTTGTGTGGTCACCACACTCGTTTGACGAGATCCGTAACGTCTCTTGTGGCAACCTCTTCCTCCCGAGTAGCACTTACTACCAACGTACTCAATAATTTATTGGATATATGCAGAAACATTGATGAATGACAGTGCCCTTGACGTTCTGAGAGGTTGTAGGTACTACGATAAGGAATACCACAGTTGCCATTTCAGCTGAAGATGAATAGCTATCTCTAAAAATGGCAGTTATAGAAAGTGGACGGACAAATGTGGGTACAAGAACGGCAACAGCGAATAAACCTCCGGCAACAAACGAAATTCTTCAATTGATTGATGAAAGAAATGAGTACAATAACTTTCACGGAAATACAGGAATAACGCTATATAAATCACTTGGAAATGAAATAATTAATAAATACAGAGTAGTTAAAGCAAAATGGTTGCAGGAAAAGACTGGAGACATCGGAAACGAAATGGTCGTCCGAAGGACACATTTAGCATATAGAAAAATCAAAACATTGTGTGGTGGAATTAAAAATAGTAAAGGGCATCAACATGAAGAGTGCAAAGGTGAATTTCACTGTTAAACACAGAAGAGAAATCAGATAGGTGGAAGGGGTACACGAAGGCCTCTACCAAGGGAAGTAACTGTTGAGTGACATGATAGACAAAGAAATGAGAGGCGACTTGGAAGATATAGGTGACCACTATCTGCCAGATTCTAATAGAACTTTGAAATCTTGCGATCAAATAATGCAGAAGGTGCAGATGACATTTCCTAACAATTTCGAAAATCGTTAGGGTAATTTCCAACCAAGCAACTATTCAAGTTGGTGTGTAAATCGTAAGAGACTGGAGCTGTATCATCAGAAATTCAGAAAAATATTATCCTGACAATCCAAAGTAATCAATGTCAGATAAATACAAGAACTGTCACACGATCACCTTACCAGCTCATGCGTCCAGTGTGCTGACAAGAATGGAAAAATAGAAGAATGGAAGATAGAATTGAGGAGCTGTTATAAGAAGATCAGTTTGGATTTAGGAAAACTAAAGGCATCTAGGACGCACTCCTAACGTTGGGTTTAATAATAGAACCGAATGCTAAGAAAATCAAGACACTTTCGTAAGATCTGCGTCGTGGGAAAAGCGTTGACACTGTAAAATTGTGCAAGATGTTCGAAATCCTCAGGAAAAAAGATTTAAGCTATTATGAAAGGTGGGTAATATAAAGTATTAACAATACTTCACCGCCAGTTACCCAATGATAGAGTGGACACTCAAACTGCAACTGAGATGCGAGGCATTCCCAAAAGCCAAATAGGAGTGGTTTAAATGAATTGTTTGGCTTGCTTGGAAGGTGATGCCCCATTTAAACTTTGATCGATGGCAAGAGGGGTCACTTGGGAAAATCACTGTCATTCACATTAATAATGAGTGAGTTTGTTCTCGGTTTGTTGCTTTTTTGACAACTTAATAATGTAGGTAAACATCTGAAGCGACAAACTATGGGGCTGCAGTCCACAGCGTGAAGTACCGCAACATAAACACCGAAGAGCGATACGAGAATTTTCTAGCTACATATCAGCCTGCAAGATCGGAAATTTTCACCCTGTACAAAGACTGAGAGGCATGGTTATATAGCGTCGAGCGTTCATTGTGTAAATTGAAAACTGAGCCCAAGAATGACAAAGATGAGATAACAGAAAATTCAGTATCCTGGAGACAGAGTTGGGGAGATGGGTTACAAAACTGTCTAGCAGGAGGTGAGACAGTCATATGAGTGCTCAGTCACTGAGTAGGCAAGCAGGCAGTCAGTAATAAACAGCGAATAACCATTCAAAGATCACAGAGTGATTTACCAGTCAGTGAAAAATGTATCAGTGGGCAGTCAGTCAGTTAGTGATCAACGCAGAAAGAGAAGAATCGGAGGAGAGACAGTGAGTATGCCTTCGACCGGTCGTCGAATCAGTTTTTGGACTTTGAGTAAAGTCCCTGATTCATTATAATGTTAATCGCTACTTGGTGACGCACTCATTTTCCGATGCGTGTTGAGTTGACATTCTTTGCAGTCCGATGCGCAACTATTTTGAACTTCTGACTCCATTGCCTGTTTAACATCGACTTCTTTTCCAAGATAACCACTACGGACAATGGTCGCCAACACTGAAGCACAATATCACCGTGAAGACCGCCAGGGCCGTGCTATACTTGAAGGTAATTCAGCCAGGGGTCATCCAGCGTGGAAGATGGAAGAAGGGGGGACGGTGATGAAATTGATCGAAAATGACAGTTGTCCGTTTATTTTTTATTAGTTAGTACAGCTCATGGACAATAAGTTCCAAAGTTTCAATTCTGAAACCGCATCCGAAGTGCCTTAAAATTAATTAAAAGTGTGATGCTGCCTGACTGCCACGCCCACGTTTTGAGCAGCATTTCAATACCAGCTCAGTCAACGATTCTGTGTATTACTTTCAACCAAACGTGTGCGGGACATCTAGAAGGCCGTGATACGTACTCTTTGGTTTCATAGATCATCTTTGACTGTGTTCCGTATCTTATAAACTCATATGGAAACGATGCCCTAAAAACACATGTGCATCTGCTACAGTTGTCGGAATTGCAACTTATGATGCAGTTACTGTATTTAATGATGAGACCGCCGGGAGGATGAACGTATTACTCAAGACATCCTGAGAAAAATAGATTTACAGCGAGTCTCTGCAGCTGAAAAGTCAGTTGAACACCTGGTAAAGGAAAGAAGACAGACAGCAAGAAACCAGAAGAGAAACCTTGAAAAGAAAGACGACCCAGAGTACAAATGTGGTGCCTTCTGAAGAAGTGACATAAGGAAAAAAGTTAGGTTGAACTTTAAATTGCGTTTCCTGAAAAGTTTGCTTTTTAAAGTTTATGTACCTTTTTCTCAGATTCTATGAAAGCTAGAATTATGAAATTTTGTACACATATTTGTGTAAACCTAATAAACGTTGTCTCAAGAGCAAATTTTGAAACACTGCTTGCAAGTTGAGATATGGAGCAAAGTGCTTGGAATTTTGCATGAATTTAAAATTGTACTTGTGGAATTATAATTAAAAATTATGAAAATTCTCCTATTTGACCTATTCCAAAAACCTCATGAGAGAAGCTTACAACATTTAAAGAGATGAAACAGAGAAATTTTTGTGGAAATCTCTTGAATACTTTTTGAGAAAAACGAACATACATTATTTTTTGAAAAACAGCTGAATATATATAATCAGAGGATTTTATATGTAAATGTGTTACTTTCATCTAAACCTTGGTACAAAATTTCATTGCCACAACTCCAAAACTGTGGATTTGGTGCATTTTTGCAATAGTGTGTGTATTTTATCAACGTCCCCCCATATGTCATCCAAGGCGCCACATTAAATTGACATAACATCGAACTGAAAGCTGTTGGTTGTCAACCCGCAGCCAGACAACCCTATAAGAGGTAATCTGTGCATTGCAGTGACAAGGAAATACCTGTCTATGCCTGCAAATGGTATGCTGAAGTGACTAAACCACCTCTATCCCATTTACCCAGTTACTGGGTGATGTTTATGTCCAGTCAAATCCACCCTGAGTTTATATTTGTGCCGTTGATATACACTGAAGCGCCAATGAAACTGGTATCGCCATGCGTATTCAGATACAGAAATATGTAAACAGGCAATATACAGCGCTGCCATCGGCAACGCCCATATAAGACGAAAAGTGTCTGGCGCAGTTGTTAGTGCTGCTACAATGACACCTTATCAAGATTTAAGTGAGTTTGAACGTGTTGCTATAGTCGGCGCACGAACTATGGGAGACAGCATCTCCGAGGTAGAAATGCAGTGGGGATTTTCCCGTACACCCATTTCACGAATGTACCGTGAATATCAGGAATCCGGTAAAACATCAAATATCCGACGTTGCTGCTGCCGGAAAATGATCCTCCAAGAACGGGACCAATGACGCTGAAGACAATGATTCAACGTGACAGAAGTGCAACCCTTCCGCAAATTGCGGCAGATTTCAATGCTGGGCCATCAACAAGTGTCAGTGTGCAAACCATTCAACGAAACATCATCGATATGGGCTTTCGGAGCGGAAGGCCCACTATGTAGCGTTGATGACTGCACGACACAATGCTTTACGCCTCTCCTGGGTCCGTCAACACGGCCATTGGACTGTTGGTGACTGGAAACATGTTGCCTGGTCGGAAAAGTCTCGTTCCAAATTGCATCGAACGGATGGATGTGTACGGGTATGGAGACAACCTCATGAATCCATGAACCCTACATGTCAGCAGCGGACTGGTGGAGGCTCTGTAATGGTGTGTGGCAGGTGTAGTTGGAGTGACACGAGACCCCTGTTGCGTTTAGATACGATTCTGTCAAGTGAGACGTACGTGAGCATCGTGTCTTATTACTTGCATCCATTCATGTCCATTGTCCATTCCGACGGACTTGGGCAATTCCAGCAGGACACATGCAGAACTGCTACAGAGTGGCTCTAGGAACACTCTTCTGAGTTTAAAGACTTCTGCTGGCCACCAAATTCACCATGCAGGAACATTATTGAGCATATCTGGGATGCATTGCAACATGCTATTCAGAAGAGATTTATGGACAGCCCTGCAGGATTCATGGTGTCAGTTCCCTCCAGCACTACTTCATTCATTAGTCGAATCCATGCCACGTCGTGTTGCGGCACTTCTGCTTGTTCGCGGGGGCCCTACACGATATTAGGCAGGTTTATCAGTTTCTTTGGCTCTTCGCTGTAATAATAAACGTAAATGTTACCATGTTTTAACGTTGAGTCTATTCGTTTTCACTGTCACCCGGTTTACATATCAATTTCAGTTCACTACATTACATACAAGACCCAAGGGGGAAAAACGAGAAAAGAAAACCAAGAACGGATTAGTAATTGTGTAAGGTAGGGACGCAGTCTTTCGCCATTACTCTTCCTTTTGCACATCAAAGAAGCAATGATGGAAACAAGAGAAAGGTTCAGTCGTTAAAGTCAAATTCAGGGTGAAAGGAAACCAACGAAAAAGTTAACTGATGGCATTGCTATCCCCAATAAAAGTAAGGAAGGATTGTAGGATCTGTTGAACAGAACTAAAAGTGCAATGACCAGAATATGAGTGCAGACTAAACCAAAGAAAAAAGAAAGTAATGAGGGGTAGCATAAATGAGATCACCAATAAACTTAACATCAAAACTGGAGACCACGAAGCAGACGAAGTGAAGGCATTCTGCTACCTTGGGAGCAAAATAAGACATGGTGTACAAAGCAAAAAAGCACACCGGCACAGGAAAGGAGGCCATTCCTGATCAAACAAGGTCTGCCAGTATGAAACATTGGCTTTAATCTGAGGAAAAATGTTCTGGGAATACATGTATGGAGTACACGATTGTAGGGAAGTGAATCATGGGCTGTGGAGAAACTGGAAAAGCACAGAATGGACACATCTGATATGTTGTGCTGCAGAAGGACGTTGAAACTACGTGGGGACATGTTGATACGACGTATGTTAAGGCCTCTGGGAATATTTCTCGAAGTACTAGAACCATTAGGTGCTGTAGAGGGTAGAAATTGTTGTGGAAGACAGAGACTGGACTGCATCCAACAAATAATTGAGGGCGGTGGATGTTAGTGCTACAAACAGATGAATGCAGTCAGAACTTTGCTGACCAAAAAGAAGAAAAAGATCCAAGCCGTCCTATATCCAAACCATTGTATGAAATCGGTCCACATCGTGATTTGGATTCTTTGTATGTGGTACAAGCCTTAGGTTTTGTAGTTGTTTTAGGACAGATTCATGTGTCTGGCACTCATCTTGCACAAAGTATTTTGACAGTTATCCAAGTAAAATGTATCCTCTTCTGTCTTATGATATGCCTATGGTGTCATATCTTTCATGTAGTGCTAATTATTAATTGTCCAATACAACATGGTGCATTTTTTCTGTTTTCGTAGCAGTAGTTGCAGCATTTGGGCTCACTTCACATAGATAACCGTCTAAAGAAATACTTTAAGTACTAGGGTAATTCAGTAGGCCGTTTCCTTACTGCTGACAACGGAGTAGCAGACTCCGTATAAAACTTGGATGATGCCAATGATAAACAATCCAATATAATGACTTTCTCGAAGCTGAGGTATTTCAATTTGTTCATTTGATCGAAAAATACGTTTATGTTACATAGATGTGGCATAGTTTGCTCTCTAATCCAATACACATATTTAAGACACAAAATTAAACCGGTAAAGCATTTTGAATTTAGACAATTTCCAAGTGGTGGCACGTATGGATACTATAGCAATACATCGATTTCTTTTCCTACGTGTGTGAGTGAAATGGTTCTTAAAGTTTTATATACGAGTGTTTCGTTTAATAAATGCTGTTTAATTTTTGTAATTGGATGGCCTGTTATGTACATGGCCAGAGAAGGCGAACTTAATGTATGCATGAGGAACTGTAAGAAAAATCAACAAAATGTTATTTCTGAATTTTTTTGTTGTTTATCACTTGTACTTAATAAACTCTCTCTTGCCTTCTTCTTAGCTAGCCCGCTCTCTACTGCCTTGGCCATTGCTTGTGCAAGCATTTACGATCATTAGATAATAATAACTAAATTAACTGGGAATTGTGTATGTGTATTATTGTAAGACTAGTTACCACCATTTTCACAGCTGACAGACCAGATGTTTGGATTACTGTAAGCACTTGTAGCGCTTTCTGGAACAACTGCTTACCGACAAACAATTAGCAGCCATTTTCTACACCTCATCCAGATCACTGTCTGTAGTGGTACATCTTCTCAGAGCTTGCAGTTATTATCTCGTTACGAAATCCGATGTCCTAAAGTGAATAAAGTTGGCGCGTCTGTAATAATTAATATGTACGCGCTCACGAATCAGGAAAGGCGAGCTTCCTCTTCTCGCCAAGTCTTTTCAATAACTCCTCGTTAGTTATGTGATCTACCCATCTAATCTTCAGCATTCTTCTGTAGCACCACTTTCGAAAGCTTCTATTCTCTTCTTGTCCGAACTATTTATCGTCCATGTTTCACTTCCATACATGACTACACTCCATACAAATACTCTCAGAAACGACTACCTGACACTTAAATCTATACTCGATGTTAAAAAATTTCTCTTCTTTCCTTGCCATTGCCAGTCAACATTTTATATCCCCTCTACTTCGACCATCATCAGTTATTTTGCTCCCCAAATAGCAAAACTCCTTTACTACTTTAAGTGTCTCATTTCCTAATCTAATTCCCTCGGCATCATCCGAGTTAACTCGACTACATTCCATTATCGCCGTATTGCTTTTGTCCTTTCAAGACACTATCCATTCCGTTCAACTGCTCTTCCAAGTCCTTTGCTGTCTCTGACAGAATTACAATGTCATCGGCGAACCTCAAAGTTTTTATTTCTTTTCCATGGATTTTAATACCTACTCCGAATTTTTCTTTTGTTTCCTTTATTGCTTGGTCAATATACAGATTGAATAACACCGGGGAGAGGCTACAACCCTGTCTCACTCCCTTCCCAACCACTGCTTCCCTTTCATGTCCCTCGACTCTTATAACTGCCATCTGGTTTCTGTACAAATTGTAAATAGCCTTTCGCTCCCTGTATTTTACCCCTGCCACCTACAGAATTTGAAAGAGAGTATTCCCGTCAACATTGTCAAAAGCTTTCTCTAAGTCTACAAATGGTAGAAACGTAGGTTTGCCTTTCCTTAATATTTCTTCTAAGATAAGTCGTAGGGTCAGTATTGCCTCACGTGTTCCAACATTTCTACGGAATCCAAACTGATCTTCCCCGAGGTCGGCTTCTACTAGTTTTTTCATTCGTCTGTAAGGAATTCGCGTTAGTATTTTGCAGCCGTGACTTATTAAACTGATAGTACAGTAATTTTCACATCTGTCAACACCTGCTTTCTTTGGGAATGGAATTGTTATATTCTTCTTGAAGTCTGAGGATATTTCGCTTGTCTCATACGTCTTGCTCACCAGATGGTAGAGTTTTGTCGGGACTGGCTCTCGCAAGGCTGTTAGTAGTTCTATTGGATTGTTGTCTACTCCCGGGGCCTTGTTTCGACTTAGGTCTTTCAGTGCTCTGTCAAACTCTTCACGCAGTATCATATCTCTCATTTCATCTTCATCTACATCCTCTTCCATTTCCATTATATAGCCCTCAAGTACCTCACCCTTGTATAGACCCTCTGTATTCCACCTTTCTGCCTTCCCTTCTTTGCTTAGAACTGGGTTCCCATCTGAGCTCTTGATATTCATACAAGTGGTTCTGTTTTCCCCAAAGGTCTCTTTCATTTTCCTGTAGGCAGTATGTATCTAACCCCTAGTGAGATAAGCCTCTACATCCTTACATTTGTCCTCTAGCGATGCCTGGTTAGCCATTTTGCACTTCCTGTCTTATCTCTCTATCAAAACTAAACATTAGAAAAATACACACTTCAGAGTAGGCAGTAATCACGGGTACTGACATGTAGGGCGTCGCCTACAGAAACCAGTGAGCTGTACTCTGCCTGCCGGGATGGAAGCAGAGCAGACAGCGGCGGATAGTCACCTGGGGGTCCGTGCAGCGCTCGCAGCGACAGAGGAAGTGCTTGGTGAGCTGCAGGTGCCTCTGTCGGGCCGGCGTGCCCCACAGCAGCGGCGTGTACGAGTTGGTGAGCTCGCGGCCCTCCGGAATGTCGACAGCGGCGCGCACCACCATGGCGTGGCTCTCGTCGAAGCCGTGCGTCGTGTTGGGCGAGCACTCGTTGTTCATCATGGCCGACAGCGGGTACAGGCCGCGCACGCCCGCGCTCACCTCGAACGCGTTCGCGTCCATCACGGCGCACGCGCGCCGCATGAAGCGCAGCTGGCTCGGCGTTGGCGCACTGCGCAGCTCTGTGGCCAAATCCGTTACCTGCAACAGTGAAGATGCAGGTAGCGCTTGGCGGAGAGTACATCTACATCTACAGCTACAGCTACACAGATACTCCGCAAGCCACCGTACGGTGCACGGCGGAGGGTACCCTGTACCAGTATTAGTCATTTCAATGATAAGTAATTGAGACCCTCAGCTGCCGACAGATGTTGTTGACATACCTCGATGCGGACGGCTGAAAGTGTGCGCCCCGACCGGGAGTCGAACCTGGGAACTCCTGCTTACATGGCAGACGATCTATCCATCTTAGCCACCGAGGCCACAGATGAATAGCGCGACTGCAGGGACTTACCCTTGCACTCTTCCCGTGAGACCCCCATTCCCAACTGTCCACAATCTACATACGCAAATATCCATTAGGAACAATACATATGTAGATTGTGGACAGTTGCGAATGTGGGTCTCACGGGAAGAGTGCAAGGGATAAGTACCTGCAGTGGCGCTATTCATCTGTGGCCTCGGTGGCTCAGACGCCGGCACGGTAGCTCAGCGCGTTCGGTCAGAGCGTTAGCTACCCTCTGTAACAAAAAAACTGAGTGAACAGATCAACGGAGAACCTAAATGGGTGTCATCGGACGTCCAACCCGAACAAATTCAACGAACAATATAGAACAAAATGAGATAAAAAAAAGTTGGATAGAGCGTCTGCCATGTAAGCAGGAGATCCCGGGTTCGAGTCCCGGTCGGGGCATACATTTTCAGCTGTCCCCATCGAGGTATATAAACAACACCTGTCTGCATCTGAGGGTATCAATTAATTATCATTTCTTCTAGAGAAGCTGCACTGTCATCAAAGGTATGTTTCTTCGAGAACAGTTACCATCTTCATATATTAGTCATTTCCTTTCCTGTTTCACACGCAAATAGAGCGAGGGAGAACCGACTATCTGTACGCCTCCGTATGAGTCGTAATGTTTCGTATCTTCGTGGTCCTTACGTGCAGTGTATGCTGGCGACAGTAGAACCGTTCGGCAGTCAGCTTCAACTACGGGATCTCTAAATTTTGTCGACAGTGTTTCTCGAAAAGAACGTCGCCTCCTCTGCAGGGATTCCCATTTGAGTTCTTGAAGCATCTCCGTAACACTTACGTGTTGTTCGAATCTACCAGCCCACCTCTGAATTGCTTCAATGCCTTCCTTCAGTCTGACCTGTCACGGATCCCCAAAACTCGAGCAGTACTCAAGAATAGGTCCCACCAGCGTCTCCTCTTTCCTAAAATTCTCCCAATAAACCAAAGGCGACCATTCGCCTTCTCCACCACACTGCTCACATGCTCGTTCCACCTCATATCGCTTTGGAACGTTGCGCCCAGATATTTAAAACACTTGACCAACTGGAAATTTTGTGTAAGTCGCCTTGTATCTTCCTACAGTCACTCAACTTCGACACCTTGCCGTATACCATGGTATAATCAGCAAACAACCCCACACTGCTGCCCACCCTGTGCGCCAAATCATTTATGTATGCAGAGACCAACAGTTTGTACAGAACCTTCAGTGCGCCAGACCTACTCGCATCTGGCCAGTTGTTTTTTTCTCTGTTCAAGTAGCAATCGTATCATATGTTTTGTATGCCAGCACAACTCTTTTACACAACTACACAGCATCGCCTCTCATAACGGAGTTACTACGAACTAAAAAAATAGCAGAATGGCCGGAAACAACCATTTATTGAGAGCTAATTTTTCTCATGATTGTATCACTACTTGCCGTCTGATTAGCTGTGTGTGCACTCACTACCCAATGCTAGTCCCTCCTCTTAAAAATCGGTTACTTCCATACAATTAAACAACAGAATTTCAGTATTGTTAAGCTATAGTGGCAACGGCTTCGCCGCAGTGGATACACCGGTTCCGTGAGATCACCGAAGTTAAGCGCTGTCGGGCGTGGCCGGCACTTGGATGGGTGACCATCCGGGCCGCCATGCGGTGTTTCCATTTTTCGGGGTGCACTCAGCCTCGTGATAGCAACTGAGGAGCTACTCGACCGAATAGTAGCGGCTCCGATCAAAGAAAACCATCATAACGACTGGGAGAGCGGTGTGCTGACCATACGCCCCTCCTATCCGCAGCTCATGTGAGGACCTGAGGATGACACGGCGGTCGGATGGTTCCGATAGGCCACTTGTGGCCTGACGACGGAGTGCTAAGGTGTAGTAAGAACGTTCGGTTGCACAGAAGTAACAATACTTGTATCTGGACTGCAGAGTGAATTCTGATCTACCTAGAATTTACCGCTAACTAGAGAGAGCGTGGACTCGCCTTGTTCACTCTTCAGTTAGCAGACAGACAAGAGCCTAAGAATAAATTCCGAGCTGGGAAATGGCTTTATCAGTTGGCCACTTTTTTTACCGTGAGTTATAGTGAAGGAGAGGTAAGTCCTCGATGTGTATGCCCAGTATTCATAATTTGTTATTTATTCACAAGATTTCCTTTGTAAGAAACCGTACGTTAAACTAGGCGGCCATCTGGTATCTTCCTGTTAGTTCCGTGGCGTACGCCAGGATTGCATCGCACGGCGAGAGAACCAGCGAGCTGCAGAAACCTGAGAAGCGCTTTGTTTCGCAACAGGGGGGAAACAGAAGCCTTTGAAACTGACACTCTGGAGTCACACAGGCTGATAATCTTGCTCCGTGTAGAGGCGAGTAGAAAAACCTGTGCCCACGGATACTGCTCCGTCAAATCGTTCACCCTGGTTCATGAGAGCTATCTAGTTCTTACCTGTTCTCCGAAGGAAAGAAAGTATCTTCAAAGTCTTTTATTTAAAATTTTTTAGGTCTGTAGTAGGAATCTAAACGGGACTAAGAACAGGATGGCACAGCACCTGAGAGCTCATGTGAATGCTAGAAGTAACAGGCGATTCCCCTTAGTTCACGGTCTATTTCTGAATGGCGTGGCCTGGTTTAAACTCATGCCAATTCTTGGGCTTTGGAGAACGTGTATCAGTCAGTAACTTGTTCATGTCAGGCACACGTATAAAACCTCTCCCTAGGAAGTTGGATAACAGCTGGATTTTCTCTACTACGGACAGATGACTTGTCAGATAATAGCGAACGCCAAACATCCCACACTCATATCAATCTCCGCAATTTGCCCAGATTACGAGACCGCCAGACTGGCGTACCTGTGTAGTGCAGGATAGACTCACCGAATGTCAGATTGAGCTGACAGTGGAGACTCTTGATCAATGAAGATGGAAAAAGTCTGTGGTATTCAGTGCGAAGACTGGTTTGATGTAACTTTCCACGCCAGTGTAGCATGGGCAAGAATCCACACCACTGAAGACAGTTGCACCCAACATCTGTTTGAATTTGGTTACTGTAAAGCCTTGGTCTCCCTCTACAATGCTTATAACTTATTTCCCTCCATTACCAAACTAACTACTCCTTGATGCCTCAAACATCTTGTGGCACAGACATAAGGCTAAGAATAACTACAGTCAAGGAATAGTTCAACAGAAACAGGAAACCGGTATGTGGCCCACTGGATAAAAGTCTGAGAAAAATATCGGCAAAATGCTGTATATGTTGCACAGTTTCATGAATGAACTTGGAAATTATGAAAACGCGAGGAAAGCAACTAAAAGACGTAGATGTAGAGGAAACTAGAAGGTATGAATTGGGATGTCTGGGGAAGACACAAGGAGGTGTTGTGAAACCTTAGGACAACAGAAACCACTCAGACGTCATAAGCAAAATGAAGAGAAGTTGGCTAAGAAACACGTTGAAATGACAGTCCTTGCACCAGCAAAGAATTCAGGGGATGATAAGGGGAAAGAGATCGCGAAGAAGAAGAAGAAGAAGAAGAAGAAGAAGAATATACCAACTAAAAGACAGTGTCAAGGAGGAAGACGATGACTACGCGTGACTACGGAGGAAACCAAAAGACAGAACTGGCTAGTTATCATGCCTGGACATGCCGCCAGGCGCAACAAGTACTGATCACGATGTTTATGATGATGATGAAGCCTTAATACACTGCCTGGCAAAGAAAAAAGAAACAAAACTAAAAAAAACGGAAGCACCCGGAACAGGAGGAGAAAGCGAAATGAAACCTTTCGCATCTTGAGAGGGTATGTGATGTTATTTGAGTAGTTACAATTTGCAGTCAGATTTAAAAAGAAGTAGGCAGCATGGCCTGGATGCATGCATTGATTCGACTGGGAAGGGTATCAGAAAGCAGTCCTGTCTTCTCCTGAGGCTAACTGACACACAGATGTAACCAGTCCTTGATACTGGCTGGCACTGCGCCGGAGATGACGTCCGAGATTGTGCCAACCATGTTCTATCGAGGACAGACCTGCGCAAGGGAGTATCTTAGCATCAGGCAGACACTTCCTATGGGACACGTCTCATGTGTGAACGAGCATTGTGCTGTTGAAGAATGACGCCACACCACTGTCATATGAGAAGTAACACATGACGACGCAGGATGTCTTTGACGAACCGTTATGGCGTTACAAATATGTTTACCTTTGAAGAGAAACTTCTTGCCTTTATTTCTAAACTTTAATTACGGATAGATAAAAGTGGTGAAAACTATTATTCTGCATTCCCGACATTAAAAGCACTCTTTTGATGACATGATTAGGGCAAACAAACAAGAAACATTAAGAGTTATCTGCAAATGCTGGCTGATGAATTCAATCGTTACTACCCACAATACAAGAAAATGGAATCTAAAGTTGACCCAAAACTGACTCACAACCCTTTCAGCTCTAATGTTGGAGAAGTTACAGGAGAAATTCCAGAAAGACAGAAATTGTAAGGGCGTATTTGAATCTGCTTCTCTTCAACAATTTTGGTGCAATAGAGAAGTTTCGGACACTAAAATTCGAGAAATCGCCTTGCGCTATCTTATGCTTTTCTCCACAACTTATTTATACGAACAATGCTTTTCTGATATTCTGGTAGTTAAAAGCAGCTCCAGTGATCGACTGAAAGTAAGTGATAATATGCGGGTAGCTCTGAGCACCATTATTAGCCCCAGGACATCCGAAATTTTACGGAAGATGCAAGCTAATAGCACACTGAAAAAACCTTATTTAATTTTCCACCAATAACGTTGCGTTTTAAATCACACTACTGGCCATTAAAATTGCTACACCAAGAAGAAATGCAGATGATAAACGGGTATTCATTGGACAAATATATTATAGTAGAACTGACATGCGATTACATTTTCACGTAATTTCGGTGCCTAGATCCTGACAAATCAGTACCCAGAACAACCACCTCTTGCCGTAAGAACGGCCTTGATACGCCTGGGCGTTGACTCAAACAGAGCTTGGATGGCATGTACAGGTACAGCTGCCCACGCAGCTTCAACACGATACCACAGTTCATCAAGAGTAGTGGCTGGCGTATTGTGACGAGCCAGTTGTTCGGCCACCATTGACCAGACGTTCTCAATTGGTGAGAGATCTGGAAAATGTGCTGGCCATTTTCTGTACGCAGAAAGGCCCGTAAAGGACTGAAACATGCTGTCGTGCATTATCCTGCTGAAATGTAGGGTTTCGCAGGGATCGAATGAAGGGTAGAGCCACGGGTCGTAATACATCTGAAATGTAACAGCCACTGTTCAAAGCGCCGTCAATGCGAACAAGAGGTGACCGAGACGTGTAACCAATGGCACCCCATACCATCACGCCATACTGGCGATGACGAATACACGCTTCCAATGTGCGTTCACCGCGATGTCGCCAAACACGGATGCGACCATCACGATGCTGTAAACAGAACCTGGATTCATGCGAAAAAATGACGTTTTGCCATTCGTGCACCCAGGTTCGTCGTTGAGTACACCATCGCAGGCGCTCCTGTCTGTGATGCAGCGTCAACGGTAGCCGCAACCATTGTCTCCGAGCTGATAGTCCATGCTCCTGCAAACGTCGTCGAAATGTTCGTGCAGATGGTTGTTGTCTTGCAAACGTCCCCATCTGTTGGCTCAGGGATCGAGACGTGGCTGCACGATCCGTTACAGCCATGCGGATATGATGCCTTTCCATATTCTGCTAACAGTCATTGGATCTCGACCAACGTGGACAGCAATGTCGCGATACGATAAACCGCAATCGCTATAGGCTACAATCCGACCTTTATCAAAGTCGGAATCATGATGGTACGGATTTCTCCTCCATACACGAGGCATCACAACAAGGTTTCACCAGGTAACGCCGCTCAACTGCTGTTTGTGTATGAGATATCGGTTGGAAACTTTCCTCATGTCAGCACGTTGTAGGTGTCGGCACCGGCGGCAATCTTGTGTGAATGCTCTGAAAAGCTAATCATTTGCATATAACAGCATCTTCTTCCTGTCGGTGAAATTTCGCGTCTGTAGAACGTCATCTTCGTGGTATAGCAATTTTAATGCGCAGTAGTGTACAATAGCGCTTTTAATGCATTTAAATTTGAGTTTAACGAACATGTTAAAAGTTTTGATTAAAGTTTTTTTTTAGATAGATATAATTTATTTTTGTTGAACCTTGTTGTGGTCCCTGCTAACAACAAGGAAAGCGAACCGTTCCCTGGTCAAAAAAAGATTGGGAACAAGTGCTTTAGAGCAGTTGACCCTCACTGAAACGGTGAGGTGCAAATAACTGCGGGTAGCCTTGCGGCCGTACCTCCCAGCCGTGCCTCGGGTGCGGGTGTGCGTAGAGGCGAGCGACCAGCCGGCGCGCCCCCTCCGGCAGGGCGAGGCAGCGCAGGGCGGCCGAAGCGCGCGCCAGCACGGCCTGCTGCTGCGCACGCGCACACGCTCCGACGCAGTCGCGCACGCCCCACCCCCGCAGCAGCCGGCACTCTCCACGGTGCCCATCCGGCGCGCAGTCTGCAACAGGCCGGGTAGCGGAGTAGCAGCCGCGTCCTGGCGCAGGCCGGGACACGCCGGACGTCAGCTGAAGATAAACCCCCCTTTGCGCCGAGGCAGCGACAGGGAAATCTACCTGGTGTAAACGCTAGGCACGCGCGTGGAAATGGCATGCGGTCAAACGCGGTTCACATTCGCAGTCGTTCGCTCGGGTTTCGCTTTTCAGCGAACCGTTAAAGGACCTTCACATCCTCTCCGTTTCGGTGATAACAACACAGAAAGCTTTCGTCTGTTATCTTCTCTACTTTTGTTGCTGTTGACACGAGTTACGTGAACAAGTGGTCCGAAGCGATTGTAATGTGGCTGATAGAAGACAAAGTATAAACGAGCAGCTCGTTATCAAAGATGGGCCGGACGGCCGGTTCAAGGTGCTACAGTCTGGAACCACGCGACCGCTACGTCGCAGGTTCGAATCCTGCCTCGGGCATGGATGTGTGTGATGTCCTTAGTTAGGCTTACGTAGTTCTAACTTCTAGGGGACTTATGACCACAGCAGTTGTCTCACAGTGCTCTTTTAAAAAAAATATAATAATAAAAAAATGGACGACTCCACTTTTCCATTTTTTTCAGAGGAGTGACCAAAGACGAATGTTCAGAGATCTATGTGGTGTAGAGTAATGAACGCTTTTCGGGTCATTCTTATGATCCCATAGAAGTAAATTTGTGAAAAAATATGGGAGTTTCCCGGTTTTGTGGCACCACACGTAAAAATGTTTTGGTCACCTTCCAATTGCTTTTATCTCTGAACTTTTCTCGCTCGTTTATAACGAACTTTTTACGCATTTTCTTCAGTAATTCCACTTTATTATGATAAATTAAAAACGTAAGACATGACTGAAGACACAACGTCGTACAACAGAGGAGCTTTGCAACACTGTGTTTACATTGCAGTATGGGAACGTCAGAGACTCATCCCAGTCATCTTATTGGTTGCTGCTGGAGTAGGCCGAATATGAAGTTGAAATGTAATGGCGTTGTCCAAAGTTTACAGAGCAGATCGCGAGTCACATTCATTTTAAACACGTTACAGTTCGTTTTTGAAAATTCAGAATATTATAAATATATTCGACTTCAAGAATGTTACTGGAATCAGTTAACATCGAAATTTTGTGAAAAATAAAGTTTTTCACATTTGATACTGAGTCCTCAAGTGTCATACGTGCTTCTGGGATCCAAGAGATCCACAGCACAAATGCTGAAGGAAAATCAGTATGATTCATGAAAAATTGCTCAAGCACTCAAAGGTCTTACCGGGGACGTGAGAAAGACATTAAATTCATTAGATTCCTGAATCAGGTGCGAACGGAGCGAATAAGCACAAGCATTGTAACTCTTCCTATTAAAAAGGAAAAGTACAATAATATTCAAAAATGGCTCAAATGGCTCTGAGCACTATGGTACTTAACATCTGTGGTCAGCAGTCACCTAGAACTTAGAATTACCTAAACCTAACTAACCTAAGGACATCACACATATCAATGCCCGAGGCAGGATTCGAACCTGCGACCGTAGCGGTCACGCGGTTCCAGACTGAAGCGCCTAGAACCGCACGGCCACACAGGCCGGTCAATAAAATTCCTTGACAGTAAATAAGTCCGAGTATGTAGCTATTGCACTGATGAAAATTGGAAATATACGAAACACCTGATCATTCTCGCTGCTTACGTTCATGGTATCTGTAACTACATGCCTGATGTATAGCTGCTGTTTCAGAGATCCTTAATGATAAATAAAAATGGTTTATCCCGGATCGTGCTATCTGCCCTATAACAGAGCATATAGCACATTTTATCACGTAGCGAATGTGAAAGGTTGTACGTATATTTCACATTTCTTAGTTCTATTTTAATGACATTATCTTTCTCACGCGTACTTTAACAAAATCGTCACGTGCTTCACCTGTGTCACTGCAGACATCAGAAACTATCTGATATAAAGTAGCTACCGGCTATTATGGCAGATGAGTGTTGGTCCCACTAGAGAACAGATCTGTGTTGATAAGTTCCTGGTGCATGATTCAGGTTTGGATTTACAATACAGCAAATCTTCTGTTGGACGTTGTCTTCTAAAACAGCATATTGGAACAGTGCAGTGACGGATTATTTCGGTGTGTTAAACAGTTTGATTTAATATCGGAAAAGACAGAATGATATGTGGCTTTATAGTTGTACTTTGTTGAGTATTAGTGTTGAACAATGCAGTGGACCTCACACACGCATTTCTACCACATTACTGCATCTGGACCATTTAATATCGCCAGTGTAGTATATGTCCTACCATCGGTTAGCTGTAGTTGTAACAACAAGGCTTATTACACCGAATATTGATCATGAGCTCATAAGATACAGGTTTTAAAGTGAACAAATCTACGTACTTACTTTACTTCAGTTGTGGCCTACATCATTGTAGTGAAATTCCGTTATGGTATCCTGTATTTATTGAACAAGCATATTTTAGCTCATGTATGCAGTCGTCAAGGGACACCGAAGGCAAGATATTCACAGGTTCAAATGGCTCTGAGCACTATGGGACTTAACATCTGTGGTCATCAGTCCCCTAGAACTTAGAACTACTTAAACCTAACTAACCTAAGGACATCACACACATCCATGCCCGAGGCAGGATTCGAACCTGCGACCGTAGCAGTCGCGCGGTTCCGGACTGAGCGCCTAGAACCGCTAGACCACCGCGGCCGGCTATTCACAGGTACTTAAACCATTTTTTAACTACTCACTAATCGGTGGGAAGTTACAAGCACAAAATCTCAAACGCTTCGATTTTCTTCTTTTCCTCTTTTCCTACAATCGGTGATTCACTAGGACACGAACGCCAGCGGCCTTGCCTCGTGCAACACACCGTTTCTCCTCAGATCACGGAAGTTAAGCAACGTTCGGTGTGGCCCAGTTCATGGATGGATAACCGCCTGGGTAGGCCACGTGCTTTTGGCTACGTTCCCTTTGCATTTACAGCAAAGGGGGCGAGGGGTGGTGGCGTAAATTCATGATCACCAAACTTTGCGCCAACGTCCTGTGTTAAATTCCAAACCCCTCCGTAGTGTCACATGAAACGAGTGCATTTGACACTGTTTATCGTGAGCCGTTCGTCAGATGGGAACGTAGAGCTCGGCCGCCCTGTTGGTTCTCTTCGAGTGGAGTAGACTGTGCCGGCGCCGGTTTCACCCTTTCCATTCTCTCATTGTCATACACTACGTACACCCATTACAATCACCTACACCTATCACACTTAAACAAACAACTCTCACTGTTCGCAAAGGGAAGGTGCCATTGTGCGTGGAGAAGAGAAAAACCTTTCCATTCAAGCAGTTAAACCTGCCCTTCGGGTTCTCCCAGCCAACAATAGCAGAGGCCTATGACATTACTTTTACGTTTGCTGTCATACAACGCTGTGCTCCAAACGTACAATCAGAAATGTCGTCCTCAAATTAAGATTAAAAAGACACAAAAGCATATAAGCCCACTACTATAACACGAGTGAGCACAGCCATGATACGTCAGCTTCCGATGTTGTCAAACGAGGCCACCGTTCCCCCAGCAACGTCTAAATCAAAAATATCTTTCCGAGAAAGCTTAGCATTGGTGTCCCCTACCGTCATTCTATTGATGGCCTAAATACTGCCAGTTCACGGTCGAATAAAGGACAGCTGGTAACATGAGCAACTTAGAAGTAGATACCCCCGATGTTGCGAAGCAACTGAAGTCAGATTGTATACCAGTTATATTTCTTTCAAACTATGCTGACGAAATAGCTCCATTTTTAGTAATCATACGCAACTGCTCGCTAACGGAAAATCCGTACCTTAAGGCTGCAGAGGTGCACAGGTCACACCAATACACAAGAAAAGAATAGAAATAATCCGCTCACTGAAGACCCATATCACTGACATCCATTTGCAGCAGGATTTTAGAACTTATATTGTGATCGAGAGTTATGAAATACCTTGAAGAAAACGATCTGTTATCACATACCCCCATGCATTTAAAAACTATCTCTCTTGTGAAACACATCAGGCCCTATATTCAGACGATGAAATGAGTGCTAACGATAGGGCACGTCAAATTGACCCCGTGTTCCTAGATTTCCAGTTTTTGACTCCGTTCCCCACAAGCACCTTCTAATGAATTTGCGTGAGCGTGGAATATCTTCTCCATTGTGCGACTGGATTCGTAATTTCCTGAGCGAACGGTCACAGGCCATAGTAAGTGAAGGAAAGTCATCGAGTGAAACAAAAGTAATATCTAGCGTTCAGCAAAGAAATATTACAGGCCCTCTGCTGTTTCTAATTTATATAAGCGATTTAGAAGTCAATCTGATCAGCCTTCTTAGACTGTTTGTATACGATAATCAAGAAAAGTCATCAGATCAAAACCAATTCCAAAATGATGGAGAGAAGATATATGTACGGTGCGAAAAATGGCAGTTGACTGTAAACAATAAAAATGCGAGCCCCTCCACGTGACAACTGAAATGAATCCGTTAAATTTCGGTTACACGGCAAATCACATAAATTTAAAGGTTGTTGATTCAGCTAATCTAGCGATTACAATTAGCAACAGCTTATTTGGCACAACACACAGAAAATATTGTGGGAAAGACGAATCGACACTGGGTTTTATTTACAATACGCTTATCGGATACAGCAAACCTACTAAAGTGACTGCCAACAATAGGCTTGTCTGTCCTCTTATGGAACACTCCCGCGCGGTACGGGTTTCTCGGAAGGTAGCATTGACAAAAGACATCAAAAACGTACAAAGAAGGGTAGCTCGTTTCGATTATCGCGGAACAGGCGAGAGGGTGTAATAGATCTGAAACGCGAGTTGAGGTGTCAGTCATTAAAACAAAGGTGTGTTTAGTTGTGTCAGGATCTTTCCACGAAATTTCAATCACCACCTTTCTCCTCCGAATGCGAAAACACACTGCCTGATAAAAAAAATGAAGTACGCAGAAGAAGAGGAGGAAACGAAAGAGATTTCATGGGTTGACAGGCCATGAGATGTTATTTCACTGATTACAAAACTAAGCCAAACTCACAAGGCATTTGGCAGTATGGGCCCTCTTATCAATATGACATTGCACCCGGTATAACCTGCATGCCTGCACTCATTCGGTTGGGAATGGTGTCTTAACCTGTTGTATCCTGTTCTGAACACTGAAAGACCTGAGTCGAAACAAGGCCCCGGGAGTAGACAACATTCCATTGGAACTACTGACAGCCTTGGGAGAGCCAGTCCTGACGAAACTCTACCATCTGGTGAGCACGATGTATGAGACAGGTGAAATACCCTCAGACTTCAAGAAGAATATAACAATTCCAGTCCCAAAGAAAGCAGGTGTTGACAGATGTGAAAATTACCAAGCTATCTGTTTAATAAGTCACAGCTGCAAAATATTAACGCGCATTCTTTACAGACGAATGGAAAAACTGGTAGAAGCCGACGTCGGGGAAGATCAGTTTGGATTCCGTAGAAATGTTGGAACACGTGAGGCAATACTGACCCTACGACTTATCTTAGAAGCTAGATTAAGGAAGGGCAAACCTATGTTTCTAGCATTTGTAGACTTAGAGAAAGCTTTTGACAATGTTGACTGGAATACTCTCTTTCAAATGCTGAAGGTGGCAGGGGTAAAATACAGGGAGCGAAAGGCTATTTACAATTTGTACAGAAACCAGATGGCAGTTATAAGAGTCGAGGGACATGAAAGGGAAGCAGTGGTTGGGAACGGAGTGAGACAGGATTGTAGCCTTTCCACGGTGTTATTCAATCTGTATATTGAGCAAGCAGTAAAGGAAACAAAAGAAAAATTCGGAGTAGGTATTAAAATCCATGGAGAAGAAATAAAAACTTTGAGGTTCGCCGATGACATTGTAATTCTGTCAGAGACAGCAAAGGACTTGGAAGAGCAGTTGAACGGAATGGACAGTGTCTTGAAAGGAGGATATAAGATGAACATCAACAAAAACAAAACGAGGATAATGGAATGTGGTCAAATTAAGTCGGGTGATGCTGAGGGAATTAGGAAATGAGAGATTTAAAGTAGTAAAGGAGTATTGCTATTTGGGGAGCAAAATAACTGATGATGGTCGATGTAGCGAGGATATAAAATGTAGACTGGCAATGGCAAGGAAAGTGTTTCTGAAGAAGAGAGATTTGTTAACATCGAGTATAGATTTAAGTGTCAGGAAGTCGTTTCTGAAAGTATTTGTATGGAGTGTAGCCATGTATGGAAGTGAAACATGGACGATAAATAGTTTGGACAAGAAGAGAATAGAAGCTTTCGAAATGTGGTGCTACAGAAGAATGCTGAAGATTAGATGGGTAGATCACATAACTAATGAGGAGGTATTGAATAGGATTGGGGAGAAGAGGAGCTTGTGGCACAACTTGACAAGAAGAAGGGACCGGTTGGTAGGACATGTTCTGAGGCATCAAGGGATCACAAATTTAGTAATGGAGGGCAGCGTGGAGGGTAGAAATCATAGAGGGCGACCAAGAGATGAATACACTAAACAGATTCAGAAAGATGTAGGTTGCAGTAGGTACTGGGAGATGAAGAAGCTTGCACAGGATAGAGTAGCATGGAGAGCTGCATCAAATCAGTCTCAGGACTGAAGACCACAACAACAACAACATCCTGTTCTGATGCAAGCTAGCCCACAATAGTAGTAAGTGGTCCGTGATATCCAGGATACTGGCATTGGAACGGCGTTCAGTCGGAGATGGTCCCACATACGTTCAACCGCTGACACGTCTATGTGTATTGATGGCCACGGAGCACTTCAGCGTAACGCAGGCACTGCATAGAGCGAGCACTGTCCTGTATGAATGCATAGTTCCACGACGATATATACTGACAAAATTCTTTCGGACTTCCAGTCGCGTCAAGTCGTTTGAAAACCACGAGCTTTCCGCCGAGTGCTTCTCGGCCATTTTCAAGTGGTGACTGTTGAATGTTTGCTGCTGGCGTCCTTATATACTCGCGGTGCTTTCAATGACGTCACTGGCGATCGCTCCCGCTTCAACATTCCGATGGCCGGGTTTCAAGCTGTGCTTATGTGCATACTGCCTTGTTTATTGAAATCTCTGTCAGCAAAGAAGGGAAATGAAGTCGCCTTTATGGTAAGAGCTGACTATGGCTCGAGCATCCGGCTGATGCTGGAGGAGGAGACATATCAAGAACAGTCAATGGATCCAACATCATCTCTGCCTCGTGATGACTGGGTGTTGTGTGCTCAGAGCCATTTGAACCACTTTTTTAACAAACATCTAGAATAACGGGAAAAACGCCGTAGCTTCTTGAGCGGTCTTCATTGGAAGAAAATGTCATTAAGAACCTGCTCCCTCAGGCACCTCGATTACTTACATTATGGCCTTCCAAATGTTCATAATAAAAGCATAACCCTACGTCCCATCGTGACCATCATTGAATCACCGACTTAAAAAAATGTCTCTGAGCACTATGGGACTTAACATCTGAGGTCGTCAGTCCCCTAGAACGTAGAACTACTTAAACCTAACTAACCTAAGGACATCACACACATCCATGCCCGAGGCAGGATTCGAACCTCCGACCGTAGGGGTCGCGCGGTTCCAGACTAACGCGCCTAGAACCGCTCGGCGATCACCAACTTACAGGCTCGCAAAAATCTGGCCACTCTCCTTACTCCGCAGATTGGTCACTGTGTACACCACATCAAGAATACGACCGACTTAAATGCTTGCGGCTTGGAGAAGGAGATATGATGGTCAGTTTTGATGTGGAGTCATTATTCACGCGCATTCTCATCACAGAGTCTGTAGATCTGCTCTCCAAGTTATTTGACGACACTGTTGTGGATTTATTTAAGCACACTCTGACGTCATCGTATCTTTTGTGTGATGGAGAACATTTTAACGAAAAGGACGGCTTTGTAGCCAACATGTTTACGAGTACTTCAAGGACATCGCCCTGGACACGGCTCCTGGAGATCCTAGTCATTTTTCGTTACGTCAACGGCACGTTCGTTGCCTGGTTTCATGGACGTGAAAAACTAAATTCCGCCCGAACAGGGCATGAAGGCCCAATGGTACCGACCGGCCGCCGTGTCATCCTCAGCCCACAGGCATCACTAGATGCGGATATGGAGGGGCATGTGGTCAGCACACCGCTCTCATGGCGGTATGTCAGTTTACGAGACCGGAGCCGCTCCTTCTCAATCAGGTAGCTCCTCAAATCTCCTCACAAGGGCTGAGTGCACACCGCTTGCCCACAGCTCTCGGGTCCGCAGCTCGTGGTCGTGCGGTAGCGTTCTCGCTTCCCGCGCCCGGGTTCGATTCCCGGCGGGGCCAGGGATTTTCTCTGCCTCGTGATGACTGGATGTTATGTGCTGTCCTTAGGTTAGTTAGGTTTAAGTAGTTCTAAGTTCTAGGGGACTGATAACCATAGATGTTAAGTCCCATAGTGCTCAGAGCCATTTGAACCATTTTGAACAGCTCTCGGCAGACTGGATGGTCAGCCATCCAAGTGCTAGCCCAGCGCGACAGCGCTTAACTTCGGTGATCTGACGGGAACCGGTGTTACCACTGCGGTAAGGCCGTTGGCTATGGACGTGAAAAGCACGCAGAATTCTTGGACCACATCAACATCATCCATGATAACATCATGGTCACGGCAGAGGTTGAGACAGATGGTGCCTTGCCTGTTCTTCACATCCTCGTCCATAGCCACAATGTTTCCGGAAATCTATCAACAGGAACCGATGTCTGCATGCGACCAGGTATCACCAACCATCGCAGGAAAGTTCTGTTCACAGGACCTTGATGCGTCGAGAGGGAGCCGCTTCAGACGCTGAAAACCTTTCGAAGGAACTGAGCCACTTACGAAAGCTATTCAAGGAAAATGGCTGCAACGACGGCCAAATTTAGAATGCTGTCTTCCCGAAGTAACGTAAGTAAAAGGTCCCTGAGGGGGACACAAAGAAGCTCGCGTTTATGCCGTTCAGTAGCTGAATAACAGGAAATGTTAGACGGCTCGTAAAGAGTGATTAAATCGATTCGGTCTTCAGGGTCCCAGAAGAAATTCGACAACTAATGAGGCCTGTGAAAGCGATGTAGGCCTCAGAATGACAGAACTGTACAAAACACCGTGTGGGTGTGGACAGTTTTACGTCGGACAGACTGTGCGCATTATTGAACAGCACTGGGTACAACACGAGAGATGTTATCACCTACGGTGTCCTGAGAAATTATGTGTAGCAGAACATGCTCTAGAAAATGGACACCGTATTGCAATCGACAAACTATCTGTTTTTACACGGACTAATAGTTTTTGGGCCAGAGTCATAAAAGGAGCGAACTTTTGACAGCATTCTGAATAAAGGCGGCGGCCTGCAGCTAACCACAGCTTGGAACCTGGCCGTCAGAAGGTTGAAGCGGACGCGGCAAGCGCGCAATGAAAAAATTACCATATATGGCTCTGAGCGAGCATCAGTGACGTCATTGAAGGCAGCACAGCTATATAAGGATGGCAGCAGCAATCATTCGACTTTCACCACTTGACAATGGCAGAGGAGATCTCGGCCTAAAGCTAGTGGATTTTAAACCACTCGACGCGCCTGGAAGCCCGAGAGAATTTTATGAGCATTATCCTGTAGAAGAATGGCACCCCCCAGTACTGTCGCATGAGAGGGAACGTATGAGGACGCAGGATTTTCGTGACGTACAGTTGTGCCGTCAGAGTTCCCTCAGTCAGTACGAGCCTGACCTGAAATCAAACACGATGGCTTTCCAGACCATGACGCCGATAATAACAATGCTGTGCTTCTCCGAAACATTGTAAGCTTGGGAATTCTGCCCAAGACGGCGCCACACTCGCTGAGGTTGGTCATCTGGAGTTGTGCAGTACTGCGGCACATCATCTAAACACAATCCGACGCCATTCATCGTCAGTCCATTGTTCCTGTTCACGGGACCACTTCAGACGCAGCCGTTTGTGTTGTGGTCTTGTGCGGCTGCTCTTAGTCTCCGAGGAATGCTGAGAGATGACACTGAATGTTGCAGGGAGTCTATTACTTGTTCTCTGGTGGCAGGCACAAGATGTGAAGGGTTTAAGATGTGCTTGGTGCACAAAACGAAAATCTTCCTTTGTGGAGACCAGACGTGGCCGACCAGGTACATGCCTTGCCTCAACGTGCCATGCAGTCCGACGTCGAGTCGCTGTCGCATCAGTATGTCCTGGATATTGCACGATCCGACCAGTTGGCCAAATGGAGACCCACAATGAGGCCTCTTTGAAACTCTCTCAGGTACTGATGACATTGTCTCACACGAGTATACGGCAGCTTCCTGTCCTTCACATTGATCACTCAGCATCTGACTCTGTCCACGCTCCCTACCACGCCTTGTGACAACAATTAACACATGCAACGGTAATGCTCTCTGATGGCCGTTGTGCCTGCCACAAAGAACATAACAGAACTCAGAACTCGCACGGAAGAATTTAGTTGTTTATTTATCCCACTTTCTGTTCGAGAGCGCAACGGTCGAGATATAGTAGCGAAGTAGGCTATATAATAGTGACCGCTAAGGGTCACAAAAGCAGGTGATTTTATTTTGTGGACGGCTGGTTTGCGCTTGTGAATGTCTTCAGATGGTTTTACATCATTGTTGGAGACCACTGTTTAAATAAAAATCAGATAATGTGATGATAATTAAATAGACCCAACTGAAACAATTGGAAGTTACTAAGCGACATAGAAGTATCAGTATTTACTATATTGTATAACACAGTTCGATGTGTAAACAATCGAAATATTTTTGTAAAAAAAGATGGTAAATGTAATATGGAAACGACGTGGACAGTCCAGCTGTATGTCAGTACTATAACACAGGGTGGTCATAAATTATCTTTAGAAATTAAGGCTTTAATGTCTTTAAAACTATACTAGACATTAGCAAATGGTTTTCAATATGTGATGCAATTACTCATAAAGCTTTTTTCCTTATTCACACACACCAGTGTGTGCGTCCTTAGTGCGACGGATAATGTGTAGTTGGAATTCCATTTTTCTCCACGTACGATTCGAGATCTCCACGGTGGCGCATTCAGCCGCATTACGAATTCGTGCCTTCAAGTCGTGCAGGTCTGAAATCTTGGTTCGGTACACCAGATCCTTAGCAAACGCCACAGGAAGAAGCCTAGTGGTGTGAAATCAGCGATCGTGGCGTCTGTACCTATAAGGCCACACACTGAGCTTTCTCCTGTGGCGTCCACATTTTCAAGTTCAATTTTGCTTCAAAATTGCGTCACCTGGAAGGTAAAAATAACTTTATGAGTTGTCTTATCACATGTTAAAAACCGTTTGTTAATATCTAGTATAGTTTTAAAATGATTGAAGTCTTAAGTGGTAAAGATAAATTATAGAAACCCTGCGCTTTATAACGTATGTACTTCCACTTGCTTCAAATGGATCTATTTAGTCATCATCGCATGATACGGCTTTTATTTAAAGAGTGATCGCCAATATTGAGCACAGAAACATGTAAGTGAATGTAAAACCACCTGAAGATGGGCGCAAGCCCGAAACCGTTCGTGCCTCAAACAGAATCATCTTCTATTATCACTGGCAGTGGTTATTATTCTCCACCCTATAAGGGAGTTCGACTGTATCCATTATGGATAGAATTCACTTAGTGTCAAACTCGTCCCATAAATCTCGTGCTAAGAACTTAATTCTGAATTGCAGAATAGTCACGTAGTGTCCAAGGAGTAGAAAAGCAACTGGAATCACTCAACAGAGGAAATTCCACTGGACCTGACGGGATACCAATTCGATTATACACAGAGTCCGAGAAAGAGCTTGCCCCCCTTCTAACAGCTGTGTACCGCAAGTCTCTAGAGGAACGGAAGGTTCCAAATGATTGGAGAAGACCACAGGTAGTCCCAGTCTTCAAGAAGGGTCGTCGAGCAGATGAGGAAAACTATACACTTATATCTCTGACGTCGATCTGTTGTAGACTTTTAGAACATGTTATTTGCTCGCGTATCATGTCGTTTCTGGAAACCCAGAATCTACTCTGAAGGAATCAACATGGATTCCGGAAACAGCGATCGTGTGAGACCCAACTCGCTTTATTTGTTCATGAGACCCAGAAAATATTAGATACAGGCTCCCAGGTAGATGCCATTTTCCTTGACTTCCGGAAGGTGTTCGATACAGTTCCGCACTGTCGCCTGATAAACAAAGCAAGAGCCTACGTAATATCAAACCAGCTGTGTGACTGTATTGAAGAGTTTTTAGCAAACAGAACACAGCATGTTGTTATCAATGGAGAGACGTCTACAGACACTAAAGTAACCTCTGGCGTGCCACAGGGGAGTGTTATGGGACCATTGCTTTTCACAATATATATAAATGACCTAGTAGATAGTGTCGGAAGTTCCATGCGGTTTTTCGCGGATGATGCTGTAGTATACAGAGAAGTTGCAGCATTAGAAAATTGCAGCGAAATGCAGGAAGATCTGCAGCGGATAGGTACTTGGTGCAGGGAGTGGCAACTGACCCTTAACATAGACAAATGTAATGTATTGCGAATACATAGAAGGAAGGATCCTTTATTGTATGATTATATGATAGCGGAACAAACACCGGTAGCAGTTACTTCTGTAAAATATCTGGGAGTATGCGTGCGGAACGATTTGAAGTGGAATGATCACATAAAATTAATTGTTGGTAAAGTGGGTACCAGGTTGAGAATCATTGGGAGAGTCCTTAGAAAATGTAGTCCGTCAATAAAGGAGGTGGCTTACAAAACACTCATTCGATCTATACTTGAGTATTGCTCATCAGTGTGGGATCCATACCAGATCGAGTTGACGGAGGAGATAGAGAAGATCCAAAGAAGAGCGGCGCGTTTCGTCACAGGGTTATTTGGTAAGCGCGATAGTGTTACGGAGATGTTTAGCAAAGTCAAGTGACAGACTCTGCAAGAAAGGCGCTCTGCATCGCGGTGTAGCCTGCTGTCCAGGTTTCGAGAGGGTGCGTTTCTGGATGAGGTATCGAATATATTGCTTCCCCCCTACTTATAGCTCCCGAGGAGATCACGAATGTAAAATTAGAGAGATTCGAACGCGCACGGAGGCTTTCCGGCAGTCGTTCTTCCCGCGAACCATACGCGACTGGAACAGGAAAGGGAGGTAATGACAGTGGCACGTAAAGTGCCCTCCGCCACACACCGTTGGGTGGCTTGCGGAGTATAAATGTAGATGTAGATTTAGACACAGCTTGTAGTGTGCAGCCGCGGCTCACCGTCAGGTGTGGGGCAGCAGACGGCCATCCCGCAGCCGGCGGGACACGGGTGTAGCGAGTCCGCGGGGCGCGTGCGCAGACAGCGCGCGCACAGTGGGCGGGCGCTGGCGGCGGCTGCGGTGGCGCGCGGCGCCAGCACGAGCGGCGGGTCCCTGAGCAGCAGGTGGCCCGCAGACAGCGCCCGCTGCGCCGCCAGGCCGCGGCCCTCCACCGGCGACGGGAACAGCCGCCAGGGGCCGGCGCACCCCGAGTGCTGCCGCAGCAGCCGCTCCGTGTCCTCCAGGTCCTCCTCCTCCCCCTCGCTCCAATCGCATACCTGTCCAGTTACAGTACAAGTGGCCACCACGTCAAACAGCTTAAACGGCGACTGACATTTATTTACAACGGTCGTTAAATATCGAGCAAAGTGTTTCCGTAATCCCATTTACCACCACAATATCCAAGATAAAAACGTTAACTACGCTTCTTTAAAAAAGAAGTATCCTGTTTTTACTCCAGAATATAATTCGCTACTGAGATAAAGAGTAACAATACTTCTGAAACTGTAATTTTTCTGTAGCTTTCTTATCTTATTTGGTTTCAGGCAGTTGACCTTAACCCTATAAACACTTGAGGAAGGGTATATGGCCACGATAGAGTCCATTATCTCGTGCTAAAAATAAAATGTCTTATCTCTGCGGTTGTTGTTGATGAACATCAACAAAAGCAAAACGAGGATAATGGAATGTAGTCAAATTAAGTCGGGTGATGCTGAGGGAATTAGATTAGGAAATGAGACGCTTAAAGTAGTAAAGGAGTTTTACTATTTGGTGAGCAAAATAACTGATGATGGTCGAAGTAGAGAGGATAAATGGCAAGGAAAGCGTTTCTGAAGAAGAGAAATTTGTTAACATCGAGTATAGATTTAAGTGTCAGAAAGTCGTTTCTGAAAGTATTTGTATGGAGTGTAGCCATGTATGGTAGTGAAACATGGACGATAAATAGTTTGGACAAGAAGAGAATAGAAACTTTCCAAATGTGGTCCTACAGAAGAATGCTGAAGATTAGATGGGTAGATCACGTTACTCATGAGGACGTATTCAATAGAATTGGGGAGAAGAGGAGTTTGTGGCACAACTTGACTAGAAGAAGGGATCGCTTGGTAGGACATGTTCTGAGGCATCGAGGCATCACCAATTTAGTATTGGAGCACAGCGTGGAGGGTAAAAATCGTAGAGGGAGACCAAGAGATGAATACACTAAACAGATACAGAAGGATGTAGGTTGCAGTAAGTACTGGGAGAAGAAGAAGCTTGCACAGGATAGAGTAGGATGGAGAGCTGCATCAAACCAGTCTCAGGACTGAAGACCACAACAACAACATCTCTGCGGCACACAAATCGTCGAAAGCAGATATTAATCTCTTCAAAATTCGTATTGGCACAAACACCAGATTATTATAGAGACTATATCGACATCATTTTTAATCAACATAAATACTGTCCCGTGTTTGATCTCATCCACTGCTTAAAAGTTGAATCAAAAGTATCAGGAACGGCTGCTGAAGACCTCCCGATTAGGAGTCACATTCGCTCTGCCAAAGACCTTGTACAAGAGCGAAGGGGGGGACAGAGATGGGGGCACGCTATTGTCCTTAGGGTGGGAAACTGCCCCTAAAAGGTGGAAGGATCAGCAATGATCAACGACACGAAGACCCCGAAGGCAACGGAAACCACTGCTTTACAGACACACAATGTTCATCCACAGAACATGTTGACTGTAAGTGAAAAAATGTCGTGAGGATCTCTCCATTGGCAGAATAAACCTGTCCTCGTCTCCTGAAGCGGACTGCCAAATGGGAGCTAGCCAAGAGAAATAGAATGAATAACAAACAAAACCGTAACAATCTACGAGCCGTAGCGTAAAATATCAGAACGTGATAAGAAAATTAGAAAACCTGAAAGTGTAAATGAATAGGCTCAGTCTACATACATTGACCGAAAAAAGAAGGGAGCGGCAGGAAGGAGTTGTGCGACATAAGCGGAAGCTAGTAGGTGTGTTTCTACACTACTGGCCATTCAGATTGCTACACCACGAAGATGACGTGCTACAGACGCGAAATTTAACCGACAAGAAGAAGATCCTGTGATATGCAAATGATTAGCTTTTCAGAGCATTCACACAAGGTTGGCGCCGGTGGCGACACCTACAACGTGCTCGCATGAGGAAAGTTTCCAACCGATTTCTCATACACAAACAGCAGTTGACCGGCGTTGCCTGGTGAAACGTTGTTGTGATGACTCGTGTAAGGAGGAGAAATGCGTACCATCACGTTTCCGACTTTGATGAAGGTCGGATTGTAGCCTATCGCCATTGCGGTTTATCGTATCGCGACATTGTTGCTCGCGTTGGTCGAGGTCCAATGACTGTTAGCAGAATATGGAATCGGTGGGTTCAGGAAGGTAATACGGAACGCCGTGCTGGGTCCTAACGGCTTCGTATCACTAGCAGCCGAGATGACAGGAATCTTATCCGCATGGCTGTAGCGGATCGTGCAGCCACGTCTCGATCCCTGAGTCAACAGATGGGGACGTTTGCAAGACAACAACCATCTGCACGAACAATTCGACGACGTTTGCAGCAGCACGGACTATCAGCTCGGATATCATGGCTGCGGCTACCCCTGACGCTGCATCACAGACAGGAGCCAGGAGCGCCTACGATGGTGTACTCAACGACGAACCTGGTGCACGAATGGCAAAACGACCTTTTTTTCGGATGAATCCAGGTTCTGTTTACAGCATCATGATGGTCGCATCCGTGTTTGGTGTCATCGCGGTGAACGCACACTGGAAGCGTGTATTCGTGATCGCCATACCGGCGTATCACCCGGCGTGATGGTATGGGGTGCCATTGGTTACACGTCACCTCTTGTTCGCATTGACGGCACTTTGAACAGTGGACGTTACATTTCAGATGTGGTACGACCCGTGGCTCTACCCTTCATTTGATCCCAGCGAAACCCCACATTTCAGCAGAATAATGCCCGACCGCATGTTGCAGGTCGTGTATGGGCCTTTCTGGATACAGAAAACGTTCGACTGCTGCCCTTGCCAGCACATCCTCCAGATCTCGCACTAACTGAAAACGTCTGGTCAATGGTGGCCGAGCAACTGGCTCGTCACAATACGCCAGTCACTACTCTTGATGAGCTGTGGTATCGCGTTGAAGCTGCATGTGCAGCTGTACCTGTACACGCCATCCAAGCTCTGTTTGACTCAATGCCCAGGCGTATGAAGGTCGTTATTACGGCCAGAGGTGGTTGCTCTGGGTACTGATTTCTCAGGACGTACGTACCCAAGTTGCGTGAAAATGTAATCGCATGTCAGGTCTAGTATAATATATTTGTCCAATGTATACCCGTTTATCATATGCATTTCTTCTTGGTGAAGCAATTTTAATGGCCAGTAGTGTACATCTGAAAGATGACGTACATTAAAATTTCACGCCAGTCGCATAAGAGGGGCGCTGGCAGCGCCGCTATGGTGATGAATATCGAGTTCGATTTAAACACACGCTGTAACGGTCATGACCGTTAGTTACTTTTCAGACTGGTCGTGGTGAGCCTTTAGGGCGGAAAAGATGCCATTATCAATACCTCACTGAGATCGTGTAATAGAGCTACGAGCGACTGGATGTTCCTTCTCGACACTTCAGAAACATTTGGCAGGAGTGTAGCCACTGTACATGATTGCTGGCAGTGGTGGTCATGAGAATGTACAGTCGCAAGAATAACGGGCTTGGACGGTCACGTGGCACCACCGAGAGGGGAGACCATCGTGTCCGATGTGTGGCTCTGGTGCAAAGTATTATATCTGCAACAGCAATTGACACCACGGTGACATAATGAACTGTTTTAGATCGGTTACTTAAAGGACAGCTTCGAGCCAAACGCCCTGCAGCATTTTATTCCAATTACTCCAGACCACCGTCATTTGCGGCATTAATTGTGTCAAGTGGGAGCTCATTGGACGGAAGAGAGGATAGCTGTTGTCTTTTCTGACGAAAACCGGTTCTGCCTTGGCGACAGTGATAGCCGTGCTTTGGCTAGAACGAGTCCAGTTGAAGACCTGCAACCAAACTGCCTGCGTGTTAGACTCGCCGGGCCTACACCTGGAGTTATGACCTGAGGTGATTGCAAATTTCTACGTCAGTCTGTTGGTTCGACCTGTTGTGCTGCCATTCATGAACAGCATTCCAAGGGGTGTTTTCCTACAGGATAACGCTCGATCACATACCTTTGTTGTAATCCAACATGCTCTAAAGAGTGTCGACACGCTGCCTTGACCTGCTCGATCTGTCTCCGATCGAAAACATATGGGACATCATCGGATCAGAACTCCAGCGTCATCCAGAACCATCAATAATCATCCATGTATTGACCGATCAAATGCTACAGGCATGGAACTCCATTCCACAAACTGACACCTGTACAACACAATGCATACACGTTTGCATGCTTGCGTTAAACATTCTAGCGGTCTCACCGGTTCTTAATGTAGCAACATTTCATATTCGCAATGGCTTATCTCGCGCTTATATTAACCTGTGATCTTGCAATATTAATCGCTTAATTTTGTTACCTACGCAACTGTACTCCCGTAATCTGAATAATCTACACTGATTATTTTTTGGTGTTGCGATTTTTTTTACATAGCATATATTGTGGCGTCAGTGCAGAGAAATGGAAAGAAGATAAGTATTTGTGGTCAGACTAATACAGGGTAATATCAATATCAAGGGAAATATTGTAACGGGAATAGGATTCGTTATGAAGGTAAAGCAGAGCATGAGTTATTGTGAACATTTCAGTAATACAATTACTCTCATCAGAATCGAAAAAAAACTCGTCATGAACAATATTTGTGACATACATTCTGACGTCGCAGGTAGAAGATGAAGAGATAGAAAAAAATATGTGAGGATAGTGAACGTCTCAGTCCGTAAATGAAGAAGAAAATCTAGTAATCGTGGGTGATAGGAAGGCTGTAGTAGGAGGAGAAATAGGAGAGGAAACGAGCCCGTTAATAGGCACGAGAGAGGAGAAAGCTTAATTGAGCTCTGTAATAATGTTAACTAATAATACAGAATAAGTGTTTAAATATCACAAGAGATGGAAGAATATCTGGAAGAGACCAGCAGACACTGGAAGTTGCCAGCTGGATGACAAAGATTCCGAAATCCGATACTGAATTGCAAGTTGAATCCAGTTGCAGATGTGGACTGAAATCACAATTTACTAATAATGAATCTTCCAGATAAACCAGTCTGGGAAGCAATAATTTACTGAACTACTGAAGAATGATCGGAAGCGTTTGAAGTTCATTAAGGCTGTAGATATTGCGATAATGAATACCACAAGATGCAGTTAAGATGAAGACGAATGAACATCTCCAGAAATGGCAGTGGCAGCTGAACAGACAAATATGAATACAAGGAAGGTAATTGCTAAGAAATCTAGTATTACAGAAGAAATACTTCAATTTATCGACGAAAGAAGGAAGAAAAAAATGAGCAGGAAACACAGGAATAAAGCAATATACGTTACTTATTAATGAAGTGAATAAGAATTACAGGGAAGCCAAAACGAAATGATTTCAGGAAAAGTGCGAAGAAATCGATAAGACGATTGCCGTCGGTAGGACTGATGCAACTAAGTCAAAACAAGCTTCGGTGAAATTAAAAGCAAGGACGTCAATATTAACAGTGGAAGATGAATTCCGCTGTGAACGTAGAGAAAGGACAGACACGTGGAAAGAGTACACTGAATGCGTTTACGAAGGCAAAGAACTGTCTGATGTGATAGAAGAAGAAATGGAGGTCGATATGGAAGACACAGAGTATCTGATGTTAAAGTTTAACCGAACTCTGTACGACTTGCGATCGAGTAAAGCGTAAGATACCGATCACATCCCTTCAGAATTTCTAAAATCATCATAGAAAGTTGCAACAAACAAGTGCTATCGTAAGACATAGATCACACCCCTTCAGAATTTCTGAAATCATCACAATAAGTTGAAACCAAACGACTGTTCAAGTTCGTGTGTTGACTATAAGATAGGAGGCATACCATCCAACTTTCGAAAAAATATCATCCGTACAATGCCGAAGTTAGCAAGTACAGAGAAATACGAGAACTATCCCACAATCAGTTTAGCAACTCATGCCTCAAAGTTTGCTGGCAAGAATAGTGTGCAGAAGAACTGAAAATAAAATTGAGGATCTTTTATACGACGGTTAGTTTCACTTCAGGACAGAGAGGAAAGTCTGACGGTGCGCTTGATAATGGAAATAAGACGGAAGAAAACTATACACTTTCGTATAATCTGTTGACCTAGAAACAGCGTTCGACAATGTAAAATGTTGCAAGACGTCCGAAATTCTCAGGAAAGTAGGTGTAGGCTATAGGAAAAGGCGGGAAATAATATACAACATGTGAAAGGTTATGCTGAAGGAATTAGATTAGGAAATGAGACACTTAAAGTAGCAGATGAGTTTTGCTATTTTGGAAGCAAAATAACTGATTATGCTCGAAGTAGAGAGGATATGAAATGTAGACTGGCAATCGCAAGAAAAGGGTCTTCGAAGAAGAGAAATTTGTTAACATCCAGTGTAGATTTAAGTGTCAGGAAGTCGTTTCTGGAAGTATTTGTAGGGAGTGTAGCCATGTATGGAAATAAGAGACGGACGACAAACAGTTTAGACAAGAAGTGAATAGAAGCTTTTGAGATGAGGTGCTACAGAAGAATGCTGAAGATAAGATGTGTAGATCACGTAACTAATGAGGAGGTACTGAATAGAACTGGGGAGGAGAGAAATTTGTGGCACAACCTGACTAGAAGAAGGGATCGCTTGGTAGGATACATTCTGAGGCATCAGGGGATCACCAATTTAGTACTGGAGGTAAGCGTGAGTGGTAAAAATCGTAGAGGGAGACCAAGAGATGAATACAGTAAGCAATTTCAGAAGGATGTAGGTCGTAGTAGTTATTCGGAAACAGACAGGATAGCGTAGCATGGAGAGCTGCAGTCTTTGGACTGAAGACCACAACACGATGTAAAAGAATTAAGGGCAAAAATAAGAACGAAAGACCGGAAAAGAAGTGTTCGTCTTAGAAAGACAGCGCTTGAATCTTTTGTCGCTACTTTTCAATCTACACTTCGAAGAAGCAAGTATCGTAATAACAGCAAGGTTCAGGAATGGGATTAGAATTGATAGTGAAAAGATGTCAGTGGTAAAATTCGCTAATGACATTGCTGTCCTGAGTGAAATTGAGGAAGAATCGCAGCTCGTGTTAAATGGAATGAACACTCTAATGACCAGGTGTTATGGCTTGAGAGAAAACCGAAGAAACGCGGATGCGTAGCATCAAAATTGGAAACCATGAAACAGACCCAGTGAAGGAATTCTGCTACCTTGGAGGCAAAATAACAGATGACAGACGAAGCAAGGAAGACATAAAAAGCAGACTTTGTACAGGCAAAGAGGGCCTTGCTGGGCAAAAGAAGTCGTCTAGTATCTGACATTGACCTTAAGCAGAGGACATAATTCCCCAGATTACACGTTTGGAGTATAGTAATGTATGGAAGGGAAACACGAAGGTTGTGGTGAATAAGAAATGTTCAGAGCACATACTTGTGACTACATGACCACAAATACACGGTTCCAGTTTTGATTACAGTACTAATTTTTTAAACTGACTGAGATGTTTCCCTTCTTTTTCTAAAGTCATGTTGTGAAAAATGTTAAGAGTTTAAAGACTTAAGTTATATACTGAAACAAGATGAATGTGAGTCTGCGAGTGTTATGAAATCTACATATGCTGATCTGTACTTACAGGCTCCACACCGTTGCACTGTGGGGACGCGTCAGCTTCTCCATTGCAGAAGTGGTTGCTGTTCGCCTGAGAATTCAGTTCTTTGGCTGGAAGGAGACTCTTATGGTTTGAGTGCAACGCTACACGAGTCTCCTCACTATCCTGTAACTTTTTCTCATTTTGTGTCACAGTCTCCATATTTTCTTGGATTTTCAAAGGAAAACTTGACCTGGAAGATTTGTCCTCGAAATCACTTTGTCGTTCCTCATTAACTGACTGTCAAAGCTCTAATTTTTGTCAGTACACCTTCACCGAAATGGACTTGACAAGGCACCAGATTATATCAACGATGAGCTTCCAAAGCTATTTCCGCTGAAGGCAATCTCGTTCACCTGAAAAAAGCACGTGCCATCAATGTAAATAATTCCACAAACTCCCATTCTACATTTATAAGTGACAAAAATAAAAAAATCGCTATTTTTGTATTCTTTAGTCCAAAGACTGATACTAATTTGACACAGATCTCCACGCCAGTCTACTCCCTGTAACACAGACCCGAAGACGGCAACAGAGAATTGCCGAAACTGGTAATTTATGTGGATAAATGATTTTAACGTTAAATGAAAAGCGCTAGTTTGATTTTGTTCTGTAGTATTTCTTTTACTGTGTTAACTCGTATTCGGCTTACAACACCATCTTCAGACATTAACTGACTATTGTCACCGAAAAAGTTACAATGTTTGTAAACGAAGGCCACACCTACCAGGGAGAGTCCCATGTCATTCACTTAGCAAAGAAAGGCAAAAACCTCAGCCTGATGGAAGCCCTAGAAATTAATAAACATCTATCTCAGAGTCCAGATCTAATCTTAAATGACCTATCGCAGGTTAATACTTCTAAACTTCACATAATACTCTTTGTTTCGCGTTACTTTGCACATTGTCTGTTCCTACGTATTCCCCCATTTTCCCGTATTCATTTTCTTTGTTATATTAAAATTATCGATGTAATTCATATAGACCGTAGTTACAATTGTTAAATCTTTCTTTTAACTGGTACTTGTATCACTTTCCAAGTTTAATACCTCATGTAGCTGTCTCATCAAGTAAGGTGTTAATTTTACTTGGTTCATTTATTTCATGCAAACTGTTACATAGGCACAGCTTTGAGTATAATGTTAATGTTTTTCCTGTTTGCTTCTTTCATATTGTTCACTTTTTACTTTTTAAAATGCAGTACAACATCCCTGTATGTTTTCCCTCACACTCCTCTATTTTCCTGAATTTATTTATTTCTGTTTATCTTATTGACATTGGTGAAGTTCCTCATATATTCTGCTGTTACATTGTTAATTCTTTCTTTTAGTTGTGTGTCACTCTCCATGTTTTATACCTAATGAAATAGCATTGTCAAGTACTAATTTTATTTTACTTAATTGGATTTGTTTATTAATATAAACTGTTATATAGGTTAATGTACCAGTTTCCTGTTTCTCCCTTTATATTTATTTACTGTTCACATTTTTACTTTTTACCACCACTGTGTCAAAGATGTTATTTACTGTGTATTTCGTCTTCACTCTAGATGTATAACTTCTTTTCCAGTGCCATTTTCAAACGTTGTAACTTTTTTAGCGACAATAATCAGTAAATGTGTGAAGATGGCCTTGTAGGCCGAAAAACCGGTTATCATAATAAAAGTATTACTGTAGAAAAAAAACTAGCGCTTTTCGCCTATTATACCGTTGTTCTACCAGGAATCGCCTGAAGATTCAGTTAACATGAGTATGGTTTTGAGGTCAAAACAACAACTGTGTAAGCTGTAAATATTTTTTGGTTTAATGTTGCAATCTTATCACAGAAATAGACGCATTTACACAGTTTACAATGTGACAATATTACGACACTTGTCAAATGAAAGCATCTCGTTCTCAGAAAGTGAAATAATCCTAAACACAACAATGGTAAATTTTAACTAGAACTACCTTTACCAAATTATTCTTAGGACTATATCATGACGTTGGCCAATACTACGATAAATCATCCGATTCTGGTTCAAAGTTCAGTACTATTAAGGATGACAATCAAGTCTACAGAGGATGGTTAGTTTTGTGACATGGGTCGCCCGAGTTTACAGCGGATGCAAGCGGGTGAACCAACAAATTTACACCTTTGCTTGCGGCATTTACCTTAGCTGCTATGAGCTGTCATCTGCATGCTGCTCTCGCCCACTGAAATTCCTATAAAAACTAATTAAGCCTTTGCTGGTTTTTTTCAGCAGAAACTCCATGTTTCTCGTTATGTGAGAAAACATGTACTCATCCCTAGTCTTGGAATATGGCGATATGCACGCGCACGGTTGGAGCAGCGTGCATATTAAGAAACCCTCTCAGTTCTCGCAAGGACAATTAACTAACTGGCTGGTTCGTCTCAACGACGCTTCAGCTAATATCTAGCTGAATGTCAGCTGCAGTGAACGCGAAAAGCTTCTTTCTGTCCTACTTCTGGTGGTCCGCTACTTGCTCCCCAGTATGCGTCACCTGTCCACTCGCTGACTCCCGCTGCGGGACGCCCTCTAAGAGATTTTCATGGTGCCTCCCATGGTGTGGCCTCTGCTTCTGTCCACACTTGTTTCCACACAAAACGTTTTCTCTCGCTGCTTGTTTCACCTTCTGCTCAATGACATGCATTATATAGGAGCAGTGTGTTAATACCGTCGATTGAGTGTCATCCCTTTTGCATTACATACTTGTAGGCAAATCTGCTCATTACCGCCGAAGTAAGTTGGGTGTCAGATTCACCTTCCTGTTACGATGTATAAAACTCTTATGTAAGGAGAGAAATTGACCTTCATTTATTCTGCTACCTTACACAAGATTTTGGTGACGTTGGCAGCTGAAACCTTATTTGGTGTTTGTACTCCCTGTAAGCATCTACATCTCTGTACAACTACTGGAGACTACGCCCAACCGAGCGAGGTGGCGCAGTGGTTAGCACATTGGACTCGCATTCGGGAGGACGACGGTTCAATCCCGTCTCCGGCCATCCTGATTTAGGTTTTCCGTGATTTCCCTAAATCGTTTCAGGCAAATGCCGGGATGGTTCCTTTGAAAGGGCACGGCCGATTTCCTTCCCAACCCTTCCCTAACCCGAGCTTGCGCTCCGTCTCTAATGACCTCGTTGTCGACGGGACGTTAAACACTAACCACCACCACCACCACTACGCCCATTTGAACCTGCTTATTGTATTTGAGCCTTGCTGTCCCTCTACAATTTTTAGGCGCAACAGTTGGCTCCATTACGAAATTCCTTTTTCTGATACCCTTAGTTGAAGCCAGGTATTCCGGCTATGTTCTTCGTCCATGGTATCAACTCTCCTGCTACTCTTGAACAGCGGTTATACATTTTGTGCAGAAGATAATGCAGACTGCAGCATCATTGGATTACGTGTAGTGCTTTCATGCAGAACTGAAGTCGTTATGACATATTCTCTTTGCATGTCTGTTACTTTATTATTTCTTTAGCTACTGCTGTTTTTATGGTACTTAAATCTGATGTCGGTCTTGGGGATGCTCTTCTACGATTGACTGTTGTGGGTACTTATATTTTACCACCGAAGATTTAGTCATACAGTGAACCAAAGTTTCTTGTGCTTGTATGCTACGTCTGTGTTTACTGAAAATCAGCTGGCAGTTTTTGTACCAAAAACTGTTCGCCAGAAAATCTTCGTTGCACGTAATTCCACTGTCTATACTAGCACATTTCACAATGGTCAATAAATTAGCGTATCAGGGACAAAGTCTTGAGATGTCATGTTTGGGACAGGTTGGAGTTCAATCATTCCGTTTTACCATGGCTGAGGAGTGTAGCATCACTCAGATGTTTTTAAAGCTTCAGGAGTCGTCGGTGTTACGTGTTAGTGTCCGCTTCGAAATGAATGAAGATGGCACGAAGTCTTATGGCAACAAACCTCTGTCTCACTTCATTTCACGAATTTGCCTTTGTTTGACTGATACATATCAGTCACTGGGGGTAATAAGGCAGCTGCAAACATGTTATTCAGATTCATTAAGAGCTCCATAATGATCAAATAAGATTTACTGCTATTGCCATTTCTTTCTTTCTTGCCTTCGGCCTTTGTCCCGCGCCAACGCGGGGTCGGCCGTGTTACGACGGATTTGGCAGTGTTACGTGCAGAGGGTGACTGGATGTCCTTACTGACGCCACCCCGAGACGCCCAGGACATAAGTAGTGTACCCCAGCTGTCTACGTCTCATGGGAGCCATGAAATAGTGCGAACGTCTGCAAATGTGTACGAGTCGTGTAACTGAGGCGGAACGTGGGGACCAGCCCGGTATTTACCTAGAGGGATGTGGACACCCCCTAAAAACCACATCCAGGATGGCCGGCTTACCGGCCCTCGCCGTTAATCCGCCCGGCGGATTTGGTCCGGGGCCGGTGCGTCTGCCCGAGTCCAGAAAGCAGCGCATCAGTGCTCTCGGCTACCCTGGCGGGTACTGCTATTGCCATTGGAGGAGAAATAATAAATGAGACCATCTGTTTTCAGGAATCCATTTTCGATTTAGCATAGTTATCATTAAAGCAGTGACTGTCATCCACCATCAGCTTTGGACTATCTAGATCAACTTCATGTACAGCTGAGTCTCACTTTTATCTACGAAAGTGATGTAGGACGAAGCAATGAGTTAAAATTTTCACCAGCACGGGGATTTCAACGCAAGTCTCCTGCTCATTATGCAGATGCGCTAGCTGTTACGTCACACTGGCATTGCAGCTACGGTAGCTGCACAGACTATCCTAGTATGACTCCCTCACCAATTCAAATTTCAATTCACGCCTCAGCCCATTGCTATTCCCCTTCTAGTTTCATATCGGTATTGCCAAGACTCTCCAGTATTGGAGTAGCACCTAAGCAATGAGCGAAGTGGGGTGAATCATGCCTGTACCTTAGGCACAGCTGATATATTAACCATATATAGTTGATATTCCTGAGACATCTATAATAATGATGTAGCCTGAAGCAATGGTGAACCCCATTTCATCCAATGCTACGATGCTGTTCCAATATTGGAGAGCCTTGGCAATATTGATGCGAGATTGGAAAGGGAAAAGAAAGGGGCTGAGGTGTGACTTGGAATCTGTATCGGGGAGAGAGATGTATTACGGCAGTCCATGCAGCTGTCGTAGCAGCTGTGCTAGTGTAGTGTAATGGATAGCGCAACCTCCTACTATTCAGGAGATCGGGTTTCAATCCTGATGCTAGCAAAAATTTTAATTCATTGCTTCAGTCTCCATCATTATAGCAGTCCAACTTAATTCAGTCAGAAGTAACATAAGGTAAGCGTCATTTATAGTCGCTAAACAGTTCTACAGATGGTGACCTAAAACACTGTATTCCCTTCCTTGCATTCCGCAGATCTTCGAGGTTTTATGATACCTGGAGATCCGACTGACAGGTAAGTGTTTCTCTGGACCTGAGTTTCAGAGACAGCCCATCTCTTGAGGCAAAATCCAAACAGTTCCCTCAGGCAACTAAACACCTCGGCACCACCGGCAGCCATGTACACTGACGGTTCATCACTGTAGTAGTATGTCATAACAAATTCAAACCAAATGAAACACAAATGTCATAGTAATAGGTGCCCAAACAGTCGTATTAATACGCAGTGTGCCCCTCTCTGCGATAGACTGTCCCAAGCCTTTCGTTGCAATTTCACCACGTTTCTTACAAACCCTGGAGAACGAGTAAGTTCTCGCGTCATCACGTCTGATATGTATTCAATTGCCGAAAGTTCAGGCGATCCTGCTGTCGGCAACGCCTGTATAACACAACAATTCTCTGACGCAGTTGTTAGATCGGTTACTGCTGCAAGTTTTGAGTAAGTTTAAACGTAGTGTTATAGTCGGCGCACGAGCGATGGGGAAACAGCATCTCCGAGGTAGCAATAAAGTGGCGATTTTCCCGTACGACAATTTCACGAGTGTACCGTGAATACCAGAAATCCGATAAAACATTAAATCTCCGACATCTCTGTGGCTGGAAAAAGATCCTACAAGAACGGGACGAACGACGAGTGAAGCAAATCGTTCAACGTAACTGAAGTGCAACCTTTACGCGAATTTCTACAGATTTCAATGATGTGCCATCAACAAGTGTCAACGTGCGAACCATTCAACGAAACATCATCGATATGGGCTTCCGGAGCCGAAGGCACACTCGTGCACCCTTGATGGCTGCACGACACAAAGCTTTACGCCTCGCTTGGGCCCGTCAACACGGACATTGGACTGTTGATGACTGGAAACAAGTTGCCTGGACGGACGAGTCTCGTTTCAAATTGTATCGAGCGGATGGACGCGTACGGGTATGGAGACAATGTCATGAATGTATGGACCCTGCATGTCAGCAAGGGACTGTTCAAGGTGATGGAGTGATGGAGGCTCTTAAATGGTGGGGGGCGTGTGTAGTTGGGGGTGATATGGGTCCCCTGATATCTCTAGTACGACTCTGACAAGTGACACGTTTGTAAGCATCCTGTCTGATCACCTGCATCCATTCATGTCCATTACACATTCTGACGGACTTGGGCAATTCCAGCAGGACAATGCGACACCCCACGCGTCCAGAATTGCTACAGAGTGGCTCCAGCAACACTCTTCTGAGTTTAAACACTTCCGCTGCCATCAAACTCTCCAGACATGAACATTATTGAGCGTAACTGGGATGCCTTGCAACGTGATGTTCAGAAAGATCTGCACCCCCTCGTACTCTTACGGAGTCATGGACAGCCCTGCAGGATTCATGGTGTCAGTTCCCTCCAGCACTACTTCAGATGTTAGTCGCGTCCATGCCACGTCGTGTTGTGGCACATCTGCGTGCTCACTAGGGCGCTACATTATATTAGGCAGGTGTATCAGTTTCTTTGGCTCTTCAGTGTAATAATAAACCTAAATGTTACCATGTTTTAACTTTGAGTGTATTTGTTTTCAGCGTGCCAGTTTCTTTGTTTCTTCAGAGTATTATACCTTGGTGCTACTGAACACTGTCCTTGAGGGTGCTGAATGTTTTCCGGCACTGTACATGCAACGTGTTTCGACATGTTTGTTCTTATACCGATCCCGCTCTTGAAACAATAGAGTGCTGATTTTAACAGTATAATCTTGCATTTGCCTCTACATTTAGTTTGTTTTGATCGATTTCGTCGAAATTTGATGATTTTTTTTTCGGTGGACTACAGTCAGAGTAATTGAAGTCGTAATCTATTTCTGGCAGGAAATGGGTCTGCACCTTTAGTCAACAAAAATTTGAGTTTGTTTTCTTTATGTCGAGTCGCTCTCAAGCAGCTACAGTTATATGAAGAAGGTCATGGAACGACTGTCCACGAGATATTATGACCGGTGGCTGTAGTTACATCTTGTTCACAGATCGTCATAGTAAGTGGCATAAACACACTCTTTCCTGTCTCCAGTTGCAATTTGAGGCCCTTTCCTGGGTTCTGTACCAGTCAAACAATCAATCATTGCTGGCCAATATAGGAGAAGATTCAGGATGATAGGTCATGCTTTAAGACATCAGGAAACAAGTTCTATGGCATAATGCTTTGATAATCGTAATTCCAACCTTAATCCAAACAAACGCCCGCTCAGTACGCCCAGAGACTGGACGTCGGGTGTAACGCACTTGCACCGGCCGTTGTGTCGCCACTGAAAATGGGGCCTAGTTACACTGAGGTAATAAGAGTCATGAGATACATCCTGATATAGTGTCGCACCTACTTTTGCCCGGCATAGTACAGCAACTCGACGTGGCATGGACTCCACAAGTCGCTGGAAGTACCCGGCAGAAATATTCAGCCATGCTCCCTCTATAGCCGTCCATAATTGCGAAAGTGTTGCAGGTGCAGAATTTTTTGCACGAACTGACCTCGCCTCTATGTGCCATAAATGTCCGACAGGATCCTTGTCAGGCGATCTGGGTGGCCAAATCATCCAACCGAACTGTCCGTAATGTTCTTGAAACTTGCAGTAGCATTTTGGAGCATATGCTGTACTAGAACATTATGAATCACCTTGAAGAAAATGACTTATTGATACATAACCAACAGGGATTCAGAAAATATCGTTCCTGTGCAACACAGCTAGCTCTTTATTTCCATGAAGTAACGAGTGCTGTCGACAAGGGATCTCAGATCGATTCCATATTCCTAGATTTCCAGAAGGCTTTTGATACCGTTCCTCATAAGCGACTATTAATCAAATTGCATGCATATGGAGTATTGCATATGGAGTATCGTCTCAGTTGTGTGACTGGATTCTTGATTTCCTCTCAGAGAGGTCACAGTTCGTAGTGATAGACGGTAAATCAATGAGTAGAACAGAAGTGATATCTGGCGTTGCGCAAGGTAGCGTCATAGGCCCTCTGCTGTTCCTGATTTACATAAATGATCTACGTGATAATCTGAGCAGCCTCCTTAGATTGTTTGCAGATGGCACTGTAATTTACCGTCTAGTAAAATTATCAGACGATCAATTCCAATTACAAAATGATCTAGAGAGAATTTCTGTATGCTGCGAAAAATGGAAATTGGCACAAAACAAATAAAAGTGCGAGGTCATCCACATGGGTACTAAAAGAAATCCGATAAATTTTGGGTATACGATAAATCGCACAAATCTAAGGGCTGTCAATTCGACTAAATACCTAGGAACTACAATTACGAGTAACTTAAATTGGAAAGACCACATAGATAATATTGTGGGGAAGGCGAAACAAAGACTGCGATTTGAGGGCAGAACACTTAGAAGATGCGACAAACCCACTAAAGAGACAGCCTACATTACACTTGTCCGCCCTCCGCTGGAATATTGCTGCGCGGTGTGGGATCCTTACCTTGACGGAGGACATCGAAAAAGTGCAAAGAAGGGCAGCTCGTTTCGCGTTATCGCGCAGTAGGGGTGAGAGTGTCGCTAATATGATACGCGAGTTGGGGTGGCAGTCACTGGAACAAAGGCGGTTTTCTTTGTGGCGAAATCTGTTAACGAAATGTCAACCACCAACTTTCACTTCCGGATGCGAAAATATTTTCTTGACACCTACCTAAGTAGGGAGAAATGATCATCATAATAAAATAAGAGAAATTAAAGCTCAAACGGAAATATTTAGATGTTCCTTTTTCCCTCGCGCCATTCGAGAGTGGAATGGTAGAGAAGTAGTATGAAAATGATTCGATGAACCCTCTGCCAGGCACTTAAGTGTGAATTGCAGAGTAACCATGTAGATGTAGATGTAGAAACCAATCGAGAACAATTGTGCCCGGTGACATGGCGCATTTTCATCCTTAAAAATTCAATCTTTGTTTGGAAACTTGAAGTCTATGAATGGCTACAAGGTGTCGCCAAATATCCAAACATAACCATTTCCAGTCAGTGATCCACGTAAGAGAAGCCCACACCATCATGGAACCACCATCAGCTTGCACAGTGCCTGGCTGACAACTTCGATCCATTGCTTCGGTGGAATCTGCACCACTCTCGAAACCGACCATAAGTTCTTACCAACTGGAATCGGGACTCGTCTGGTCAGCTCACGGTTTTCCAGTCGTCATGTGTCTAAACAGTATGGCCACGAGCCCAGGACAGACGCTGCAGGCGAAGTCGTGCTGTTCCAAGATTGGTTTATGTAGTTGTTTCTGGCAGTGTTGCTTGTCTGTTAACACTGACAACTCTATGCAATCACCACTGCTCTCGGCCGTTAAGTGAAGGCCGTCGGCCATTCCATTTGTACATAGTAAGAGACAATGCCTGAAATTTTTTATTCTCGTCACGCTCTTGACAGTGTGGAACTACGAATATTAAATTCCCTAACGATAAACGAAATTTAATGTCACGTGCGTCTAGCTCCATCTACCATTCTGCTTTCAAACTTTTAACTCCCGACGTGCGGGCATAATCAGGCCGGAAACCGTTTCACTTGAATCATCTGAGTGCAAATGGCAACTCTGCCAATATGTGCATATAGATATCCAGTGTATTTATCAGTTATTGCATACTTATTCTAGCGTGAATGACGCACTGAAGTACGCTAAATCACAGCGTTAAATGGTGAAACAACGCTCTGGTGGGCGGTTTTGGGGTTTAAATCATCTCGCGGTATGACCATGCGGTGCATTTGACCTGCGGTCGTCGCACCGTGGCGCTGGCAGCAGTCCACATACGCAGAGTTGTGTTGGGACATGTCAGAGTACGATGCAGCGAGTAGGTGTGCAGACGTTTTCAGACGTGCTAATGGTGACTGTGTGTTGAAAATGGCTCAAAGAAAACATATTAATGACGTTATGAGGGGTAGAATACTAGAGCGACTGGAGGCTGGTCAAACACAGCAGGTCGCAGCACGGGCCCTCCGTGTGCCACAAAGTGTGATCTCAAGATTATGGCAGCGATTCCAGCAGACAGGAAACGTATCCAGGCGCTACAGTTCGGGACGTCCACAGTGAACAACACCGCAAGAAGACCGATATCTCACCGTCAGCGCCCACAGACGGCCACGGAGTACTGCAGGTAGCCTTGTTCGGAACCTTACCGCAGCCACTGGAACAGTTGTCTCCAGACACACAGTCTACAGACGACTGAACAGACATGGTTTATTCGCCTGGAGACCTGCAAGGGTCTTGCAGGATTTTTTTCCGGCCGCAGAAATGGCGGAGATTTGATGTTTTGCCGGATTCCTGATATTCACGGAACACTCGTGAAATGGTCGTACGGGAAAATTCCCACTTCATCGCTACCCCGGAGATGCTGTGTCCCATCGCTAGTGCGTCGACTATAATACCAAGTTCAAAATCACTTAAATGTGATAACCTGCCATTGTATCAGCAGTAACTGATCTAAAAACTGTGCCAGACACTTGTCGTCTTATATAGGCGTTGCCGACCGCAGTACCGTGTTCTGCCTGTTTACATGTCTCTGTATTTGAATACGCGTGCCTATACCAGTTTCTTCGGTGCTTCAGCGTAGAAGGCAAAGCTGTATGGGAAGACAGAGATTGTAGAACATATACAGGGTGTTCAAATAAGTGTAACAGTTCCCCACGGTGGGGAGCGGGGGAGAGGGAGGGGGGGGGGGGGAGTATTTGTCAATACTAGAAGAAAAGCTCCTGTAATGAAATGTCCGGAAACCAATTTCTGTTGAGATATGGGCAAATCCGTCCCCTCATTCCCATCTGTCTATTACGCCGAAACAGACCCTATAGGGAGTGCTGCATGTTGTTACCACGCATCCTCACACAGCCTTCGCAGTGAATCAAGCACTCTTTCAAATACAGCTGGCCCCATTCAGATTACGTCTCATGCGTTGGTCACACGCTCCCGTAATGTCCGCACATTCTCAACTGGTTGGGCACACATTGGGCACACACCAATTCCAGTTCCAACAGCGAGAAATCCAACGTATCCGGTTCCTGTGAACAGGGAGGCTATACTACTGGACCTCGTCGATCAGTCCGTCACACGTGAAACGTTGCGATGAAGTATCGTAGCACGGTGTGGAAAATGAGGTGGTGCCCCGCCGTGCATAAATCACGATAGTTGTCTTTCCACAGGTGTCATGTTCTACAATAGCGCTGGTAATTCATCGCGCAGCAATCGGTGATACGCAGCACTTGGTAATCAGTTTAGTAATGTATATAGCCCTATGAACAATCACCGACAGTTCCTGCCCATACACTGGCACTGAAGTGGTCCTGATGTCTCACCTTCGTGATTGCTCGAGGATTTGCATTTGTCCACACGTGGATATTGTGATAATCTACAATGCCATCTCTTGTGAACCCTGCCTCATTTTTAAATCAACTGCGGGCTCTGAACTGAGAATCTACGGCCTATATCTCGACAGGTATTGGTTTCCAGACATTTCATTATATGTTATTCTAGTTTTGCCCAAAACATCTGCATGTACCAATGACTTTGGGTGTAAGTGCTACATAGTCCGACAGGAAGAGGTTAGCATAGGAGAGGAAGTCGTGGTCGCTCACATCAAAACATTCGAAAAGACTGGTGAGAGAAAAACCACAAGATATCTCGACTGCAGAGAGTAGTGTAAACGGGCGAGATGCCACAATATATAAATCCGTAATGAGCTATTTTCAAATCTCCACCCGATCATTCGGGACAAGATTTTCGTCATGCTTTCTAAAAGTCTCGAAGCGAGTGTTGTCATGTTTCCTTGAACAAGTCCGCAACCGATTTCCTTCAGTATCTTGGGCCAGCTGAACTAGTGTTTTTCTCTAAAGCCCACGTCTTCGATGGAACGCTAGACCGCTCACCTTGCTTTTATTTTTAGTACAGCGGAAAGACCAGGGCGCCAGCCTTGGAAACATGAGCCAAACTCTGGTACAATCCGCTTACATCATTAACTGCTGTAACAGTCCGCCTCAGGCTGATTTTTGGCAGCCTTCCTCACCTATTTACTTAAAAGCTGGGCTAATTCATTTCTCTCCAGCGGACAGATTGTACACGAACAGCCACAATAGCAAAAACCACAGAATAGCTACCGCACAGCTCATAGAAACATATTATCCATTTCCGCTTCCTCGCCATTTCCAAAAGTTCCTCTTCTTCTCTCACGCTCTGCAGCTTATCATATGCGCCAAAAATGTCATCTGGCCAATAGTGTATAGCGTTATTTCCAGGACGAGGAAATGGCTAACACTTGCAATTTCTACAAATTCGGGAACAACACGAAGGAAAGTAGTCTGCAAATGGGTCGCAGCACTACAATAGTGCAGTGTGCCACTCGAGTTAATTAACCATCGGAAGGAAAAGAGAGATGAATGAGATAAGTGTCAGTGTGTCAACTGAGATAACTCAGTTATTGGTAGCAGCTCATTTAGATATTGTCCGCACTGCAGAAAAATGCTTACTTAATCGCAAAAAACCTCCATCTGATAGGAAAAAATGTAACAAGTCATGGTTTTTCATCGATTAGTATTTCCTTACAGATCGGAAAAAAAGGAAGACAATGTGCAATAAACTAACAACGTAAAACTACATTTAAAACTAAATACAAACGTTTTTGGTGTAAGCGCTTAGTGTAACATTTAAAGAGATGAATAATAGAAATAAAAACTGTATGGCATGTTACATGGAGTTCCTAAGTATCGTGGTTATCCCTAATATTTCAGAAACATTTCAAAATATAGAAACGAGGTTTAATGAAATTTGCTAGTTCGGAAAGGAGCGACTGTTTCGTAATATGGTTAGCACTTGTAAGTGTCTCCTGAGTTATTTATGTTTTTTAATGATATACTTTCCTTAACAAAACGCTACTTTCCACAGTTAAAAGAAGTAATGATTTTAATCCCAGTCGACTGGATTTCGATATCAGTGTCTTCACAGATATACGGCTATCGGCATTCTAACCATTTGCGCTAGGTTTACACAGTTTTTTGCCGGTAGACTCATGTCTCTTACATAGCACACATGGTGCCTGCTTCGGGGAAGCTTCGCTGGAGACACTAAAGTGTATTACCTCAACGCACTCACTGTTACACTGCTGCCGATTGCCGTTAAAAATTGGACGCCTTTGCGTGTGAAACTTGTTTCACTGCCCCTGAAGTTTTTTTTTTTTATGAAAGTAAACAATGGTGCAAAAAATCTGTCATTGTGCATGCTATCACTCATCAAAAATCTTCGATATCTTACACGGGACACATGTCGCTTCAAACCATGGAAGAAGTAAGGAGGTATTGTGGCGAAATAGAGTTACCCATGCAACTTGCCATTTCCAAAGTTGCGAGTACTAGTGAGACGTCAGAAGTGGCCCCGAGAAAATGGTTCAAATTGCTCTAAGCACTATGGGGCTTTAACATCCGAGGTCATCAATCCCCTAGAACTTAGAACTACTTAGACCTAACTAATCTAAGGACATCACACACATCCATGCTCGAGGCAGTGTTCGAACCTGCGACCGTAGCAGCCGCGTGGTTCTGGAATGAAGCGCCTAGAACCGTTCGACCACAACGGCCGGCTGTCCCCGAGAATTCCCAGCATTTATTACTCCACTAAAGCGACACTAGTGCGACAAAATCGACAATGGCGATGCTGTTTAAGCATGAAAGAACTGCCATTCGATGGTAATGTACTGCTGGAAACTCCTGCGACAAGGAGCAACTGTACCACTGCTTAAAGTACATAGTTTATGACTTTTCTGTTATTCCACATCCTATGCGATTCCTCACAACTCAGATGTCAGGTGGGAAAAACGGCACGTATCGAGTTTCGGATCAAAGTGGTAATGTTAGATACAGTTCAGAAGAAGCTTATTATTCACTATCTGCAAGCAGATATAAGGCGAAGAGTACGTTATCAGCGTTATGAACCCACTGAAACACCAGTCAGTCACGGAATACCTATTTCAGACAATATTTACTTCGGTAACCGAACCATTCGCCTAGAGTATACCAGTAAACTGCATGGTATAATATACATGGGTAATAACGTAATGATTAACTTCTGGAACTGTCAAGCCATTACATCATATATTTTGAATACATCCTAACTATTTGAATAACTGAGAATCTAAAAGGAAACCAGTTTCAAAGAGAAATTCAAATTATAAAATAATATATTTTACTCGAAGTTGTAACCAGAATCTTCAGGTTGAACTGTGTATTTTACTGTTACGGAACACCAAAAAAAGGTTTAAAAAAATTGTTTCCCTAACGGTGCAACGCCACTTCATCAAACTGTGATTGATTTTCTTCATTTAAATAGACTCTGTATTGGTGCCACATGGCTGAGTGTATCCCGTTAGAGACCTCTCTACCTGATATAAGTTAGGAATCGAACCCATCCGCTCCTGGTCGATTTTTGCACTAGATGTAAGTCTACCAATGCGAAGGCGTGAAATCCATTGATAAATACCAGGAAAATCACAATTTTTGGCTGTACTTGTGAAGCAGGACCTACTCGCGAACAACAGTTAATATTTATAAAAAAAATGGTTCAAATGGCTCTGAGCACTATGGGACTTAACTATTGAGGTCATCAGTCCCCTAGAACTTAGAACTACTTAAACCTAACTAACCTAAGGACATCACACACATCCATGCCCGAGGCAGGATTCGAACCTGCGACCGTAGTAATATTTATAACGCTAGGTCTTTTTTTATATACACATCCAAGCGCTCTAACGCTACAGCAACGTCCCTATGGGTGTTTTATGTCAAGCAGAAAAATTTGCATATGTGGCTCTTAAGATATAAGTGACAAAGAAACATTTCAGAACAGAATTGTCTATTTACTACCTATAAAGAAATACAAAAGGAGTTTATTATCAACGTTATAAACGCAGATGAAGCATCAACTAGTCAGCCAATACCGATCTCAGGCAGTTTTTAATTCGGTAACGCTATCATTCGTTTAGAGAATGATAATAAGTTGCATGTTATCATATACTTATATAATAATGTAAAAATAAAGAACTGGAATCGTTAAACCATAGTGTCGTATATTTTTACAACAACTTCACTACTTCAAAGAAAATCTGAATGGAAGACAACTAAATTAAAAATTTACAACCAATATCTTCGCATTGGGCTGCCTTGTTAAGTTCCGTTGCACATAGAAAAAGGAAAAATGTGTCGTTATAGTGCAGGCATATTGATTCGATGGCAATTTAGCGAGTTATGATTTTCTTCATTCAAAAAGATTCTATTTTGACGCCACACGTCCGAGTGTATTTCGTTTGAGACATTTCCACTCAATACCACGTCGTCTTTTGCACTAGATCTGGAAGACTGGCATCGCAGAGGAGTGAAATCAACGGAAAATAACGAAAATAATCACAATTTTTTGGTCTACTTATGGAATAGGACCTATTCGCAGACTACATTTGTGGAGTTTACAACTCAAAAAAAAAAAAATATTCTAGATATTTTCTAACTATACATCCAAGCGCTCAAACACTATTATAAATTGTCTATGGGTGTTTTCTGCCTTAAACGGAAAGATACGAGGGAAAGGGTAAACACCAGAAAGTGTACTGACCTATACAGAGTTGATCATCATGACCGTTCTTGTACGTGTTTTCCTCCGGCAATACACGACACGATCCAAAACGTTAGGTGGTGTGTGACGTAACTGCCGGGTTATTCCAAAAGCACTATTTTGTGGGGCAAGCACCGAAGACGTCCCACTGGCTGCAGATAGTCTACGCGGCAGCCGTATTCACAGACTCGGGTGTTTCCACAGTAGGTGTGGATTTGCCTGCGTCCGGCGCAGCCCTGGAGAGATTCGCGCGGGCACTGAACGGGTTTGGCCTCCCTCACCACAGCCGGGGCCACGTTGGCCTAGCTGCCGATCTGCAAGTGGAGCTCGGCGCACTCATTGTATTTGGGCAATTGAGCAGGCGATGAGGCTTATAAATAAAAGTCTGGGTCCCCAGCGCCGCACGTGTGGCGACTGCCGGCCAGCGAGCGGGAGCACCAATGCGGTAACCAACCTGCCAAATGATTTAGCGGTCAAGGGGGAGGGGGGAGCCTTTCGCGCGTCCATTGTCTGACGCGCGCAAATCTGCTCACGTGGCGCTCGGAATAGCTTCACATGATGGAGGCGAAGCCGCGTGAGTTACTACACCGATAGACTCGCTGGCTAGTCTATAACCTGCACCTGCATTCAAGCCGAAAGTAAATCATTGTCTATTATCATCACAGTGGCGTTGCTCTCGGCATATCCGAGCAGTTTACCTTTCGTCCAGTAATGAACCGCATCTTGATCGCATTCGAAACTAACCGTGCCTTTATCATCTACACATACACTACTGGCCAATAAAATTGCTACACCACGAAGATGTGCTACAGACTCGAAATTTAACCGACAGGAAGAAGATGCTCTGATATGCAAATGATAGCTTTTCAGAGCATTCACACAAGGTTGGCGCCGGTGGCGACACCTACAACGTGCTGACATGAGGAAAGTTTCCAGCCGATTTCTCATACACAAACAGCAGTCGACCGGCGATGCCTGGTGAAACGTTGTTGTGATGCCTCGTCTAACGAGGACAAATGCGTACCATCACGTTTCCGACTTTGATAAAGGTCGGATTGTGGCCTATCGCGATTGCCGTTTATCGTATCGCGACATTGCTGCTCGCATTGGTCGAGATCCAATGACAGTTAGCGCAATATGGTTCAAATGGCTCTGAGCACTATGCGACTTAACTTCGGAGGTCATCAGTCGCCTAGAACTTAGAACTATCTAAACCGAACTAACCTAAGGACATCACACACATCCATGCCCGAGGCAGGATTCGAACCTGCGACCGTAGCGGTCGCTCGGTCCCAGACTGTAGCGCCTAGAACCGCACGGCCACTCTGGCCGGCTAGCACAATATGGAATCGGTGCGTTCAGTAGGGTAATACGGAACGCCGTGCTCGATCCCAACGGCCTCGTATCACTAACAGTCGAGATGACAGCCATCTTATCCGCATGGCTGTAACGGATCGTGCAGCCACGTCTCGATCCCTGAGTCAACAGATGGCGACGTTTGCAAGACAACAACCATGTGCACGAACAGTTCGACGACGTTTGCAGCAGCATGGACTATCAGCTCGGAGACCATGGCTGCGGTTACCCTTGACGCTGCATCACAGACAGGAGCGCCTGCGATGGTGCACTCAAGGACGAGCCTCGGTGCACGAATGGCAAAACGTCATTTTCTCGGGTGAATCCAGGTTCTGTTTACAGCATCATGATGGTCGCATCCGTGTTTGGCGACATCGCGGTGAACGCACATTGGAAGCGTGTATTCGTCATCGCCATACTGGCGTATCACCCGGCGTGATGGTATGGGGTTCCATTGGTTACACGTCTCGGTCACCTCTTGTTCGCATTGACGGCACTTTGAACAGTGGACGTTACATTTCAGATGTGGTACGACCCGTGGCTCTACCCTTCATTCGATCCCTGTGAAACCCCACATTTCAGCAGGATAATGCACGACCGCATATTGCAGGTCCTATACGGGCTTTTCTGGATACAGAAAATGTTCGACTGCTGCCCTGGCCAGTACATTCTCCAGATCTCTCACCAATTAAAAACGTCTGGTCAATGGTGGCCGAGCAACTGGCTCGTCACAATACGCCAGTCACTACTCTTGATGAACTGTGGTATCATGTTGAAGCTGCATGGGCAGCTGTACTTGTACACGCCATCCAAGCTCTGTTTGACTCAATCCCCAGGCGTACCAAGGCCGTTATTACGGCCAGAGGTGTTTTTCTGGGTACTGATTTCTCAGGATCTATGCACCCAAATTGCGTGAAAATGTAAGCATATGTCAGTTCTAGTATAATATATTTGTCCAATGAATACCCGTTTATCATCTGCATTTCTTCTTGGTGTAGCAATTTTAATGGCCAGTAGTGTATTTTTGTTTTCATTTTCCTTCCACATCATTAACTAATCTTACCCTATTTTATCTGCCTCTTCCTCTGACGCCACTTTCTCGTCCATATTTATTCCTTGTGTAGTGATCCTATAGATAACTGCCGTTTCAGTTCTGCAATATGGTGCTGTAATCGCCCCAAACAAATACCGCTCATCACATGTTTCATATGACGCCCAGATTTGATTTTTAAAGAGGAAGTTTAAAATATTCTCTATCAATTTGGGAAAGTCACAGTAAACCTAAATCTGGATAGCAGGACGTGGATATGACCCATCGTCCTCCCAGAGATGGAACAAATCGACCGCTTAAAACCGATACCAGTATTTTAGATGTGAAAAACCAGTATTTTTCGATATTTGTTTGTCCTCGGTTATAACAGGTGCTTAATTTTCTGCTGGTTATCGGGTGAAAAGTAGAATTATCAATCAGCCGCAGCAGTACTGCTAAAATTCTCGTTTTTAAATAAACCTTTTTTTAAAGAACGTACGAAATATCAATTAGCCATTGCGGTAGTGCTTAAATTACCGTTTTTAAATAAGTGTTCTGTTTTAAAGAACAAGTAATTGTTCATAAAGTTTGTATTGCTTTGAAATATAGCGTTATTATACAAAATTGGAAAAGAGATAAGTACAACATCAGTCTAGTGCGACATTCAGTTTAGTGATTTGTATTAATAGGAACAGAAAAAAAGAAGAATAGCAGCGACTGAATAGTACTGCTGCGTGGTAGTAGCGGGGCATGGCGGCACGCGAGACACAACTGAGAACCTGATAAAGACCTCAGAAAAAGTTTTGCACCACCTGGATATCAGCAAACGTCTGCTCACTTCGATTCTAGGCCAGAAGGGTATGAAAGAATAAATGCTGTAGAACTAAAAACGTAACTTTACTTCCAAGTAAAAAACGAAGGAAGGAAGATTAGTTTTAATGTCCCGTCGCTCAGTGGTAAAAGAAAATAAAACATCAAAGTAAAGGTTAATGATGAAGTTTTTTCAGTTTATCAGTTAAGACAAGGCATCGTTCCTCGGCAACGTTTCGACAAGTTTCCTACTCGTCTTTTTCAGGCGAAATATCGGATTCATGTCCACTCAACATCTACATCTAGAGGGATACTCTGCAAATCACATTTAAGTGCTTGGCAGAGGTTTCGTCGAACCATCTTCACAATAATTCTCTATTGTTCCAATGCCGAACAGCGCGTCGAAACGGGGTCAGGGATTTTCTCTGCCTCGTGATGACTGGGTGTTGTGTGATGTCCTTAGGTTAGTTAGGTTTAAGTAGTTCTAAGTTCTAGGGGACTGATGACCATAGATGTTAAGTCCCATAGTGCTCAGAGCCATTTGAACAAGCGCGTCGAAGAAAACAAACACCTATATCTTTCCGTGCAAGCTCTGATTTCCCTTTTGTTTTGGTGATCGTTTCTTGCTATGTAGGTTGGCGTCAACACAATGTTTTCGCGTTCGGAGAAGAAAGTTGGTGGTTGAAACTTCGTGAGAAAATTCCGCTGTGGCGAAAAACGCCTTTGTTTTAATGATGTCCACTCTCTCCTCTATTTTGTGATAATACAAAACCTGTTGCACTTCTTTGAACTTTCTCGATATACTCCGTCAATCCTAGCTGGTAAGGATCCCACACCGCGCAACAGTATTCTAAAAGTGGACGGACAAGCGTAGTGTAGGCAGTCTCTTTAGTAGATCTGTTAAACACCTGCCCGATAACATTTCCTATGTGTTCCTTCAAATTGAAGTAGTTCGTAATTGTAATTCCTAGATATTTAGTTGAATTTCCGGCCTTTAGATTGAATTGATTTATTGTGTAACCGAAGTTTAACGGATTCCTTTTGGCACTCATATGGACGACCTCACACTTTTCGTTATTTAGGATCAATTGCCAATTTTTGCACCTTACGGATATCTTTTTTAAATCGTTTTGCAGTTTGTTTTGACTTTCTTATGACTTTACTAGTCAATAAACGACAGCGTCATCTGCAAACAACCTAAGATGGCTGCGCAGATTATGTCCTAAATCGTTTATATAGATAAGGAACAGCAAAAAGCAAGGGGGACGCCACAAATCACTTTTATTTTACTCGATGACTTTCTGTCAATTACTACGAACTGTGACTTCTCTGACAGGAAATCACGAATCCATTCACATAACTGAGATGATATTCCATAAGCACGCAATTTCACTATTAGCCGCTTGTGAGGTACAGTGTCAAATGTCTTCAGGAAATCTAAGAATACATAATCAATGTTCGAATACAATATACGTTCTAAAATCCTGCTGCATATCGACGATGTGGGCCTGTAATTTAGTGGATTACTCCTACTACATTTCTTGAATATTGGCGTGACCTGTGCAACTTTACAGTCTTTCGGTCCGGATCTTTCGTCGAGCGAACGGTTTTATATGATTGTCAAGTACGGAGCAACTGTATCAGCATACTCCGAAAGGAACCTAATTGGTACACAGTCTGGACCAGGAGACTCGCTTTTATTAAGTGATTTGAGTTGCTTCACTATTCCGACGATATTTACTTTTAATTTACTCATGTTGGCAGCTGTTCTTGATTCGAATTCTGAAATATTTACTTCGACTTCTTTGGTGAAGGAATTTCGGGAGGCTGTGTTCAGTAACTCTGTTTTGGCACCACTGTCGTCGATAATACTTCCATTCCTATCGCACAGAGAAGGCATTGATTGTGTCTTTGGATTTTCTGCCAGGTTTCGAGACAAAGTATTGTTATGGAAACTATTATATCTCGCGTTGAAGTCCGAGCTAAATTTCGAGCATCTGTAAAAGATCTCTTATCTTGGAGATTTTACGTACATTTCAATTTGGCATGTTTTTTACGTTGTTTCTGCAACAATGTTCTGACCCGTTTGTGTACCAAGGAGGATCAGCTCCCTCGTTTGGCAATTTATTTGGTATAAATCTCCCAATTGTTGCCGATACTATTTCTTTGAATTCAAGCCACTCCTGGTCTACAGTTTTATTGTTAATTTGGAAGGAGTGCAGATTGTCTCTCAGGAAGGCGAAAGTTGAATTTTTATCCGCTTTTTTGAATAGGTATATTTTTCGTTTATTTTTGGAGGATTTGGGGGTTACAATTTTCAATCTCGTAACGCCAATCCCGTGGTCACTAGTTCCTGTGTCCGTTTTGATGCTTGTTATTAGCACAGCATTACTTGTTGTTAATAGATCAAGTGTGTTTTCACAACCGTTTATTATTCGCGTGGTCTCATGAACTAACTGCTCGAAATAATTTTCGGACAATGCGTTTAACCCAATTTCGGATGATGTTCTATGCCTACCTCCGGATTTAAATATGTATTTTCGCCAACATATCGAGGGTAAATAAAATTCACCAACAACTATAAAGAGGCAAATACGTGTTTGAAATAAAACTCAAGTTTTCTTTGAACCTTTCAGCAATTGTGTCATCTGAATCGGAAGGTGGGGAAAAGGACGCTTGTCAAGAATGACCGCTAATCATACTAACTCACAGGAGCTATCTACTTCAATTTTTCAACAAGCTAAATTACTTCTAACAGGAACAGACACGGCACCGCCAACTGTGTTTAGCCTATACGTTCAGAACACCGTTAGGTTCTTCGCAAAAATGTCGGCTGAACTTATCTCCAGCTTTAGCCAGCTTTCAGTGCCTATAACGATTTGAGCATCAGTGCTCTCTATTAGCGCCTAGAGCTCTGGCACTTTCCCAAAACAGCTACGACAATTTACAACTTTTATATCAATGATACCTGTATCTACGTTCTTCCTGTGTTCGGCGTGCACCGTTTCAGACTGAAACCCTTTTTGTGTTTCCCCAGGACCCTCTAATCTAAAAAAAACCGTCCAGTCCGCGACACAGCCCACGCTACCCGTGTAGCTACCTCCTGCGTGTAGTGGACTCCTGACCTACTCAGCCGAACCCGAAACTCACTGATCCTATGGCGCAATTCAAGGCATCTGCATCCTACACGGCCGCCGAACCGTCTGAGTCTCTGAATCAGACCCTCCACTTAGCCCTGCACCAGAGGTCTGCAATAGGTCCTGTCGACTATGCTGCAAATGGTGAACTGTGCTATCATTCGCAAGCAAGACTGGCAGCCTGTACCACTTCTGTTAGCCGCTCGAAAACAGAGAGTATCTCTTCTGATCCAAAGTGACACACATCGTTGGTACCTACGTGAGCCAACACCTGCAGTTGGCCGCTCCCTGTGCTCTTCACGGAATCTGGAAGGACCCGTTCCACGTCTGGAATGACTTCACCTGCTATGCATTCGGGGTGCACACCGGCTTTCTTCCCCTCCTGGGCAGTCTTGTCCCTAAAGGGCCCCATAACGCGCCTAACATTGGCGCCTGTGACTGCCCAGATCTTGCAGGCTGAGAGGCTTCCTCTGAAACAGGACGGGCGACTGCATCTGGCTGAGTGACAGTGTCAGCCACAGACAATACCTGGAACCTGTTTGTCAGACTAACCGGAAGGCCTTAAGTGTGGCCCCCAGGAAGCTTTTCGCCGCCTGCCTCTCATCGAGGCGACCTCCCACTCGACCACGGGTGAGGGGTCAACCTCAGTGCGAGCAGTAACTGGGGTGGCCACTGGTGAGGACTGATCGGAGGACTTGGACGTGCTGCACGTCCGGTGGATCCCCGCGACTGGACCACAACAGTGGTGACCATCCACTGCAGCTTCAAGCTGCGTAACCGACACCATCACAACCTGGAGCTGAGAGCGAAGTGTCACCAACTCGGCTCGCATCCGCACCTAGCCATCACTGTCCCTAAACATACTAAAGATTGTGGAAAAAAACTACAGTACTCAGTGAAACTGACTACCGACACGTTCTGCGGAACTCTACTGTAGGCCTTGACGAAAACGCAAAAACTGTGTCTAATAAATTAGATTAATACGCAGAGATTCAAAAACCGAACTACTGAAGCACTCACGTGAGACTAAATTATTCACTCCTGATTTGGAACTTTTGTAAGCGAAAACCCGAGTACTGTGTCTATTAGATATTAAATTAACACGCAGAAACTCAAGAAACTAAAGTATCAAAGCACACATATGAAACTATAGAATTCATTCCTGGTTAGTAACTCGTAAAAGTCACAAAATCGTTTACTTCCCTGTTGCTGCTGTTGTGTGTCTTTATAGCCACTAGACCACTGGCTCTTCTTAAACGACCGTGAGAATCGCACGAGTCGGAATGGGTGTCGTGGGCGGTGGTGGGGTGAGCCGTGAACGTTTTTTTTTTTGGGGGGGGGGGGGAGATGGGGAAGGGGCGCAATCTCGTGTGGCTTGCTGGAGGGTCCGGGCGTCGCATCCTATTGCTACCTGTCTATTCCATCTGCTGCATCCGTCTTCGTCGCCTTCGCATATGAGCTCTCTTGGCGTATTCATGCAGCCGCCACATCCATTGTGGAGCTCCATCTGGAAACCGCTATCCGCGTTGACAAGATCGTCATAGACCTCTATCGCCACTGCTTCTTTGATGATCGAGTCCCAGAACCTATTGGCCCTGAACAGCACCTTGGTCTTTTCAGTGTTAGACATATGACCTTCCTTGAGGCTGTGCTCTGCGAACGCAGATTTGTCCATTTGGCCGAGATGAACGCTTCTCACATGGACAAATCTGCAGTCGCAGAGTACAGCGTCAGTGAAGGTCATATGTTTAACTTTGAACAGACCAAGGTGCTCTGCCAGGCGAATGGCATCTGGGACTCGTTCATCAAAGAAGGAGTGGAGATATGGGTCCATGGCAATCTTGTCAACTGGGATAGTAGTTTCCAGATGAGCTCCATATGGGATGTGGCGGTCGCAAGATTGCGCCAAGAGCTCTCTTATGTGAAGGCGACGAAGGCAGCAGATGGAACAGACAATTAGCGCCAAGATGCGACACTCGGACCATCCCATCGCGCCCCAAGTCCTCTCCCCCATCATCCGTGACAACCCTCCTGAGTCATGCGATTTTCACAGACAAGAGGAGAGCCCTCTGCCTAGCGGCTATAAAGACGCATAATGAGTATGAACCCAACACTTCGCCTGAAGATGACGAGTAGAAAATTAGTCGGAAAGCTGCAGCAGAACGACGGATTGACTCTGCTGATAACTCGAGAAAGCTTCATTATCGAAATTCGCCGAGAAAGGCTGCATTTCCATATAGCAAAGAAAAGTGACTGTGTTCTAAAGATCACATGTTTCCATATCTGTGAATCCAAAATCTGCTGCCGGGTAACATTCAATACAGTGTAGCTGCACTCTTTACATGGTGACTTCTTTGGATCCTCTTTGGCATGCTGTTCTCATGGTGGCGGAGATGTTTCTGTTCGAGCCTGTCCCACTCTTCGACAGCGACTCCAGCCACGTCATCCAGCGTCTGAGGAGGGTTCCTTGGATGATCACAAGAAAAACACATCTTCACCTCACGAGGGGTATGAGGAAAAAGCTGGTGTTTTATTTTTTAAGAAACCATCCCACTTTTAGCAGAAGTTCTTTAGAGAGGCCACGAAAACCTATATATGGATGGGCGGACTGTAATTTGAACCCAAGTCAATCGCGTACTCGAGCAATGAGGGTTGAATTGAGTGTAGGGAACTTGTTATTTGGGGCAAGAACATAGTGGATGGTGGTGTTTCGTTGCCTTGCTCTGACCAGTTGTGTGTAGCTGTGTCTCGTAAATCACTAGGATGGCAGCTTCTACAGTGCAGAGTTTATTTTGTAATACAGGAAGGAATGAAAATATACCGTGCAGCGCAGTGTGGGACTCAGGGGCAGCGCAGGATACTATTCCTACCTGATGTACATTAACCGTCAACAGCATCACACTCTGTCACAGTGTAAGACACTGAGGAGTGGTTTAGGATTTAACCATGTTATATTCATCTGAAACTATACAATACCACCGCTTCACCCTTTGGAGGCATACTGCTGATTATGATAATTTATCCCGCCAACGTGATTCCATCTTCAAACCGAGCACTATTGGTGCTCATTTACGACCTGAGCTACCAAAGCAAGTGACATGACTGAACTCCACAAGAGCAAGGTAGCTTCTTGGCTAGTGAATTGGACCCATATTCGGAAGAAGTGGTATTTACATAAAAAACATATCTGTTTAGTGTAGATGTATGAAGTGCACCTCAGCTGCTGGAAACGAATACTGTGAACCTAGTATAGTGCAGATCAGTTCTCGTGTTGAATACAAACATGGACAGATGTGACTGCGGATCAGAAAAGGCGCTGGATCATTGGCAGAAGATAATCATTTTGTAACATTTATGGCTAATTGACCTGGTGCAAACCGTAATGTTGTGCGATATGGCTTAAATCCGCCTACTGCGTCGAGGTATGCGTCATGGTCGCGAGCTAAGGCGTGGCTTTTCTCGTCGAGACAGTGTCTTGACGTTATTTCTTGAGCATAGCATGGCCCTATATGGTAGCCTTGCTTTTCCTGGTGTCTGATTGGCCAGAATTAAGGGGTAGATACTCCACTGCAACTTGACAGGGATTGTGTGGTGGCCGTAGCCGATGGTGGATAGTCAGATGTCACTGTTCATGGCCAGAGAAGAGGTATGTTTACTGCTCAGGATATTTATTTTAATACTTTGTGTATCAACATTAAATTCAGTTCTATAAGTTTTGGCTTTGGTTCCCATTAGAAGAGCGAACGAAACAGTCATTCACGTGAAGATATAATGTAGTATAATTACACTCCTGGAAATTGAAATAAGAACACCGTGAATTCATTGTCCCAGGAAGGGGAAACTTTATTGACACATTCCTGGGGTCAGATACATCACATGATCACACTGACAGAACCACAGGCACATAGACACAGGCAACAGAGCATGCACAATGTCGGCACTAGTACAGTGTATATCCACCTTTCGCAGCAATGCAGGCTGCTATTCTCCCATGGAGACGATCGTAGAGATGCTGGATGTAGTCCTGTGGAACGGCTTGCCATGCCATTTCCACCTGGCGCCTCAGTTGGACCAGCGTTCGTGCTGGACGTGCAGACCGCGTGAGACGACGCTTCATCCAGTCCCAAACATGCTCGATGGGGGACAGATCCGGAGATCTTGCTGGCCAGGGTAGTTGACTTACACCTTCTAGAGCACGTTGGGTGGCACGGGATACATGCGGACGTGCATTGTCCTGTTGGAACGGCAAGTTCCCTTGCCGGTTTAGGAATGGTAGAACGATGGGTTCGATGACGGTTTGGATGTACCGTGCACTATTCAGTGTCCCCTCGACGATCACCAGTGGTGTACGGCCAGTGTAGGAGATCGTTCCCCACACCATGATGCCGGGTGTTGGCCCTGTGTGCCTCGGTCGTAGGCAGTCCTGATTGTGGCGCTCACCTGCACGGCGCCAAACACGCATACGACCATCATTGGCACCAAGGCAGAAGCGGCTGTCATCGCTGAAGACGACACGTCTCCATTCGTCCCTCCATTCACGCCTGTCGCGACACCACTGCAGGCGGGCTGCACGATGTTGGGGCGTGAGCGGAAGACGGGCTAACGGTGTGCGGGACCGTAGCCTAGCTTCATGGAGAAGGTTGCGAATGGTCCTCGCCGATACCCCAGGAGCAACAGTGTCCCCAATTTGCTGGGAAGTGGCGGTGCGGTCCCCTACGGCACTGCGTAGGATCCTACGGTCTTGGCGTGCATCCGTGCGTCGCTGCGGTCCGGTCCCAGGTCGACGGGCGCGTGCACCTTCCGCCGACCACTGGCGACAACATCGATGTACTGTGGAGACCTCACGCCCCACGTGTTGAGCAATTCGGCGGTACGTCCACCCGGCCTCCCGCATGCCCACTATACGCTCTCGGTCAAAGTCCGTCAACTGCACATACGGTTCACGTCCACACTGTCGCGGCATGCTACCAGTGTTAAAGACTGCGATGGAGCTCCGTATGCCACGGCAAACTGGCTGCCACTGACGGCGGCGGTGCACAAATGCTGCGCAGCTAGCGCCATTCGACGGCCAACACCGCGGTTCCTGGTGTGTCCGCTGTGCCGTGCGTGGGATCATTGCTTGTACAGCCCTCTCGCAGTGTCCGGAGCAAGTATGGTGGGTCTGACACACCGGTGTCAATGTGTTCTTTTTTCCATTTCCAGGAGTGTATTTCGATGTGTATATGAGGCTGCAATGATGATTGTATCAGTAATTGAGACAAGCGTTGCGTCGAGCATTGCAACTGTGGAATACATGTGTGGGATGCCTTAGAAATTTATGTACTCATTACTCGAAAGTAGACCTGCACATTCCTATAACAGCTTCACAGAGGCAGATTATCGGCGGAACCACGACCATCATGATTTCCTGTGAGCGGGACTCAACGTGAGAAGACTAAGGCGAACTACCAGAACTTTTTTAGCGATCTGTGCCTAAGGTTGTGCCTGTGCACCTGCAACTCTCACGTGAGCTGTTATATTGTTACAACTATCCGCGGGGTTGCAAGTTAACCCCCGCGCGAATGTTTCTGACAGGTAAGTCGCCTACGTTGAATACCATTTAGGGGCGATAGAAAGCAGATGTAAATACGTGCTGTTGACTGCTACGTTTCAATAATAGCGAGTCGTCATAGAGGAGGGTATAATGTTACATAACACCGGCTGATTCAAAGAGAGAGAACAGATATCAATCGTTTATTACAGACAAACTACAAAAGACAGAAACACATTGTGCATGTCACTGGATAGAGGAAGGTTCAAAGCTTTGACACAGCTGCACTGTTGTTTGTTTGTAGCAACATGGCGACTACACCAGAAGAGAAATCATTTTGTGTGCTGGAATTTGTGCGAAGTTAGTCCACTGTCCAAGTGCAACGTGAATTCCGTCATCGATTCAGCAAGAAGCCGCCTCTGCACAAGCAGATATATGACTGGCATACAGAATTCTTGGAATATGGTTACACACGCAAAAAGAGAAGAGCACTGGCCGACCATAAACGTCTGATGAAAATGTCGAGCATTTCGGAGATGCGTTCACACGCAGCCCTTGGAAGTCCACAAGACAGGCAGGCCGGGAACTTCAGCATCGTCAAACAACGGTGTGGCGTTTTCTGAAAAGACGCCTGCTTATGAAGAATTACAAGTAGTAGCTACTGGAGCAATTGTGTCCCCCTACCAATACAGAAGGTATGGATTTTGCATTTCATTTCTCCAGGCTATGGCAGAGGACATGTTTTGCGAGTGACTCATCTTTTTGGATGAATCGACGTTTCATCTATCGGTTAAAGTGAACCGTCACAATGTAAGAATTCAGGGGTCACAAAATCCGGGCGTCGACGTCAAATATGAAAAAGACTCACCGGAACTGAATGTGTTTTGTGCCGTTTCAGTACACAAAGATTATGGACCTTTCTTTTTCGCAGTGGCAACTGTGACAGGAATGTCATAACTGTACGAATACATGCTGGAAAATAGGTTGTTCCTTCAACTTCACAAAGATTCCAGTGATTTCATTTTTATGCATGGTGCGACTTTTCCTGCAGGGGGTAGACAAAAGACAGAGTCTTTGTCCCACTCCTGGCAGCTACTCTTCAAGAGCTGAGAAACCGAATTGCTGAAGCTGTCCATTCAATAAACGCGTACCTGTTGATTTGTGTTTCAAATGAAATGGACTACCATTTCGATTTTCCTGAGCAACGCATGGCGCCCATTTTGGGTGTATGGTACAGTGTATGTGCGAAAATATAACTTTGAACCATCCTCTATCCAGTGCCATGCACATTTTTCTATGTCTTCTGTAGTTTCTCGGCCGGCCGGTGTGCCCGTGCGCTTCTAGGCGCTTCAGTCTGGAACCGCGCGACCACTACGGTCGCAGGTTCGAATCGTGCCTCGGGCATGGATGTGTGTGATGTCCTTAGGTTATTTAGGTTTAAATAGTTCTAAGTTCCAGGGGACTCATGACCTCAGAAAATAAGTCCCATAGTGCTCAGAGCCATTTGAACCATTTTTTGTAGTTTCTCTGTAATAAACAACTGAAATCTGTTCTTGCTTTTTGAATCGTCCTGTAGTTCAAGAAATTGGCCGCACATGGAGCTCAGCGAACACGACAGCGTTAAAAATACACAGTAAAAAGTGTGTTTTCAACGCTGTCGCGTCCATTGAGCTCTGTCAGCACCGAACGAACATCAGAACCAGAAGTTGGCAAGACATGTTTGTATGAATTATGTTACCTGCGAAACAATGCAAATAATCAGGACCCTTGCGTAGCATAGTCGATCACACTCTACTTACAGTATAGTGTTTATCCATATACTGTGTGTACAATGAAAGTAAAATGTTGGAGAGTTGCATGCAGTGGCCTTTGGCAACTTACTGCACCAGCTGGACGACATAAATAAGAAAGAAGGGCTTAATACAAGCTCACTGGACAAAATATTAATAACCCCCTTAAAAGGGCTGACTCGTCACTTTCTAGCACTGTAGATAGCATAGAACTTAGAATTTTAGACGTGGCTGTCAATCAACAGCTGTCAAGCACGTTTTAAGAATCTAAATAATCAGTCGTCAGCTGCACAAATTTTTTATTAAATTAACTGCTTGACTAGTTTCAGCAAATTAATTTTCCATCCTCAGAAGATCATACAATTAAGGTTACAACAGAAAACAATATTCCAATTAACCTTACGTCGAAATTAATCATTAAATTAATAAAAAATTGTGCAGCTGACGAGTAATTATTTCGAGTCTTAAAATAGTGTAGAACTGCTAACAGGCAATCTGTCATGGATTGGATTGGATTGTTTGGGGGAAGAGTCGAAATAGTGAGGTCATCGGTCTCATCGGATTAAGGAACCATCCCAGCATTTGCCTGGAGCGATTTAGGGAAATCACGGAAAACCTAAATCAGAACGGCCGGACGCGGGATTGAACCGTCGTCCTCCCGAATGCGAGTCCAGTGTGCTAACCACTGCGCCACCTCGGTCGGTGGGTCAGTCATGTAAAGCTCCACCAGTTACATTAGTCACCGCAGTGAAGTGGTGTCTATGTGTCATTCAGTCGTGTGGGACCAGCGTAGCAACATGGGTCGACCTAAGGACGTGACACAACGGCAGAAAGAAGCTGTCGTGTTTTGACGTGCCCATGAGCACACCGAGGACGAAGTTGCCGAATTTGTTGGTATATCAACAAGAACAGTCCAACATGTCTTCAAGGAATGGTGTACCACTGACAGCCATGTAATAGGGACTAAGAGCTGTGATAGTTAAAATATCTTAACCCATGGGGGCTGGAGACATGTCTCACTCCTTGTCAGTGGCAGTCGTTTTCAAACCCGACAGGAATTGCTATAGTCAGTGAATGCAAGTCCATCTCAACCATTTCCCGAAGGGAGATTACAATGGTAACAGCATGCAAAGGGCATTTGGAGTTCAGTACGCCGCAGAGGGTCATTGTTCAGAATAGCAAATAAATCTCTACTTAAGAGCCGCGCGGGATTAGCCGAGCGGTCTCGGGCGCTGCAGTCATGGACTGAGCGGCTGGTCCCGGCGGAGGTTCGAGTCTTCCCTCGGGCATGGGTGTGTGTGTTTGTCCTTAGGATAATTTAGGTTAAGTAGTGTGTAAACTTAGGGACTGATGACCTTAGCAGTTAAGTCCCATAAGATTTCACACACGTTTGAAAAGTTTTTTCTACCTAACTCGGAAACTGCGATTCCGATTCCGAATCAGATGTAAAATATTTCAGAACAAATGAAAATTTGTGCCGGGCCAGGAGTCGAACTCGGATTCCCCGCCTGTCGCGAGCGGTCGGTTAACAACTTCGTGTATGCTTCAAAAGTGGCGAAATCGTCTTGTGTTCTGGTGTCCAATCTCTTTTGTGCTCCCACTGTGTGGAAATCACACTAATACAGTGCGAGCACAAAGGAAAGTGGACACTAGGACAACTGGTGGTTCGGGTCACTCTTGGAAGTGTGCTTGGATAGCCAAGGGGGAAATCTGTTAACCCCCTCCTCCGGCACAAATTTTCATTTGTTCTGAAATATTCTACAGCTGATGCGGAATCGTAATTGTGATTTGCGGGTTCAGTCTTAACCCTTTCGCTGCTGTGGGTGTGTATAAACGTCCTGCTGCCGTATTTGCCAGGTGCTGTGTGTGTGAATACGCGTACCGCTTATGTTTTCCTACAGTGCTATGGACGTCTGTATGCGTCCTGAGCCGCCGACTTCGCACTGCTGCGGACGAGTTACTTCCATATACCGATGAGTATATATATATATGCCTAATTACCTGCTGTCGTTTGAAAAAAGCCTCGTTTCGATACCATGAATCCTTTATGAGATATGACGATTGTCATGACCACATAACTGACGATGCACAAGGACGTGAATGTCTGCGTCGCGCGTGACCTCCATCGGATACAAAACCCAATAACTCGAGACCTAAGCAGTTTGGTCCCATAAAAAAAGTTTTGATTGGTTTGATGCAGAGCTGTAACAATGGCATACAACGAGAAACAATTCAGTTCTTTATCGAGTGAAGATATTAGACTGTAGGATGGCAAAAATCAATTTTTACGCCAAATAGTTTTCTGAAAATCGGATGATAAGTATTCCATAGCAGCCGAGAAGTCCGCAAGGACAGACTTCACTGCGTCGTACCTGACCATCTGTCGGATATAAAACCCAATAACTAGAAAACAAAATGAGATATTGTTCTGCTCTCAATTTTCAATAAAATTCAATATCTTATCTATATTTTATTTACTGCAATGTAAATGCTAAAATCAGCCATACGCAAAGTTTACACAATGTTTTTTACCTCTACAAACAGTTTTCAATTTCGTGCAATGTTTTTCTTAATTTGATGCTGCGCAATAAGTATGACGGGTAAAGAAAAGTAATTTAGTTCTTTGTCGGTTAAAGACATCGTATTGTAAGATATGCAAAAATCCAATTTTTTCACCTAACAGTATTCGAAAAACCGGATGATAAGTATTGCATATCGGGCGCAGCACTGCCTCTCAGCACAGGCACGAGCATTTGCCGAACGGTGCAACGATGACAAAAGCCGCCCTCAGCACGGAATGCAGAGAGCACGGCTGTAGCAGCGAAAGGGTTAACTGAATGCGGTTGTTGATCGTCAGCGCAGTGTCTTAGACACTGCACTGCACTGTACTTCATCACTGGTCTAAAGAAAACAGAATCTGGACAGTAGCTGACCGGAAACGTGTTGTGCAGTGGTTCCCAACCTGGGGGTGATTGGCTCTGAGGGGTAAAATGAAATTTTTTGAAGGTTAAAAACATAGTCCACTTATCACACACATATGTTGTGTTTTGTCCCCCACATATACGTAACAATTGCTAAATATCTCCAAAAAATGTCTTTTCAATCTGTAGATATTACCTGCAGTAGTCCAGAAATTGCTTAATTACTCTCTTCGAAACAGATAAATGAATTAATTGACAGCACGACACAGCAGTAACTACATAAGAGCCACTATACTGCTGTATACACTTTTATTATTATTATTATTATTATTATTATTATTACTGGCTCGGTCATGGGTGTATGTGTGTTGTCCTTAGCGTAAGTTAGTTTAAGTTAGATTAAGTAGTGTGTAAGCCTAGGGACCAATGACCTCAGCAGTTTGGTCCCATAGTCCTTACCACAAATTTCCAAAACAATATTATTGGGGTCGTTAGACGCAAAGTATTAACAGCCTGAAGTCCTCCAATTTCTGCCGCTTAGAAAGTAAGGAATGCGGCAGTAACGTGATTTACGAATAGTAAGTATAGTCAACATATCTGAATGTGTCTGATTTTAAATGAGGTTGCAGTGTGCAGGTCAAGGAAATGCAGAAATGGAAGATGATGATGATGTTTGGTTTGTGGGGCGCTCCACTGCGCGGTTATCAGCGCTCGTACAATTTCCCAGTCTTTGCTCAGTCCAATCTCGCCACTTTCATGAATGATGATGAAATGATGAGAACAACACAAACACCCAGTCATCACGAGGCAGGTGAAAGCAGAAATGGAGAGGAGCAATGCAGGGGAAGCCCGTTTTGTAACAAATGTGTACCATCACTGTGGATAATTAGCTTTTTTTCTGAGAAGGAGTTATGGGTAGCACTTGCGATGCACCACGAATTCATTCGTCAACCATTCTCATACACACACACACACACACACACACACAAACTAACTAACTAACTAGCTAACTAAATATCATTCATATTTCATCATTTTAAAAATAAAAGTTTTCCAAGAAAATTCTTTCATTCTAGAGTTTAGTTAGGTGCTAAGGTTGGTGATAATGTGGGGGAAAGGGGCGGGGGCAACAGATGACAAGGGCCGCGAGAGGGGGAGTTCGGGGGTACTAGCTGACATCTGATTGCACTCAATGATAATGATAAGGATCTAAGAAAGGTTGCGAACCACTGGTTTAGTGTTCCGACGATCCGTGATTTTGTCCCTTTTGGAGTGACACGGTGCACCGACGGTCAAGTGAGACGTTTAACCCTTTGTGTGTGAAGGACTGTTTTTCCTACCATGACTTCGGTGCACGCATTGATGCTGCTCTGAGCATTAAACAGGATGTTTGTTTCAACATTCTCGGTCTCTTCTACACCTCCATGCAAATTACGTTTCGGACAGCCACTTCTTCCATTGTGACAACATTCGTGTTCACAAGGCTGCACCCATACGAACAAACATAATACATTACCATGCCTAATACGGTATAGGAAAACCGTTAGCACTCAAAACATATTCGAGTCCTCTCGGAATGGATAAATACACTCATGCTCATAAATTAAGGATAATACTGATACATGGTGAAGCCGGCCGGAGTGGCCGAGCGGTTAACGGCGCTACAGTCTGGAACCGCACGACCGCTGCGGTCGCAGGTTCGAGTCCTGCCTCGGGCATGGATGTGTGTGATGTTCTTGAGTTGGTTAGGTTTAAGTAGTTCCAAGTTCTAGGGGACTTATGACCACAGCAGTTGAGTCCCATAGTGCTCAGAGCCATTTGAACCATTTTGATACATGGTGAAAGAAAGCTCTGGTGGGCGATTTGCGGGTTTAAATCACCTCGGGGGGGATGATCATACGGTGTATTTGACCTGCGGTCGTCGCACTTTGGCGCTAGCAGCAGTCCACATACGCAGAGGTGCATTGGTGCATGTCAGAGTACGATGCAGCGAGTAAGTGTGCAGACGTTTTCAGATGTGCTAATGGTGACTGTGTGTTGAAAATGGCTCAAAGAACTCATATTGATGACGTTGTGAGGGGTAGAATACTAGGGCGACTGGAGGTTGGTCAAACACAGCAGGTCGTAGCAAAGGCCCTCCGTGTGCCACAAAGTGTGATCTCAAGATTATAGCAACGATTCCAGCAGACAGGAAACGTGTCCGAGCGCTACAGTACGGGACGTCCACAGTTACAACACCACAAGAAGACCGACATCTCACCATCAGAGCCCGCAGACGGCCACTGGGTACTGCAGTACTCTTGTTCGTGACATTACCGCAGCCACTTGAACACTTGTCTCCAGACACACAGTCTACAGACACTGAACAGACATGGTTTATTCGCCTGGAGACCTGCAACGTGCATTCCACAGAGCCGTGGTGAGAGGAGAGCCCATAAATCCTGGTGTCAAGAACACAATACATGGTATTTGGAACAGCCGTCCCAGGTTATGTTCAAGGACGAGTCCAGGTATAGTCTGGAGAGTGATTCTCGCCGGGTTTTCATCTAGCGTGAACCATGAACCAGGTACCAACCCCTTAAAGTCCTTGAAAGGGACCTGTCTGGAGGTCGTAGTTTGATGGTGTGGGGTGGGATTATGATTGGTGCACGTACACCCCTGCATGTCTTTGACAGAGGAACTGTAACAGGTCAGGTGTATCGAGACGTCATTTTGCACCAGTATGCCCGCCTTTACAGGGGTGCAGTGGGTCCCACCTTCCTCCTGATGGATGATAACGTACGGCCCTACTGAGCTGCCATCGTGGAGGAGTACCTTGAAACAGAAGATATCACGCGAATGGAGTGGCCTGCCTGTTCTCAAGACCTAAACCCCATCGAGCACTTCTGAGATGCTCTCGGCCGACGTATCACTGCACGTCTTCAAACCCCTGCGACACTTCAGGAACTCCGCCAGGCACTGGTGCAAGAATGGGAGGCTATACCCCAGCAGCTGCTGTACCTCCGGATCCAGATTATGCCAACCCGTTGTGCGGCCTGTGTACGAGTGCATGGTGATCATATCCCATATTGATGTCGGGGCACATGTGCAGGAACCAGTGGCGTTTTGTAGCACATGTGTTTCGGGACAGTTTTCTCAACTTATCACCAATACCGTGGACTTACAGATGTGTCGTGTGTGTTCCCTATGTGCCTATGCTATTAGCGCCAGTTCTGTGTAGTGCCACGTTGTGTGGCACCACATTCTTCAATTATCCTTAATTTATGAGCATGGGTGTAGAAGTCCTGCATGGTTTTCAAGGGAATCTTATACTATACTTCCCGAAAAATAGTGGCAACTTCACATGACGGTGATAGACATAGATTGCGATTACGCAGCCTTCTCTCTAAAGCAGACCGCAATGCCTCAATAACATTATGATCTGGTGACTATGGTGGAGGGTGTCCTTGGCAGATGCGAAAGTTCATCCTCGTGCTTACAAAACCAGTCCTGGAGGATGCTAGCTGTGTATTCAGCGGCCCTGTCGTCTTCAAAACACAGAATCACCACTGGGAGAAACATCGTACCCTACGATGGAGCTGATCAACAAGAACAGTCACGTCATCCTTGGCAGTAATGCTACCTTGCAGAGTGATCATGGGGCCCCCGAAATACCACTGTATGGCTACCCCAATCGGCACCGAACCTCCGCCATGTTTCACTCTTGGGACGTTAACTCTACCAGAAGTTAGAAACAGAGTGAAACAAGACTCATGCGGCCAAATCACTTTCTTCCATTGCTCAGTAGTCCAGGTTTTAACGCTTTGGCAGCAAGTTTTTCTGTTATGATTTTTTTTCCTGTTATGATTTATTTTTCTTCTGACTGTCTTTACAAATGTTACCACAAAGTTTCATTGTCCTACGGTCACTAGTTTTTCACTGGGCCCTCTCAAGCAGTGAAAGTTTAATTTACATTGAGGTGACAAAAGTCATGGGACACCTCTTAATATCGTGTCGGACCTCCTTTTACCCGGTGTAGTGCAGCAACCCTACGTGGCGCGGGCTCAGAAAATTGTTCAGAGTCCCCTGCACAAATATTGAGACTTGTTGCCAGAATGAGATTTTCACTCTACAGCGGAGTGTGCGCTGATATGAAACTTCCTGGCAGATTAAATCTGTGTGCCGGACCGAGACTCGAACTCGGGACCTTTGTCTTTCGAGTCTCGGTCCGGCACACAGTTGTTATCTGCCAGGAAGTTTCATTGAGACTTGTTGTACTCCATAGCCGTCCGCAATTGCAAAAGCGTTGCCGGAGCAGGATTTTGTGCACGAACTGACCTCTCGATTGTGCCCCATAAATGGTCGGTAGGGTTCATGCCGGGCTATCTGGGTGGCCAAACCATTCGGTCGAATTGTTCACAATATTGTTCAAACTAGTGGCGAACAGTAGTACTCCTATGACATAGCGCAATGTCATCCATGAAAATTCCGTTGTTTTGTGGGAACATAAAGTCTATAAACGCCGGCAGACAGACTCCAAGAAGTTGAAATTAACCATTCCCAACCAATGATCAGTTCAATTGGACCAGAGGAGCCCCTCCACTCATGTTAACACAGCCCACACCGTTATGGAGCCACCACTAGCCTGCACAGTGCCGTGTTAAGTTAGGTCCAAGACTTCATAGAGTCTGCGCCACACTCGAAATCTACCCTCAGCTCTTGCTAACTGAAATCTCGACTCATCTGACCAGGCCACGGCTTCCAACCGACATGGTCACGAGCCCAGGAGACGCACAGCAGGTTATGTCGTGCTGTTAGAAAAGACACGCGCGTTGGTCGTCTGTTGCCACAGCCCATTAACGCCAAATTTTGCTGCACTGTCCAAACGAATACGTTCATCGTACGTCCATTCTGATTTACGCAGTTATTTCACGCAGTGTCGCTTGTCTGTTAGCATTGACAACTATAAGGTACGCAAACGCCGCTGCTCTTGGTTGTTAGGTGAAGTCCGTCAGCCACTGCACTGTTGGCGATTAGAGGTAATGCCTGAAACGTGGTATTCTCGGCACACGCTTGACACTGTGGATCGCGGAATATTGAATTCCCTAACGATTTTCGAACTGGCCTCTTGCTCCAACTACCATTCCGCATTCAGAATTTGTTAATTCCCTTCGTGCGGCCATAATCACGACGGAACCTTATCACATGGATCAACTGAATAAAAATGACAGCTCCACCTGTACACTGTCTTTTTATGCCTTGTTTACCCGATACTACAGCCATCTGGATGCGTGCATATCTCTATCCCATGACTTTTATTTCCTCAGTTTACAACCCAAGTGCTATTTACGAGACGTGTTTTTTAAGTAAGTACCGTTTTGAAATTAAAAAAGACGTGCTAAGATATCTCAATAATTTTATTTGTACATGAAAGCCTGTACCTTAACCTACTTTTCTACACAATTTCCGTCAATATTGAGGCACCTGTCATAACGTTGTACCAGTTTTTGAATACCCTCTTCACAGAAGTCTGCCGCCTGAGTTGTTAACCACTGCATCATCACTGTTTTGACTTCGTCATCGTCTTGAAGACGCTGACCGCCCAGGTGTTTCTTCAAGTGCAGGAACAGATGGTAGTCACTGGGCGCAACATCGGGGCTGTACGTAGGATGATCTAGAGTTTCCCATCGAAAAGATGTGATGAGATCTTTGTTCTCATTCGTCACATGCGGACGGGCATTGTCTTGCAGCAAAACGATGCCCTTGCTCAGCTTCCATAGACTGTTGCTTTGATTCTGGTGTGACGTAGGCCGCCCATGTTTCATCGCTCGTAACAATTTGGCTCTAGAAATAATCACCGTCGTTGTGGTAGCGCTCAAGGAAAGTCAATGCACTTTCTGAACGTTTGGTTTTGTGCACATCCGTCAACGTTTTCGGTACCCAACGTGCGCACAATTTTCGGTAATTCAAGTACTCGGTCACAATGCCATACAAAACACTACGAGAAACATTAGGAAAGTCATCCCGCAAGGAGGAGGAGGAGGAGGAGATTAGTGTTTAACGTCCCGTCGACAACGAGGTCATTAGAGACGGAGCGCAAGCTCGGGTTAGGGAAGGATGGGGAAGGAAATCGGCCGTGCCCTTTCAAAGGAACCATCCCGGCATTTACCTGAAGCGATTTAGGGAAATCACGGAAAACCTAAATCAGGATGGCCGGAGACGGGATTGAACCGTCGTCCTCCCGAATGCGAGTCCAGTGTGCTAACCACTGCGCCACCTCGCTCGGTGCCGCAAGGAGGAAATCGTAAAGCGTCTGTTTTCTCTCACCTTATTGTCCACTTCCTGTACCAAACTTTCATTAGCGACCGAAGGACGACCACTCCGTTGTTCATCGTGAACATTTGTGCGGCCATCTTTAAATGCTCTCACCCACTTTCTTATCATTCCATCATTCATAATGTTTTCTCCGTAAACTGCGCAGATCTCACGATGAATATCGATTCCTTTTAGGCCCTTAGCACAAAGAAATACACTCCTGGAAATGGAAAAAAAGAACACATTGACACCGGTGTGTCAGACCTACCATACTTGCTCCGGACACTGTAAGAGGGCTGTACAAGCAATGATCACACGCACGGCACAGCGGACACACCAGGAACCGCGATGTTGGCCGTCGAATGGCGCTAGCTGCGCAGCATTTGTGCACCGCCCCCGTCAGTGTCAGCCAGTTTGCCGTGGCATACGGAGCTCCATCGCAGTCTTTAACACTGGTAGCATGCCGCGACAGCGTGGACGTGAACCGTATGTGCAGTTGACGGACTTTGACCGAGGGCGTATAGTGGGCATGCGGGAGGCCGGGTGGACGTACCGCCGAATTGCTCAACACGTGGGGCGTGAGGTCTCCACAGTACATCGATGTTGTCGCCAGTGGTCGGCGGAAGGTGCACGTGCCCGTCGACCTGGGACCGGACCGCAGCGACGCACGGACGCACGCCAAGACCGTAGGATCCTACGCAGTGCCGTAGGGGACCGCACCGCCACTTCCCAGCAAATTAGGGACACTGTTGCTCCTGGGGTATCGGCGAGGACCATTCGCAACCGTCTCCATGAAGCTGGGCTATGGTCCCGCACACCGTTAGGCCGTCTTCCGCTCACGCCCCAACATCGTGCAGCCCGCCTCCAGTGGTGTCGCGACAGGCGTGAATGGAGGGACGAATGGAGACGTGTCGTCTTCAGCGATGAGAGTCGCTTCTGCCTTGGTGCCAATGATGGTCGTATGCGTGTTTGGCGCCGTGCAGGTGAGCGCCACAATCAGGACTGCATACGACCGAGGCACACAGGGCCAACACCCGGCATCATGGTGTGGGGAGCGATCTCCTACACTGGCCGTACACCACTGGTGATCGTCGAGGGGACACTGAATAGTGCACGGTACATCCAAACCGTCATCGAACCCATCGTTCTACCATTCCTAGACCGGCAAGGGAACTTGCTGTTCCAACAGGACAATGCACGTCCGCATGTATCCCGTGCCACCCAACGTGCTCTAGAAGGTGTAAGTCAACTACCCTGGCCAGCAAGATCTCCGGATCTGTCCCCCATTGAGCATGTTTGGGACTGGATGAAGCGTCGTCTCACGCGGTCTGCACGTCCAGCACGAACGCTGGTCCAACTGAGGCGCCAGGTGGAAATGGCATGGCAAGCCGTTCCACAGGACTACATCCAGCATCTCTACGATCGTCTCCATGGGAGAATAGCAGCCTGCATTGCTGCGAAAGGTGGATATACACTGTACTAGTGCCGACATTGTGCATGCTCTGTTGCCTGTGTCTATGTGCCTGTGGTTCTGTCAGTGTGATCATGTGATGTATCTGACCCCAGGAATGTGTCAATAAAGTTTCCCCTTCCTGGGACAATGAATTCACGGTGTTCTTATTTCAATTTCCAGGAGTGTATTATAACAGCCCGTACTTCACAGTCGGCTGGACTCACGATTATCGGAGGCATCTTAAACACTCAGTACACAACGTAAAAAAGGAAGAATCAGACTGTAATGGCGTCAGTGCGTAGATTAAGGTACAGGATTTCATATAAAAATAAAATTATTGAGATATCTTAGCACGACTTTTTTTTAATTTCAAAACGGTACTTACTTAAAAAAGACGCCTCGTATTTTCATTGTTTACCAAATCTGAACATGGTTGACATTGCCGGAAACCGATCTTGTTGAAATAAAACAGCAATCGACAGACAAAAAATAAGTTTTTAAGGATCGCAGGCAGCTCCCTGTGGCAAGTTTGTCCAGTTTTGATTATATTTCATTGTTAAATTTTAGCTATGTGTTACTGTTGTACAAAGCTGAGAACTCTGACGTAATTAAAAAACTGTCTCTGGAAGATTAAGGAAATAACGACGTCTGTTTTTTTTTTTTTTTTTTTTTTTTTTTGTTCTGATGGTGCACAGAATTACGGTAACAGTCCTATATAGCACAGACGAAAGGGTAGTGGGCCTTCACGGTCACCCACTTTCTTTAATTAATTTTACTAATTTTTTCGTCTGAAATGTGGATATTGGTAAACCAGAATTTTAAATCCAGTAAAATGGAAATACTATTCAACCAGCAATTGAAGAGGTATCAGATCAAAGCAAAGTGTTCTAGTACAGACATGATTTTAGATCTCTATACCAAAGCTCATCGCAGCGCTGTAAAGACGAGGGGCCTCCCAGGTGAGATAGCTCTGAACTGAATGAACCAACGCCAGGCTGGCCCCAGCCAGGGGAGCTAACGCCCCGGGCTCTCCCGTTCACTGGGACGGCCGCCACGCGCCTCCACGGTTTATTCGTGGCGGGGCGCTACAGAGGCCAGCCAGACAGCGACGGTTCCCAACTATGCCAGCCTCGATTGTTTTATTCGCGCTGTCCCAGGCCACGGATAATAATAGCGAAACAGCTGCCACGCCATTCATTACGTCACTTGGTCTATGTGGGCATAAATGGGACAGAGGTGCCTTTGACGAACAGGTGCCCAGTATGCTGCAGGGAAGAATGCTGAGACCACTATTAATCACACTCAACAAAAATAATACAAGAGATGGTGCCAAATGATTCAAACATAACGTAGATGAGGGATCCGTGTTGCTGACTGTACAGAAATCAAGCGATGATAACCTGGTCGTGGAGCGCCCTTAAACTCAAAATGCACACTGTACAGAAATCAGCACTGAGGTCCCACAAGGTTCAATATTGGGCCCACACCTTTTATACGTGAATGACGTGCTACTTAATAATGTCATTAAGTCTCACAAATGACGTTAACCTTATAACTTATCACGTTGGTGAGACACCAATCTAAGATACTTTAAATAATGTTAAATTTTGTATCACGTAGCTCTTTCGACAAGAATCTTACATGAAACTTCCTGGCAGATTAAAACTGTGTGCCGGACCGAGACTCGAACTCGGGACCTTTGCCTCTCGCGGGCAAGTGCTCTACCATTCTGGAAACATCCCCTAGGCTGTGGCTAAGCCATGTCTCCGCAATATCCTTTCTTTCAGGAGTGCTAGTTCTGCAAGGTTCCCAGAAGAGCTTCTGTAAAGTTTGGAGGGTAGGAGACGAGGTATTGGCAGAAGTGAAGCTGTGAGTACGGGGCGTGAGTCGTGCTTGGGTAGCTCAGATGAAAGTGGTCCCGAATTCGAGTCTCGGTCCGGCACACAGTCTTAATCTGCCAAGAAGTTTCATATAAGTGCACACTCCGCTGCAGAGTGAAAATCTCATTCAAGAATATTACATGCAAAACAAAAAGAAAAAGAAATACAGTATATTCATTTCTGAGCGATAAAAGACACACTGACAAACGCAGCACTCGAATTTGATTAACTGAATAGGACCTAATGTTCCAGACATTTGGCTGTATCGATTGGTGAAAATCTAAGCTGGAAGCCGAAACTCGAAAGTTCAGCAACTTCAGCTCTTCTCATTTTAACTACTATCTGGAACAAAACAAAAAATCAATATCGTGGCATAATTTGTATATTTTTCGCCCAGTAACGACTTGTAACAAGTCCTCTGAGAAACTCATCACTTAGATATAGAGCCCACATTTCCTAAAAGCAAGGAGGTAGAATCCTTTGTGGTGTTCACCTATCACTATCTTGCAGGCGCCTCCTCACGGAGTTATTTCTGTTTGCCGCGCCTTCCCATCAATCGTTATTTTCAGACAGTGATGAATGTAAACGACGATTATTATTAGCACATCCTGGAAAACAAATAAATACACAAGATTGCAGACCAGCATTGAAGACGCATCTATCAACACGATGGCATTAGTCAGATACTCAGGCAGCAGCAGCCGGCCGAGGCACGAGCAGCAACAGGGAAGTAACCTATTTTGCGACATTTCACGAGTTCCTAGCCATGACTGAATTGTATAGTTACATCTGTGTGCTTTGGTAGTTTAGTTTCTTAAGTTTCTGCGTGTTAATTTAATATTCAGTAAACACAGTTCTTGCATCTTCATTTTTATCGGAAAGTAAGCAGATTTTGCGATATTTTGCAAATTCTTAATCAGGACCGAATTATTTAGTCTCACATGTGTGCTTTATAGTTCAGTTTGTGAATTCCTTTGATTTAATCTAATTTATTAAACACTGTTCTTACGTTTTTCTCTGTGTCTACAGCAGAGTTCCATAATGCGTGTCGATTGTCCTTTGTCTGTCTGTGTAGTGTAGTTTGGTTCAAATGGCTCTAAGCACTATGGGACTTAATATATGAGGTCATCAGTCCCCTAGACTTAGAACTACGTAAACCTAACTAACCTAAGGACATCACAAAGATCCATGTCTGAGGCAGGATTCGAACCTGCGACCGTAGCAGTCGCGTGGTTCCGGACGGAAGCGCCTAGAACCGCTCGGCCACAACGGCCGGCGTGGTGTAGTTTCCTATGGTCTTTAGTATCGATCTGGACTGTGACTGCTGTGTGCGGATGCTAGCCGAGTTGGTGACACTTAGCTCTTAGCTCCAGGTTGTGATGGCTTTGGTTACACACCTTGAAGCTGCAGCAGATGGGCTACACTGTTGTGGGCCCACCGTGGGGATCCAAAGGACGTCCAGCACGTCATAGTCCGATAATCGGTCCGCAATGGTGACCAGCCCAGTTACTGCTCGCACTGAGGTTGACCCATCACCCATGGTCAGTGGGAGGCAGCCATGGGCATGGCAAGCGGTGAACGACTTCGCAGAGGGCCGCATGTAAGGACTCCCTGCTTAATCTGACGAACAGATTCCAGGTGCTGTCCGTGGCTGACACTGTTCCTCAGCCAGATGCAGTCCCTTGTCCTGTTTCAGAGTAAACCTCTCAGCTTGTGAGATCCAGGCAATCGCAGAGGGTGGGATTATTGGTCGTTGGGAGCTCCAATGTTAGGCGTGTTGTGGGACTGCCTAGGGACATGGCAGGCCAAGGAGAGGAAGAAAGCCAATGGACACTCCGTATACTAACTAGATGGAGTCATTCCAGACTTGTAACAGATCCTTCTGGATGCCATGAAGAGCACAGGGTGCAGCTAACGGCAGGTAGTGGCTCACGTCGGTAACAATTATGTGTATCGTTTTGGACTGGAAGGGATTCTCTCTGGTTTCGACCTGCTAACAGAAGTGGTAAAGCTGGAGTCTTGCTTGTGAGATGAAAGCAGAGCTGACCATATGCAGCGCAGTCGACAAGACCGATTGAGGACGTCAAGTATAGATCTGAGTGGAGGGTCTAAATCAGAGGCTGAGATGGTTCTGCGACCGTGAAGGCTGCAGATTCCTTGACTAGTGCCATAGGGTGATTGAGTTTCGGGTTCCGCCAAATAGGTCAGGAGTCCACTACGCGCAGGAGGCCGCTACACGGATAGCAGGGCATGTGTGGCGTTGGCTGGGCAATTTTTTAGGTTAGAGGGTCTCGGGGAAACATAAAAAGGGCTTCAAGCTAAAAGGGGGCACGTCGAACACAGGAAGAATGAAGATGCAGGAAACATCGGTATAGCAGTTCTAAACTGTCGTAGTTGTGTAGAGCTCCAAGCGCTAATGGAAAACACTGATGCTCAAATCGTTATAGGCGATGAAAACTGGCTAAAGCCAGAGATAAATTCAGCCGAAATTTTTGGAAAGGACCTAACTGTGTTCAGAAAGGAAAAGGCTAAACACAGTTGGCAATGGGGTGCTTGTTGCTGCTAGAAGTAGTTTATCTTATAGTGAAACTGAAGTGCATAGTGATGTGTTGGCAGAAGAGCCAACACCGTGTAGCTAGAGGAGGCCGAAATACACGTGTTTAAGCTCACGCAGACTGGCGTGAGGTCTGGAACAGGACAAGTATTTGAGAAATTAGAAAAACGGATGCATTTGGTGTAATACTTAACTTTAATCCATAATTGGAGAGCATCACTCTTGATGATACAGGATTTACAATCTCAATATAAACTGGTAATGGCGCCTTGCTAGGTCGTAGCAAATGACGTAGCTGAAGGCTATGCTAACTGACGTCTCGGCAAATGAGAGCGTATTTGTCAGTGAACCCTTCCTAGCAAAGTCGGCTGTACAACTGGGGCGAGTGCTAGGACGTCTCTCTAGACCTGCCGTGTGGCGGCGCTCGGTCTGCAATCACTGATAGTGGCGACACGCGGGTCCGACGTATACTACCGGACTGCGGCCGATTTAAAGGCTACCACCTAGCAAGTGTGGTGTCTGGCGGTGACACCACACATAGATCCTTTGAGTTAGAATGGGTAGAGGTCATTCTTAGCAACCGGAATAAAATAATAATTGTATCCTTTTACCGACATCCCAACACATATGATATAACTGCTAAAACATTCAAAGAAAACTTAAGTTTGATTTTTAACACGGACCGACTCATACAATTAAAGTTGGTGCTGAATTTAATATAGCCTCGATTTTTTGGTGAAAATACATGTTTAAATCAGGAGGTATGCATAAAACATCATTCGAAACTGGGCTAAACGCATTCTTTCAAAATTATTTCGAGCAGTTAGTTAATGAGCCCATGCGAACAGTAAACAGTTGTGAAAACCTGCTTGACCCCTTAGCTACAAATAATCGTGAGCTAATAACGAACATCAAAACGGATACAGATTAGTGAAAAGAGGGTTGTCGTAACGAGACGGTATGGTAATCTCAAAATCCTCCAAAACTCAACGAAAAATACACCTATTCGAAAAAGCAGATAAAAATTCACTTGACGCCTGCCCGAGAGACAATTTTCACTCTCTTCCAAATTAACAATGTAAGTTTAAACCAGATATGGCTTGAATTCAAAGAAATAATATCGACAGCAATTGAGAGATGTATACCAAATAAATTAACAAACACTGGAGGTGATCCCCACTTGGTACACAAAACGGGTCAGAACATTGCTGCAGAAACAACGAAAAAAGCATGCCAAATTTAAACGAACGCAAAATCTCCAAGATTGGTGATCTGTTGCAGAAGCTCGAAATTCAAGGTAGACATCAATGCGAGATGTTTCTAATAGCTTCCACAACGATACTTCATCTAGAAACCTGGCAGAAAATCCAAAAAGATTCTGGCCGTATGTAAAGCATGCTAGCGGCAAGACACAATCAATACCTTCTTTGCGCAATAACAATCGAAATACTATAGACGACATAGCAGAGTTACTAAACACAGCCTTCCGAAATTCCTTCACCAAAGAAGACGAAGTAAATGTTACATAATTAGAATCAAGAAAGCTGCCAACATGAGTATCCTAGAAGCAGGTATCCTTGGAGTAGTGATGCAACTTAAATCACTTAACAAAAGCAAACCTTCCGGTCCAGACTGTATACCAATCAGGTTCTTTTCAGGTGCAATAGCTCCATACTTAACAATCATACACAACCGTTCGCTCGACGAAAGATCCGTACCCAAAGACAGGAAAGTCGCATCAATATTCATGAAAGGTAGTAGGAGTAATCCACTAAATTACAGGCGAATATCATTAACATCAATACACATCAGGATTTTTTAATATATATTGTGTTCGAACATTATGAATTATCTCGAAGGGAATGGACTATTGACACACAATCAACACAGTTCTAGAAAACATCGTTCTTGTGAAACACAATCAGCTTTTGACTCACACGATATGTTGAGTGCTGTTGACAAGGAATTTCAAATTGATTCTATATTTCTAGATTTTCAAAAGGCTTTTGACACTGTACCATTCAAGCAGCTTGTAGTGAACTTGCGTGCTTACGGAATATCGTCTCAGTTATGTGACTGTATTCGTGATTTCCTGTCAAATAGGCCACAGTTCGTAGTAATTAAAGTCATAGTGTTCCACAGAAGTGATTTCTTGCGTTCCCCAATCTAGTTTTATAGGACAACTGCTGTTCCTTATCCATACAAACCAGTGGCGTAGCGTGAGGGGAGACTTTGAGTCTTAGTCTCCCCTGTATTCGTCCTTAAAAAAGCTGCAATAGTAATTCATAACAGAAATATAAACAACTTTCTGCTAAGAGCACTAAATGTGCGAAGACATCAGTTTTGTAGCCCGCGCCGCCGCACCCTGTGTATTGGTGTGTCTGCCTGCTTGAGACTCGACTACTCTCAGTCTCTGCCTCCCTTCCCTTACCTGGTGGTGTGCGCCTGAGCGTTCTCGGCTCCCCTCCACTTCCCCTCTTCCACGAAGGTCGGTGCGCTGTACTTGGCTAGCAGGTATCGAGACTAGTCTCTGCCGCATGGTTTGTGTTCATATTCATTCTTGTGTGATTTTAGTGCATATTTTCGTTGTGTCGCCAACATGAGTGAGCCAGCAACTGAACACCTTATAGAATCTTTATAAAAAATGCATTTTTCTACATTAACGTACGAAAACAAGTGCGAATTGAAGGACAAACGACCTACTTCTATACTCAGTGTAGTATTAAGTGAAGCCAAACAAAAACGCACTTTTCAGACAGCCAAGTACGAAAAGTATTCTTGGCTGACTGCGAATGCAGTTAATAACTGATTGTATTGTTATATCGGTCTTCTGTTTGGTGGTGAAAAGGAATGATGCAATGAGGGCGTTTGTGCAGTAAAGAACTTTGACAGGAAAGCACAAAAGCACCAGGTATCAAAACGTCACCTGCAGAACAAAGAATCATTTCAGTTATTGAGCAAATGTAGAATTGCCCTTTCTGAAGCCGTTCGTCTGACAGCAATAAAATACAACAAACAAGTTGCATCCACCAGAAGAGTATTGGCTCATCTTATTCACGCAATTGTATTTCTTTGTAAACAAGAACTAGCCTTTCACTGCCATCCAGAAGACGAATTCTGCAGCAACAAAGGTAACTATCTGGAACAGTTGGATTTACTATCTCAAGGAGAGCAGTTAATCTGAGACTTTCTGTCATCATCTTCAAGCTTTAAAGGAACTTCTCCAGATATACAGAATGATGTAATAGAAATGATAACTCTGGCAGTTAATGAGAAAATAAAATCTGAAATTCAGAACTGTAATTTCATTTCGATTCAAGCTGATGAAACATTAGATGTGTCATGCAAGAGTCAAATGAGTATAATATTCAGGTACTGTATAGCAGAAAAGATTCGTTGGATTTTACGATGTTTCTGGAAATAAAACTGCTGAAGGTTTGTCAAACATTATTCATGCAGTATTGAAAAAATGGAATGTGGAAGGAAAAGTGGTTGGTAAAACATATGATGGCGCTTCAGTAATGGCGGGCAGAGAAAGAGGACTACAACGTATGATGAAGCAGTTCTGTCCCTGTGCGCTGTTTATTCATTGCTACGCACACCAACCGAATTTGGTACTGTTACAGGTCTCCAAAATCGTATGACAAGTACGCATGTTTGTAAGTGATCTTACTGCATTCCATTCGTTTCCCAGCAAATCATCAAAACGAACTGTATTGCTAACTGAGACAGGATTTAAACTGCCACATACAAGCAACAGCCGCTCGGGATTAGCCGAGCCGTCTTAGGCGCTGCAGTCATGGGCTGTGCGGCTGATTCCGGCGGAGGTTCGAGTCCTCCCTCGGGCATGGGTTTGTGTGTTTGTCCTTAGGATAATTTAGGTTAAGTAGTGTGTAAGCTTAGGGACTGATGACCTTAGGAGTTAAGTCCCATAAGATTTCACACACATTTGAACATTTTTTTGCAAGCAACACTCGCTGGAACTTTCGTTCCAGGGCAGTTTCAACAACATCTAGTCATTTTTCAGGGCTATATAGTGTTTTTTATTATATATTTGATGACCCAGAATCTTTGAGCTGTGCTGTGGGAATGAAACGGCGGATGGGTGATCCTACGTTTGTCTACTTGCTTTGTTTCTGCCGAGGGTGCTTTGTTTATATTGATCATCTCTCTAATGTTCTGCAGTCAAAATCTGTCAGTATAACTGCTTGCCACGACGAAATAAGAATTTTTTTGAGAAACATACGACAATTAAGAATGGAAACATTCGTTGATGAATGCATTGAATGCAGCTTGTGTTTGAATGGCAACTTATCATTGTGTGATACTTAAAAGACATCCCTCAGGGCCCTAAAGTACGAGATACTGGATTTGCAAATTGTTCGGATGGAAAGAAAGTTTCAAGACGTTCCACAAATTCAGTTTGTTGAACTTGTGAACGAAAAGTGTTTCCCGAACTATCAAACAGAATTCCCAAAGTGGAAACTGCTTCAATTGTTAGAACAGTACCCCTTTTTCAAACAAGAACAACTTGAAAATGAACTGTGTAACATATACGCTGATGAAAAGAAACACTTATCTCCCAGAATCCTCTTAAAGTTCATTGTCAAAAATGATTTAGACTCCGTTTATGAAGAAACACCGAAGTTCCTGCGTTTGGTTTTGACTCTACCCGCAACTACAGCAAGCAGTGAACGAAGCGTGAGTACTCTTAAGCAAGTGAAGAATTATTTAAGAAATTCAATGTCTAACATTCGGCTGTCGTGTTTGAGCACGTTAGCAATAGAAAAGACACTACTTGGAGAGCTATCCAGTGATCAGATCTTTGTAGGCCGAGTTATAGACTTATTCTTGGAAAGAAAAGACAGGCGCATTGCACTTGTGTACAAGAAAATATAAGTGCTTCTTCTCTTGCTACTGGAGTTCTACAAATTTGTTTTCGTTTCTTTAACAAGTTATTATTATTATTAGTGGCGGTGGTAGTGGTAGTGGTAGTAACAGTCGTAGTAGTAGCAGTAGTTGTTGTTTGATGCATTTTGTTTCATTTGTTTAAATTATTGTACTATTTTGTGTCCCTATAATAACTGCAAAGTCTCCCCAACCTTTACAACCACGCTACGCCACTGATACAAACGATTTAGGTGACAATCTGAGCAGCCGTCTTAAGCTGTTTGCAGATGGTGCTGTCGTTTATCGTCTAGTAAAGCCATCGGGAGACAAAAAAATTGCAAAAAGATTTAGAAACGATATCTGTATGGTCCTAAAATAGGCAATTGTCCCCAAATAAAGAAATGTGAGAGATCATCCAGGTGAATGCTAAAAGTAATTCGTTAAACTTTCCTTGCACGATAATTCAATCAAATCTAAAGCTGTAAATTCAACTAAATACCTAGGAATTAGAGTTACGAACAACTTAAATTTGAAAGAACACATAGAAAATGTTGTGGGATAGGCAAACCAAAGACTGCGTTTTACTGGCGGAAGAATTAGAAGATGCAACAGATCTACTAAAGAGACTGCCTACGCTACGCTTGTCCATGCTATTTTGGAGTCTGCTGTGTGGCGTGGGATTCTTACCAGAGGGGATTAACGGAGTACATGGAGAAGGTTCATAGTAGAGCACCAAGTTTTGTATTATCGCGAAATAGGGGAGAGATTGTCACTGACATGATAGAGGTTTTGTTTTGGGACGGACATCATTAAAATAAAGGTTTTTTTTCGTTGCAACGGAATCTTCTCACGAAATTTCAATCACGAACTTTCTCCTCTGAATGCGAAAACATTTTGTTGACGCCGACCAACACAGGGAGAAACGATCATCATAATAAAACAAGGGAAACCAGAGCTCGTGAGGAAATATATAAGTGTTGTTTTTCCTGCTCTCTGTTCGAGATTGGAATACTAAGAAAGGACAAGTTACTCTCTCATCTACGAGTATTCTTCATGAAGATTTTGTTACAACGTTACGCAACTTGTGCGGAACTTCAGAAAGTTAACGACCTGAGCAGGTGTTGAAGGAGCCTGGTAGGACGCTAAAAGCGTGAGGTATTTTTATGGTTCTTAGTTCGTAGAAACGGCATGTTTGGAAGTTGAAAGCAAGGGGCGGCATGCCCATTCGTCAGTAAATCTTGCCGGACGGGCCCTCGGCTGTATAGGGCTGACATAGCACTTCCTAGTCGAGACGGGTTTCCAGCATGACAATGTCCGCTATACCTGTATCGGCGCCAGCCAAAAGCTGGGCTGTGGGCGACGGGCTGAAGGGACGAGTCTACACAGTGGAGTCATAAACCATTGTGGGCTGCGCTACGGCTAATAAAAATTCACAAGTTTTCGTGTTCGCCGAAACTGCAAATAGGCCTGTGACCCACTTCCATTGGCCGCCTTGGTCGTAATAGAAATGCTGGCGTCTGGGAAACTCTTAGACATAGAATTTTTATTACACCTCATAGCTAGGACTAACTTGCTCCAAGGCACAGGTAATTTAGATAAAGATCTGTAAGACTGTATCTGTTCGCTTGTTGCCATCGGAAGCAACGCGACTTCGGAGAAAAACATCTTCTCCCACCGCGAAAACTTAAAAAAGTCAGTATTTGGCGGTTTCTCTTTTTCCAGAGATGCAGGTCTCTTAACTCTTGCGCTTGGTTCGTCGTGAGTTTGTGCTGTCACGTAGGATGGGAGATTTAGCGCCTCTAAAGCTCTGTGGTTGGCTCAAGACGGGCTGAAGGCGGTGTCATTCATGCACTTTGTGGAAAAACGGAATTTTGTTTTATCTGGAGAGGTGCAAGGCTCTCTGGTTCTGGACTACAGTCTGGAAGCAACCTCTAATCGAAGCTATGGCATGTGTGGTTGGTACTTGGCACCTGTCCTAAGACTGACTTCACTTGTGAGTAGTTAGACCGGGGAGCCTGTGGTGAATTTTCACTGTACTGACAGTGTGACTTCAAACTCGTGGACTACTTGTTTGCTGAGGGCACACTTATTCGTTCTTGGTTTACCAGTCTTGAGGTTTGGCATCCTTGTGCGCTCTGTCGTATAAGTGAGCCAGATTCGTAATTGGTACGACCAGCGAACGGGTGTGTAACACACTGAAATCTACCGAGATTTCAGGGCTCTATTAGAGAGTAAATTGCGATCCGTCTGCCTGATCGCTATATCGTGAAATTTTGCATTTCTTTCGTGGCTGCGATAGATTCACAGGTGCCGGCTTACGTCTCGTCTCTACTGCACACGTCCCGCCAGCTGCAAGTTACTTCGCTGTAAAAGCAAACAGGGTAACGTACCGCTGCTCTGGCCTTGTCTGGGCGTACAAATCCCAGTCGCCACTTGCTCTCAGCCTCACCCATATAGACTTCTGTAGATCATCAAAGTCTGCACAGCGTCAGAACAATTCAGATAACGCCATACACATTTTTAGGGCCAAAGTACTTGACTCACTTTTGCTACCCAGGGTCCTTCTCCATTGTGGTCTTAAACCACCTGTTAGTTGTTTACAATACTCTAACAAAATTTATTTGACTTTAAATATGTCTGCCTTTGTTTTTTTTGGGGGGGGGGGGAGGGGGAAATAAATGTTGTCAGTAAACTAAATTTTGCTTTTCTCAATCAAATCATCCCTTTTATATAGTCGCCCCAAGCGTCATCTTTCACTGTGTACGACCCTGCCAGGTTCTCAATCATTTTTTTATATAGCCCACAAACTGGCTCACTTTCACTTTGGCGTCCCTGCCAGGATTACTTTCATTTTGGCGTCCCCTGCCAGAATTTCCTTTCATTGTGGCGTCCCCTGCCACGATCACCTTTCAATAGTAGAGAATTGTTGTGAAGGTGGTTCGATGAACCCTCTGCCAGACACTTAAGTGTGACTTGCGAATTATCCATCTAGATGTAGAATACGAATTGAAAGTCAGTGAGACTTTGAACTGGGGCAATAGATAGCAGATAATCCAAGGAAGTTATTTGCTGGATTTCAAGGGCCAGTAAAAGATGGAAGTGACGAGCTAATGGAAGGTGCGTAAATGATATTAGAAACTAGCGGTGGCTCAGGCTGATTAAGTGGAAAAGAAAGAAAAGTGAAACCAAGCGTTCTAATATGTATGGGGTTTGGATATACGTTCTAATCTCCTCCTCTCCCCTGCCTCCGTTCGTCTCCACCTCCCCCTTTTTTTATCCATTTCCTACTCCTCCCACTGTCTCACTATCCATGTCCTCCTGGCTCCTTTTCTCCCCCTCTCAGCATCTCTTTCTACCCCTCCCCCCCTCTTTATTCATCTTCACCTGCCCATATGTCCATTCTACCCACCTCGTCTTCCTTGACCTTGCCGGCCGAAGCGGCCGTGCGGTTATAGGCGCTGCAGTCTGGAACCGCAGGACCGCTACGGTCGCAGGTTCGAATCCTGCCTCGGGCATGGATGTTTGTGATGTCCTTAGGTTAGTTAGGTTTAACTAGTTCTAAGTTCTAGGGGACTAATGACCTCAGCAGTTGAGTCCCATATGCTCAGAGCCATTTGAACCATTTTGAACCTTGACCTTGAGCCTCGTTTATTATTGTTGCAAATTCCGACTCTGAAGTAGTATTCTAATCATAAACCAATAAGCCATAAATAAAACTTCCCTGTTTGCTAACAACGTTCCACTATCGCTTCCTTTATATAAATATTTATATACTAAAAGGTATATAGTCTATGTGTGTCTAAACTTTTGTTACAGTAACGTGTAAATATTTGAAGTAAATCGGAAAGGCACTTTGAGATTTTTGGTAACAGTGTTTTCCTTTCTGTCACACACACACACACACACACACACACACACACACACACACACAAACACAAACACAAATGTATCCGTATTAAAGAATTATCTACCTAAATTCAACGTTGTAGCAACATTTCAGAGCAATCGATCAAGAACTCTCGGAGATTAACGATTTTAAATACTCGCGGTACTGTTTTCTGTATGCGTTTTTGGCGGACGGGAATAGGTCCCTTCCAAGTGGCGGCCTCTTGGTGTCCGTCCGTTACTGCCACATGGAGAGTTCAGACGGTAAGGTGTACAGCTGCCATGTAGGCTGCACGCATGTCCGAGGTGTCCGAATGGTTGCCGATCGCTTTTGCAGAGAACCCCGGTATAGCAACATACATATGTCATATATACCAGATGGTGTTCCAATAGGCATATGAAAAAATACTTGAGTATTCGAAAGCAATGTTGTGTCAAAACCTTAAAGCAGTCTGTGAATAAGTTTCTGAGATCTGATATTTTGAAGAAACTAGCATCTACGTTTTAACTTGTATAGAAACTGTAAATGTTCTCAATCGCAAATCTCCGGAAGGCACAAGGTTGGCTTGGAATATGCGTGTGATTTTATATAGCTCAACTATTTTTTAATATGTGTGATACATAATTTTTATGAATTTAATAATAGGGAAACGTTTTATATACACTGAAGCGCCAAAGAAACTGGTATCGGCATACGTATTCAAATACAGAAATATGTAAACAGTCAGAATACGGCACTGCGGTCGGCAATGCCTATATAAGACAAAAACTGTCTGGCGCAGTTGTTAGATCGGTTACTCTTGCTGCAATGGCTGGTTATGAAGATTTAAGTGACTTTGAACGTGGTGTTATAGTCGGCGCACGAGCGATGGGACACAGCATCTCTGAGGTAACTATGAAGCGGGGATTTTCCGGTATGACCGTTTCACGAGTGTACCATGAATGTCAGGAATCCGGTAAAATATCAAATCTCCGACATCGCTGCGGTCGGAAAAAGATCCTGCAAGAACGGGACCAGCGACGACTGAAGGGAATCGTTCAACGTGACAGAAGTGCAACCCTTCCTCAGATTTCAATGTTGGGCCATCAATAAGCGTCAGCGTGCGAACCATTCAACGAAACATCATCGATGTGGGCTTTCGGAGCCAAAGATCCACTCGTGTACTCTTGATGACTGCACAACACAAAACTTTACACCTCTTCTAGGCCCGTCAACACCGACATTGGATGCTTGATGACTGGAAACACGTTGCCTGGTCGGGCGAGTCTCGTTTCAAATTGCATCAAGCGGATGGACGCATACGGGTATGGAGACAGCCTCATTAATCCATGGGCCCTGCATGTCAACAGGGATTGTTCAAGTTTGTGGAGGCTCTATAATGGTGTGTGGCGTGAGCAGTTGGAGTGATAGGGATCCCCTGATACGTCTAGATACGACTCTGACAGGAAAAACGTACATAAGCATCCTGTCTGATTACCTGCAGCCATTCATTTCATGTCCATTGCGCATTCCGACGGACTTCAGCAATCCCACTTCGACAATGTGACACCCCACACGTCCAGAACTGCTGCAGGGTGGCTCCAGGAATACTCTTCTGAAATGTCGTGCGGTAGCGTTCTCGCTTCCCATGCCCGGGTTCCCGGGTTCGATTCCCATCGGGGTCAGGGATTTTCTCTGCCTCATGATGACTGGGTGTTGTGTGATGTCCTTAGGTTAGTTAGGTTTAAGTAGTTCTAAGTTCTAGGGGACTGATGACCATAGATGTTAAGTCCCATAGTGCTCAGAGCCATTTGAACCATTTTTCAACTCTTCTGAATTTAAACACTTCCGATGGCCATCAAACTTCACTGGTATGCCTAGCAAAGTGGTGTTCACAAGAGATCTCCACCCATTCGTTCTCTTACGGATTTGTGGACAGCTCTGCAGGATTCATGGTATCATTACCATCCAGCACTACTAAGACATTAGTCGAGTCCATACAATGTCGCGTTGCGTATCTATAACACGCCTGTATTATAATGCAAGTCGATCAAGAATTTTCGGAGACACATGCTTTTGAAGAAACGAACATCTACATATTTATTCATATAGATGTGCATGGCTGAAGGCAAGCAGCATAGTTGAGGGTCTCCCTGCAAGCAGTCGATGTGATCGTAAGCTCGCCGGAAGACATGTTAGTCAGTACATAAAGAAAAACACTGAAATAAATCATGGGAATGAAGTGGTGTGTAAATGATAGTTGAATGGAGTCTGTACAGTAACATAAGGAGACCTGACAGATTGACAGAAAGGAGATATGGACGTCCCCACGATCACACCGTGAATGAAATTTCCCGATTTGCTGGTGTATAAATGCGGACTGTGTATCACTCACTGGCATGTAAATCGGTGTCCTAAGGTATCCTAACCAACAGGGATCTGAAATGAGGGTGACACCATGTCAATGACAATCGGCTTAAAAACCAACTGGAATTGCTTCTGTCTCTGAAAGCAGGTCCATCTCAATCAGTTGGCGAGCAAACATTTGGAACAGCAACGGATATTTTAAATCGACAATCTTGCAAAAAAGGCAGATAAAGCTGCACTTGTTCAGTAGGACAAATAACAAAACAGGACAGTGGGTGTTTGGAAGCGCGCTGTGCGTTCCAACGCTCTTTTAATACGACGCGGGACATCGAGTGCACAGACAGCGCGCAATGAGGCGTTTCATCGTTAGTTCGTGGAGAATGTAGTTCAGATCAGAGGCAATTCTGCAATTTTTTGGAAGTGCTTTTTGTACGATGACTTGGGCCACTCGTTCAGACTATGTTGTGCATGACCAGGACTTTTCCTCGGTGATTAGTGTCAGCCGTTCTTCTGCATCTTCATGATCAGTATGCTGTGGACACTCCCATCTTGCTAGTTAACGATGACCGTTTTCGCAAGGTGCACCCGTATGTTTCTAGTTTGACGAACATGCAGGCATCCTTTCGCACCTCGAATGGCCCGGTAAATTACTTGGTTTTGATTACATAGAAACTGGGATCGTACGGAACATCGGGTGAAACATTTACATATAGACTGCCTGACAAAAGGAAAACAGTCAAGCACCCAGAAGGAGAGGAGGAAATTAAATTAAAATACACGGCTTCAGAGGGTATGTGTTACACACATTACAAAATCTAGTCATATTTATAAAGAACATGACAGCATAAGCTCACCTATCTACACTCATGCTCATAAATTAAGAATAATTGCGATACGTCGACCGAGAGCATCCCAGACGTGCTCGATGGGGTTTAGGTCTGGAGAACAGGCAGGCCACTACACTCGCCTGATATCTTCTGTTTCAAGGTACTCCTCCAAATGGCAGCTCGGTGGGGCCGTGCATTATCATCCATCAGGAGAATGGTGGGTCCCACTGCACCCCTGAAAAGGCGGACATACTGGTGCTAAATGACGTCCCGATACACCTGACCTGTTACAGTTCCTCTGTCAAAGACATGCAAGGGCGTACGTGCACCAATCATAATCCAACCCTACACCATCAAATCACGACCTCCATACAGGTCCCTTTCAAGGACATTAAGGAGTTGGTATCTGGTTCCTGGTTCACACCAGATGACAACCCGGCGAGAATCACTGTTCAGATTATACCTGGACTCGTTCGCTAACATAACCTGGGAGCACTGTTCCAATGACCATGTACTGTGTTCTTGACACCAGGCTTTACGGGCTCTCCTGTGACCAGGGGTCAGTGGAATGCACCATGCAGGTCTTCAGGCGAACAAACCATGTCTGTTAAGTCGTCTGTAGGCTGTGTGTCTGAAGACAACTGTTCCAGTGGCTGCAGTAAGGTACCGAGCTAGGCTGCCTGCAGTACTCTGTGGCCGTCTGCGGGCTCTGATGGTGAGATGTCGGTCTTCTTGTGGTGTTGTACACTGAGGATGTCCCCTACTGTCGCGCCTGCACACGTTTCCTGTCTGCTGAAATCATTGCCATAATCTTGAGATTACACTTTGTGGCACACAGAGAGCCCGTGCTACGACCTGCTGTGTTTGACCAGCCTCCAGTAGCCCTAGTATTCTACCCCTCATAACGTCATCAATATGTGTTCTTTGAGCCATTTTCAACACACAGTCACCATTAGCACGTCTGGAAACGTCTGCACACTTACTCGCTGCGCTTTACTCTGACATGCCCCAACACACCTCTGCGTATGTGGACTGCTGCCAGCGCCACCGCCGATGACCGCAGGTCAAATGCACCGCATGGTCATACCCCGAGCTGATTGAAACCCGCAAACCGCCCACCAGAGAGTTGTTTCACCATGTATCAGCATTGTCCTTAGTTTATGAGCATGAGTGTATATGACGCTGTATCCTATCTGGCCTGGATACAGTTGGGACTGAGTGTCATAAAACTGTTGTATCCTCTCCCGAGGCAAACTAGCCCACGAGTATCATAGCAATTTTCTAACTGATCCTTGATATCCTGGGTCCTGGCGCTGGGATGTATTTGACGTCCAGGTTGGTCTCTCACGTGTTCTGCAGGAGACAAATGTGGAGATCTCACTGGCCAAGGGAATACCTTGACACCACCGTCTGATCGACTTCAAGATACTGCACTATTCGACCAGTCGGCCAAATGGAATGAAGAGGGCGATCCAGGAAATGTTGGATTTCTTAATGAAACGGAAAGATGCGACATGACACCAACAAATCAAGGTAATATTTTACAATCAAACTGAAGAACATGAAGCATTTGAGGCTAAAAGTTGAATCAGAAACTTCAGTAAATAATTTGTGTAAAAGTTGCACATAAATTTTGTGTGTGATGCGAGGTGGCACAGAGATGATAAATAGATAACAATGATACATAGGTGTAGACAAATTTTTCTCCGATTTTTACCGAGTTATTAATTAGTTTCATTAAGAAATTTCTAACTGTTGTGAAGACTGCCATTTCTGTTGAAACCCAGTCTCAGTTGTAACCTGATCGTTTCCAACCACAGGGATACAGCTGCACCGCGTAGTCTGCCGCTAGCAGACGCCAGTGCACGGAATCTTAATGTCTCAGAGCGGTCCTTAGAGAACTGCTGCAAATGGACACAGCTGGGTTTCCCACAAAAATCGATGTCATTATTCTCTGTTGACTGTTTTCCTAGGAAGGTAGATGAAACGTGGTACTAAGGGAAAGGCAGATTTCGGTGTGGATGGGACCTTACTCAGTTACCGTTGGATGCTCAGTTTTTTTTTTTTTTTTTTATCACGTACTCTTTATTTGGAACAAATTGCATATGAGGTTGATAATAACGAATAGTTATCAAATTTGACTGTTAAGACAATATCTAATTAAAATTTCTTTAGACAAATTGCATTAATGGCTGAAGGCCTTATTGACAAGAGATTCAAATTATTTGTCGGTCGAAGGCCCCAATAGTTGTTGTTGTGGTCTTCAGTCCAGAGACTGGTTTGATGCAGCTCTCCATGCTACTCTATCCTGTGCAAGCTTGTTCTTCTCCCAGTACCTACTGCAACCTACATCCTTCTGAATCTGTTTAGTGTATTCATCTCTTGGTCTCCCTCTACGATTTTTACCCTCCACGCTGCCCTCCAATACTAAAATGGTTATCCCTTGATGCCTCAGAATGTGCCCTTCCAACCGATCCCTTCTCCTAGTCAAGTTGTGCCATAAATTTCTCTTCTCTCCAATTCTGTTCAACACCTCCTCATTAGTTATGTGATCTACCCACCTAATCTTCAACATTCTTCTGTAGCACCACATTTCGAAAGCTTCTATTCTCTTCTTGTCCAAACTATTTATCGTCCATGTTTTACTTCCATACATGGCTACACTCCATACAAATACTTCCTGACACTTAACTCTATACTCGATGTTAACAAATTTCTCTTCTTCAGAAATGCTTTCCTTGCTATTGCCAGTCTACAATTATATCCTCTCTACTTCGACCATCATCAGTTATTTTGCTCCCCAAATAGCAAAACTCATTTACTACTTTAAGTCTCTCATTTCCTAATCTAATCTCCGCAGCATCACCCGATTTAATTCGACTACATTCCATTATCCTCGATTTGCTTTTGTTGATGTTCATCTTATATACTCCATTCAACACTCTGTCCATTCCTTTCAGCTGCTCCTTCAGGTCCTTTGCTGTCTCTGATAGAATTACAATGTCATCGGCGAACCTCGAAGTTTTTATTTCTTCTCCATGAATTTTAATTCCTATCCCGAATTTTTCTTTTGTTTCCTTTACTGTTTGCTCAATGTTGAATAACATCGGGATAGGCTACAACCCTGTCTCACTCCCTTCCCAACCACTGCTTCCCTTTCATGCCCCTCGACTCTTATAACTGCCACCTGGTTTCTGTACAAATTGTAAATAGCCTTTCGCTCCCTGTATTTTACCCCTGCCCCAATAGTAATAACTCAAAAACAATTTTAGAGTTGAAGGCCTAATAGAAAATTCTTATTAAGATATTATAAAGAAAGGGACAATCATATTAAGAGACAATATCTTATTAAAAATTCTTAAGACAAAGTGCAGTCACAGTTGAAGGCCTTATTGACAATCATCACAATCTGACCAAATCAAGAGAGAAGTGGACCTCAGACAGTGCTCCAAGGATCGACCTGGTAAATGTCGCTCAACTTCATAAATGATGAGACAGGGAGCCAAGAGTAGTATCACTTAACCGGATGGCAACTCAAACTAGTGACAGTTTAAACGCCGGCCAACACTCCCGCAACATCTACCTAATGCCTGATAACCAACACAACGATGGAATAACCCTGGCAAGGAGGAACCGGCGGACAGCACTGCGTCTTCTGAATCCGGTGTTTAGAACATCCAGAATCAGAAGGAACCACTACGACCAAAGTAGTCCAAAAGAAACAGAATCAGAACCACAATCAAGGAGGCTGTCGAACAAAACGCCTTACCGGACAGTAGCGGCAAGGCGACGAAAGGTACACTGTCGCGAAAAGACGCTAACCTCCAGGGCAGGTGACTGGGACGTTACCGGCCACTAGGCAGAAAAATACCGCTGGTGGAACTTCAATTCAAACGATGCCACTTTACAAAAATTTGTCTGCTGATATTCATATCATCGACAGTACACGAACGTTAAGTTTAAAATTATCTCACTTCTCTCTTGTAGCTTTCGGTTCTTTCGATCCGATATCAGCGTTGCGTGTATAGTATAACCGCTGAACGAAGGTAATAAGGAAGATTTTGCGCCGGCCGGGGTGGCCGAGCGGTTCTAGGCGCTACAGTTTGGAACCGCGTGACCGCTACGGTCGCAGGTTCGAATCCTGCCTCGGACATCGATGTGTGTGATGTCCTTAGGTTAGCTAGGTTTAAGTAGTTCTAAGTTCTAGGGAAGTTAAGTCCCATAGTGCTCAGAGCCATTTGAACCATTTTTGAAGATTTTGCGTGATTACAAAGATACGCCACCGCCTACGACGCCGCTAGTGTCGTATTGAGATGTACGGGAGACTGTGGCGTGACGCTGTTCTGGTGGAGGAGTGCGCGGCCGCCGTGACGGGTTGGTCTCCGGTTTCTGGTCTCCCAGCTCGTGTCTCAGTTACAGGGCTGGCAGTCAGTCTTGTAGCAGCGGCGGCGGCAGCATCAGCCATGTGGCCAGTGGACATCGCGTGCGCGAGGCCCTTCCTCCTCACCGTCAACCAGAAGGCCGCTCTCGGAGGAGGCCTCTTCGTCTTGGGTATGCTACGCACGTTTCGTCTTCATACTTCGCTGAGCAAAAACAGCCGGTGGCGAGAAACGGGGGAGCACTATCACTATACATGGGACAAGTTTAATCCCGTAGCGGAAAAACGTGTTTTCTGGAAAAGAAACACTTATTCAGCTTAGTACACTTTTGTTCAAATGGCTCAAATGGCTCTGAGCACTATGGAACTTAATATCTGAGGTCATCAGTCCCCTAGAACCTAGAACTACTTAAACCTTACTAACCTAAGGACATCACACACATCCATGCCCGACGCAGGATTCGAACCTGCGACCGTAGCGGTCGAGCGGTTCCAGACTGAGGCGCCTAGAACCGCTCGGCCATAACGGCCGGCAGTACAATTTGTTCAACTGTTTTCCGGTGAATAATTTTCGCCACTGAAGTGCGGTTCGGAAAAAGGAAAAGAAACCTAAGGCTCTACTTCGGAGACAAAACGTTTTTCGGATACACATTCCTGTAGGAATTACCTCGTTTCCTTTTAAAACCATACTGGTACACCATCTCAGGTATATTTCTTTCTAATTTGTTCATGCCTCAGTTCTACCCTTTGGTAGGTCATGAATAAGAAGAATCTCTTTTACAAGCACCCCTCAACGCACTCCTCATCTAACCACAAAAAAACAACATACGGCTTTCCATACTATGTTTTGCTTGCCACGTAAAAAGTGAATTCAATCTTTTTTGTTAAGAATTCTGCTTAAAATGATAAGGCTTAAAATGATTGTTTCTGTGAGCGTAAGTGTTTCTTAGTAAACACTCAGAATACAATGCAGTCTATCACAATCCTTGGCGACATTGGTTAATTTTTTCAGTTCAGCATAATCTGTAAATTAAAATCAAACATTTCTCATTATTTTGAGTCGCAGAACAGTGTCCAATTTGTTGGTGGCATTAGGATTCCTCGGAGTGTTTGTCTATGTGATGTAATACATATCCCAGTAATGCAAACCATGGACAATTGCGTATCAACTTATTATATCTGTTCGAATATAGGAATCATGTTATCGTTTACGTAATGTTTCTCATTTCGAATTTCACCTTTTGGTTGTAGCAGAAACGTACAGTATTCGGTAATAATTACACCACTATCTATTTTCATGACTTAGAATTTTCATCAAACACATAGCGATTCCATTGTTACTGACTATGATGTTCGCTTTATGGTTCGCTACATAGCACTTACGTGTTGTGATTTTAAGTGACTAATATGGCGCCGGCCGCTGTGGCCGAGCGATTCTTGGCGCTTCAGTCCGGAACCGCGCGACTGCTACGGTCTCAGGTTCGAAGGCTGCTTCAGCCATGGATGTGTGTGGTTTCCTTAGGTCAGTTAGTTTTAATTAGTTGTAAGTTCTAGGGGACTGATGACCTCAGATGTTAAGTCCCGTAGTGCTCAGAACCATTTGAACTAATATGGCACACCTTTCTCATTGTCAATTGTCTTTCTTTCTCTTTTACTATTTCTATGAGTTTCTTTTTTCTATCTTTCTCTACCATTCCTTCCTGTTTCTTCTACCTCACCTTGTGTTCTCTCTCTCACTTTCCTCCTCGCCCATCTACCACCTCCTTCTCGTTCTCTTCCCTTTTCATTCCCCCTCCTTTCTTCTTCCTCTTCTCCCCATTTTTTCGTCTCTAATGTCTCTGCTTTTCAAAATCTTCTCTGTTTCCCTCACTTTCTCGCGATCACTTCTCTCTCCATCCTTTTCCTTATTTCTTCTAATTCTTTTCTCCCTCTCCTACCTCCGACTCCTACCTTCCACTCTCTACAGTCGCAACTAACCAGCGTTACGATTCAGAATGAATTTCGTTCCTCGATGACTGATACTCTTCTCCTTCCCACCTACTTCCCCCTCTCTCCCACTCATCTCTCACCCCTTTCCTGTCCCTCCCCCCCCCCCCCCCAGCCATCCTCCTCGTCTCTGTCTGTCTGACTCTCTCTCTCTCTCTCTCTCTCTCACCCTTTTTCCCTACATCTACTCTCTCGCTAATCATCGACCCTTTCCTCTTCGCTCTTTGCTCTTCTCTCTCACATTGTCATTATGTCGGAAACTTGTAGCCAGAGAAAGCATAAGATAGGGTTGCAGGAGGCTGAGTTTCAGAGGGTGGAGAGTATAATAGAAGGGGAGGAAGAGTGAGGACCATCCTGTCGTAAGACGCTTTTCTGCTGCGCCTTCAGACACTGCTGCCACTTTATATGTAATACTTGTAGTAATTTTATTCATCACCAGATCACTTTTACAAGAATATTGGTAGAATATGCTCATATGCCTTCAATATTCTTTCTTGGCGGTTTTTAAACGTGTTTGTTAAAATTTTGCCTTTAACGCAGTGCCTACGAGAAGAATATCATAAATATTAATGCTTTCTAGCTGTATGCAGAAATGCAGGTACACTGTGACACTTGTTGAAACTGATGATTCTCTTCTATTGTCATTGATATTATGTAACATTGTTTTGCTATGTTCTTGTAACAAAACTACCATCGAGAATTCACACAGTACTGCCTCTGCAGGCAATATTATGTGCAGCTAACCGTGACTCACCTAGCAAAATGGTAGCTTATCCTGGTAATCCTCATATATATTTTCCGTGGTTTTGCTATATCATTCGCGGGGAAGGGAGGCGGGGGGAGGGGAACTGGGCTGGTTCCAGCAGAGACCATGGCTGCTTCTTTCCCCCATCTGCTCTGAGCGAGCTAAAACTGCGCCCTAGTGACTTCAGCGATGTCCTGAGACTGGTTTGATGCAGCTCTCCATGCAAGCCTATCCTGTGCAGGCTTCTTCATCTCCCAGTACCTACTGCAACCTACATCCCTCTGAATCTGCTTAGTGTATTCATCTCTTGGTGTCCCTATACGATTTTTACCCTCCACGCTGCCATCCAATGCTAAATTTGTGATCCCTTGATGCCTCAGAACATGCCCTACCAACCGGTCCCTTCTTCTTGTCAAGTTGTGCCACAAACTCCTCTTCTCCCCTAATCTATTCAATACCTCCTCATTAGTTACGTGATCTACCCATTTAATCTTCAGCATTCTTCTGTATCACCACATTTCAAAAGCTTATATTCTCTTCTTTTCCAAACTATTTATCGCCCATGTTTCACTTCCATACAATGCTACACTCCATACAAATACTTTCAGAAACGACTTCCTGACACTTAAATCTATACTCGATGTTAAAAAATTCCTCTTCTTCAGAAACGCATTCCTTGCCATTGCCAGTCTACATTTTATATCCTCTCTACTTCGATCATCATCAGTTATTTTGCTCCCCAAATAGCAAAACTCCTTTACTACTTTAAGTGTCTCATTTCCTAATCTAATTCCCTCAGCATCACCCGACTTCAGCGACGACGGCATTTTAAATTCTAGTCTTCTTGTTTACATTTTCTTTCCTTGGGATCGAATCATTTTGAGACTTTCGGAGATTTAAAGCTTCCATGTTATATGGTGAGTCTTCGTCTTAAAAAATTAAGATGAAAGGAATATCGAGAATTGTTCCATCTAACAGCGTAACAGAATATACAGGGGACAAATAAAAGTGTTCCGGATAATAGAGTTCTAGGACGCAAAGAAGTACAGTAGAGGAAAGGAAACAGTACTAATCTGAATATAGCAGATGTTGAAAGTCACCACCTTTCATCTCTTGGTACCTATGGGCCCTGCTCAGCAAGTTACTGGACTGCTTGAATTCCTACAGTCTCATCTGAAATGTTCTGCTACAGTTCTTGAAGCCAATGAAGGTTGTTGTGATACACCTTAGACTTGCGGGCTCCCGACGCAAAATAGTCGCACACCGACAGATCAGGTGACCTACGTGGCCAGCTAGGGCCGCGACCAAACTGCAGGTCCCGGTGGAGTATTCGTCCGCACGATCGAGTTGATATGTCGGTCTCTTGTGATAGACGTCGGATTGGTCTCCTGGTGAAGAGTTTTCTGATGAACTGCATCCACATTTTCTGGTGTGCTGGCACGGTGCGGGGTGTTTTCTGACTTGTTCAAAACAGATCCTCTCTGACGCCATTTTCGGACTAAGCGTCGCATGGCACTCCTTGCTGGTACTTTGACACTATTAAACTTCTTAGCAAACAACTGACAACGACTTTGCTGTCACGTAACTTCTCACAACGAACAACCGCTGCTCCATTGGGAGTGCCATCGCCCCCTTTGCATACTGACACAGCCCGTACTACTCTGGGGTGCATCACGTGGTGGGAGTAAGGTAGTGTGCGCGTCACAGGGTACGGTTGTATGCATGCAGTCACGTCCAATCGTATCCACTCTTCCAGGCCACCTTTATTTGCCCCACCCTGTACTCTCAAGTCAAAAAGAATTAAAGACATTAACTACCAGTGGTAATTGATTTATATCAATAGAGCATGTTGAAAATTTATGTCAGGTCAGGACTGGAACCTGGGTCTCCCGCTCACTCGGTAGCTAGGCTAACCACTACGCCATCCCAATACAGCGGTCACTACAATTACGCAGACTAATTTAGCATGTCTCCCGTCAGACCCAATCCCGCTCACTAGGTAGATGGGCTGACCATTATGCTGTCCCAACGCAGTGGTCACTACAACCATATGGACTACGCTAGCATGCCTCCCATTAGACCCAATCCCGTTCACTAGGTAGAAGGGCTGACAACTAAGCCATCGCAACACAGTGGTCACTACAATGACATGGACTACGCTAGCATGCCTCTCGTCAGACGCAATCCTGTTCACTGGGTAGATGCGCTAACCACTATGCCATCCCGACACAGTGGTCATTACAACCACATGGACTACACTAGCGTGCCTTGGTCAGACCCAATCCCGCTGACGAGGTAGATGGGCTGAGCATTATGCTGTCCCGATACAGTGGTCACTGCAACCACATGGAGTCATGGACTACTCTAGCATGCCTCCCATCAGGCCCAATCCCGCTCACTAGGCAGGTGGGTTGACTACTACACCATCCTGACACAGTGGTCACTACAACCACACGGACTACACTTCCGGACACGGAAGAAGAAGAAGAACTAGCATGCCTCCCGTCTGACCCAAACTCTCAACTTATACCACACACTGGTGATGTGATGCTCCTGGTCATTAGCCTCATTGTTCGCGGCATCTCCCCGATTCCCATAAGATTCTGAACTTGGTGTGCATCCGCTATGAAGAGATGATTGGCCGCTAACGCGTTAATTATATGCAAAATATATACATATACCTGGAACAACGGCGTCACATATGCAAGATTGCGCCGATGAAAGAAAGCAACGACACATTTCAGTCCTTTAAAAAGGTTAACTTAAATAGTTAGTAGAGTAGCGAGCGTTCAATATGCATTGCGAAATGTATCTTTTATGTGAAATGTAGTTGCTGGCTACACGAAAAGTGTGCGAATGTGTATTTAAAACTCCTAAAAGATGATTCTCCGTGGTTGTACGTTTAGGTTCACGTTTACATTATGAAGCGGCTGAACTCGTGAGTACAGTGAACACGAAAGAAGATATCGTTAAATTGCGTCAGAGTGGCACTGAAACGATGAAACGGAAAGTTTAATGTAAAAGAAGCAAATGCTAAACTAGTTAGTGAAAGAAAGCTCTGTTGGTGGAAAACAACCGATTACAGGTACAGAGCAAAGTGGTAAAAATTCGCATACGTGTGGTACAGACAATGTCGTCGGTGAAATATCAAGCGACAAATATAAATGGAAAATGGTTAAAAGGATAAAGGTGTAAGTGCTACAGACCTATATCATTGACGTCGGTTTGCAGTAGCGTTTTGGAGCATATACTCTATTCAAACATTATGAATCACCTCGAAGGGAACGATCTATTGATACGTAATCAGCATGGTTTCAGAAAACATCGTTCTTGTGCAACGTAGCTAGCTCTTTATTCACAAGAAGTAATGGCCACTATCGACAGGGGATCTCAAGTTGATTCCGTATTTCTAGATTTCCGGAAAGCTTTTGACACCGTTCCTCAAAAGCGACTGCTAATCAAGCTGCGGGCCTACGGGGTATCGTTTCAGTTGTGCGACTGGATTCGTGATTTCCTGTCAGGAAGGTCGAAGTTCGTAGTAATGGACGGCAAATCATCGAGTAAAACTGAAGTGATATCAGGTGTTCCCCAGGGAAGCGTCCTGGGACCTCTGCTGTTCCTGATCTATATAAATGACCTGGATGACAATCTGAGCAGTTCTCTTAGGTTGTCCGCAGATGATGCTGTAATTTACAATCTAGTAAGGTCATCCGAAGACCAGTGTGAGGTGAGTCACATGAGTTCCAAACTAAATCCGTTGGAATTCGATTACTCGATAAATAGTACAATTCTCAAGGCTGTCCATTCAACTAAGTACCTGGGTGTTAAAATTACGAACAATTTCAGTTGGAAAGGCCACATAGAAAATATTGTGGGGAAGGGGAGCCAAAGGTTGCGTTTCATTGGCAGGACACTTAGAAGATGCAACAAGTCCACTAAAGAGACAGCTTACACTACACTCGTTCGTCCTCTGTTAGAATATTGCTGCGCGGTGTGGGATCCTTACCAGGTGGGATTGACGGAGGACATCGAAAGGGTGCAAAAAAGGGCAGCTCGTTTTGTATTATCAAGTAATAAGGGAGAGAGTGTGGCAGATATGATACGCGAGTTGGGATGGAAGTCATTAAAGCAAAGACGTTTTTCGTCGCGTCGAGATCTATTTACGAATTTTCAGTCACCAACTTTCTCTTCCGAATGCGAAAATATTTTGTTGAGCCCAACCTACACAGGTAGGAATGATCATCAAAATAGAATAAGAGAAATCAGAGCTCGAACAGAAAGGTTTAGGTGTTCGTTTTTCCCGCGCGCTGTTCGGGAGTGGAATGGTAGAGAGATAGTATGATTGTGGTTCGATGAACCCTCTGCCAAGCACTTAAATGTGAATTGCAGAGTAATCATGTAGATGTAGATGTAGATGTAGATGCTAAAATGAAAGATGAGAAAAATGATTTCCTGATAATGGGCGATTCTTCTTTAAACACTTAATTGTGCCAGCCTGTAAGGCTAATGTTCAACTTGGAATACGATCCCACCAGCTAAACAAACTTTTAAAATGTATTGAATATGAAAAAAACCACGGCTGGAACTGAAAGTACCGATAGGTCTAAAGATATTTTTAATCCACGTGGGCTCAAACTCTGACGCAGCTACAGTGAGAAAGTAATCGTGAGTGACTCACGAGATCTGTTGTGTACGCAACCTCCAAGCTGGTAATTGGTGGTATTATTCATACAAGATCCGTAAATCACACTTGCGTCAACAGAATAAACAGTGATATTAGGGAAAATGGTGAAAGGCTTGGGGCAATGTTTATTGACATAAATGAGCCGTGCGCGGCTCGTGTTCGTGCCGTTTATTGCTTGACATCTTGTCTTTGCGGTACTGCCGTCTCGTTTCCTATTCGATCTACTGGCGTCACTAAGTTGCTGGCTTGCCTGCCCGTGAGTGGCGGCAGCAGCAGCGCTATCGATAAGAGCGCTCTCGTACTATCTTTGGAGCGACCGCTAGTATTTCCGGTGACTGTTTGTCAGTCGCCGTCGTCGTGCAAGACAGACTATATATAAAACAATTGAAAACGTCGAAATGACCACATCTGCCGCCGACAAGAAAAAGAATACGATCAAATCTGTCGCTGCACACGCTCTACTGGACGGACCTGCAGTGTTTTGTGGTTGCAGACTGAACTTCAGCATTGACATCAATGATTCGTTTACCCACGGTAACGGATGGTTAACAGTCGCTGTTGTACGTGGTGGTACAGGCGTACCCAATGCATCCGGACTGGAAAGCTTCGTTGATCGTGACATCATAGCCTATCGAACATATCACGTATTTCCGGGCCGTCGTCGTGCAAGACAGACTATATATAAAACAATTGAAGACGTCGAAATGACCACATCTGCCGCCGACAAGAAAAAGAATACGATCAAATCTGTCGCTGCACACGCTCTACTGGACGGACCTGCAGTCGGGACGCAGCGCCAGTCAGGTGCGGACAGCCAGTACTCGCCGACCGCTTGCGGAACACATGCACTTTCCGACGGAAGGAGATTGGAGCGGCAATGGCCGCTGGTAGGTCGTTCGGTCGGTCGTCTCACTGGGCGTCGTTTATTTGGTCTTTTGTTCGTTTCTGGGACTCGTCAGTTGATCATCTTGCCGGACGTGGGTCGGTTCCTTCCTTGTGCAGAGATGTCGGATGGCCAATGGCCAAGTGTTACCTCTGCTTGGTTGGGTCCGAGCCAGTGTGCCCTGGTCACCGTGCCTCCGAGTTGCGAACGGACATGCAAATGAGTCGGGATAGAGCTGCAGTGAGGTCCGGACAGCCAAGACTATCCCGACTGTATATATACTAAGATGGTATCTGTTCATTCTGACATGTCCGAAAGAACAGATACCATCGGTGACCATGCAGCTCGCTAGAATGAAATTATAATGAAATAAACACCCTTAGCTGCTTACAGACGTTGACATACGTCAACGGGAACAGATGAAAAATGTGTGCCCCGACTGGGACTCGAACCCGGGATTTCCTGCTTACATGGCAGACGCTCTATCCATCTGAGCCACCGAGGACACAAAGAAGAGCGCGACTGCAGGGATTTAGCTCTGGCACGCCACTCGCGAAACCCACATTCTCAACGTATTGTCCGGCTCTACATGTCCGAAAGAACAGATACCATCTTAGTATATACACTCCTGGAAATGGAAAAAAGAACACATTGACACCGGTATGTCAGACCCACCATACTTGCTCCGGACACTGCGAGAGGGCTGTACAAGCGATGATCACACGCACGGCACAGCGGACACACCAGGAACCGCGGTATTGGCCGTCGAATGGCGCTAGCTGCGCAGCATTTGTGCACCGCCGCCGTCAGTGTCAGCCAGTTTGCCGTGGCATACGGAGCTCCATCGCAGTCTTTAACACTGGTAGCATGCCGCGACAGCGTGGACGTGAACCGTATGTGCAGTTGACGGACTTTGAGCGAGGGCGTATAGTGAGCATGCGGGAGGCCGGGTGGACGTACCGCCGAATTGCTCAACACGTGGGGCGTGAGGTCTCCACAGTACATCGATGTTGTCGCCAGTGGTCGGCGGAAGGTGCACGTGCCCGTCGACCTGGGACCGGACCGCAGCGACGCACGGATGCACGCCAAGACCGTAGGATCCTACGCAGTGCCGTAGGGGACCGCACCGCCACTTCCCAGCAAATTAGGGACACTGTTGCTCCTGGGGTATCGGCGAGGACCATTCGCAACCGTCTCGATGAAGCTGGGTTACGGTCCCGCACACCGTTAGGCCGTCTTCCGCTCACGCCCCAACATCGTGCAGCCCGCCTCCAGTGGTGTCGCGACAGGCGTGAATGGAGGGACGAATGGAGACGTGTCGTCTTCAGCGATGAGAGTGGCTTCTGCCTTGGTGCCAATGATGGTCGTATGCATGTTTGGCGCCGTGCAGGTGAGCGCCACAATCAGGACTGCATACGACCGAGGCACACAGGGCCAACACCCGGCATCATGGTGTGGGGAGCGATCTCCTACACTGGCCGTACACCACTGGTGATCGTCGAGGGGACACTGAATAGTGCACGGTACATCCAAACCGTCATCGAACCCATCGTTCTACCATTCCTAGACCGGCAAGGGAACTTGCTGTTCCAACAGGACAATGCACGTCCGCATGTATCCCGTGCCACCCAACGTGCTCTAGAAGGTGTAAGTCAACTACCCTGGCCAGCAAGATCTCCGGATCTGTCCCCCATTGAGCATGTTTGGGACTGGATGAAGCGTCGTCTCACGCGGTCTGCACGTCCAGCACGAACGCTGGTCCAACTGAGGCGCCAGGTGGAAATGGCATGGCAAGCCGTTCCACAGGACTACATCCAGCATCTCTACGATCGTCTCCATGGGAGAATAGCAGCCTGCATTGCTGCGAAAGGTGGATATACACTGTACTAGTGCCGACATTGTGCATGCTCTGTTGCCTGTGTCTATGTGCCTGTGGTTCTGTCAGTGTGATCATGTGATGTATCTGACCCCAGGAATGTGTCAATAAAGTTTCCCCTTCCTGGGAGAATGAATTCACGGTGTTCTTATTTCAATTTCCAGGAGTGTATATCGTTAAAGCTCGCAGGCCACTTGACCATCTTCTTCTTCTGTGCGAATGCACAAACAGTGCCCGAGCTCTTACGGGAATCGGCAACGCGCCGCGAGTAATGAGTATAATGGGCGAGGGCACTACGAATGTAGTGCGGGACAATACGTTGAGAATGTGGGTTTCGCGGGAGGCGTGCCAGAGATAAATCCCTGCAGTCGCGCCCTTCTCTGTGTCCTCGGTGGCTCAGCTGGATAGGGCGTCTGTCATGTAAGCAGGAGATCCCGGGTTCGATACCCGGTCGGCGCACACATTTTTCATCTGTTCCCGTTGACGTATGTCAACGCCTGTAAGCAGCTAAGGGTGTTTGTTTCATTGTAATTTCATTCTAGCGAGCTGCATGGTCACCGATGGTATCTGTTCTTTCGGACATGTCCGAGTGGGGACGACCTCGGTTGGACGTTCGGTCGGTCGTCTCATCGGAAGACGTATATTTGGTCGCCGACCGGAAAGGGTTCTCTCAGTGAGTCGACTTGTCATTCGTTCTGGTTGTTCCACAGTGATTGATTTTACGATTGTTCGGGTTCTTGTGGAAGTGTTTTCGTGGAATTGTGTCTAGCTTGTGTAATTTCGACTGAGCTGTTATGTTAATGCTGTCTGCGTACTGGAGAAGGCAGTCGGTCCATTGGGACAGAGCAGCGAGGAAGTCTCTGCGGCGAAGGCGTTAGCGTAGTGTTCCGCAACGAGTTTTTCCTCGCCGTGTTGGTGCTGTCCGTACCGCGTGTAGTTTGACAGTCTTTGGTGCCGTTCATATTTTTGAGTGCTTATTGTGTCTTGACTGTATTTAGACGCCAATTTTCAAGACGTGGTGCTGCTGGTGCCTTCGTCCTCGCGGATTTTTCCGTTGTCGTGCTGTTGGTTGAGGGGAAGGGAATTGATTAGGTTGTTGGTCGGTCCTTCAGCCGTCCCTGCGTCGGGTTGCCAACCGATAATTTAGTATTACGCTTGGCTGCCTGTCTCGCCTAAACTTATGTTAGAGTTACCTCCTCAGGCCGACCCTTGGAGCACTTCTGAGCACCAATGTTCTGTTGTTTTAGATTTTGATTTTCTTTTGGTCTCAAGTATTGTGCAAGGCTTTCAGCCGTCTATTAATTTAGTTTGTTTCAATGTTAAGACAAGGCCTTCAGCAGCCTTAAATTAAAGCTTTGAACATTCTTGCTTAAACTACTTTTTTTTTAAAAAAAAAAGGGGGTTTTGTCCATTGGAAATCCTTATTATTATCCAGGCCATAAGCCTTGAGTTGTTCTATGTTCAGTATGCGGCCTTCAGTCGATCTTTGCATGAAATATTTTAAGATACGGCCTTCAGCCGTCTTAAATTAAAATTTGAAAAGTCACTTGCTTAAAACCTTTTTAAATTTTCTTCTCTGTCTGAAATTCTTGTTATCCAGGCCTCAAGCCCTCAGTTCTTCTATCTCGGTCTGAAATTCTTGTTATCCAGGCCTCAAGCCCTCAGTTCTTCTATCTCCAGTGTGTGGCCTTCAGCTAAGTTTTTATGTAAAATTTTGTAACTAAGCCCTTCGGCCGTGCGTATTCGTTAAGGAAATTATAATAACTTGTGTTCTGGCCTTCAACCGAATTGTTTTTGAACGCTTTTAAGGGGATGTGTGATTAAATGTTTTAGGAAAATAAAGTTTGTATGTTTTGTGCAACTGACAGTAACTGATTTTGGCCCCTTTCCACAATAATAACCTGATCCGCTCTGTCCTACGAAACCAGATTTAAAAAAAATGGTTCAAATGGCTCTCAGCACTATGGGACGTAACATCTTAGGTCATCAGTCCCCTAGAACTTAGAACTACTTAAACCTAACTAACCTAAGGACATCACACACATCCATGCCCGAGGCAGGATTCGAACCTGCGACCGTAGCAGTCCTGCGGTTCCGGACTGCAGCGCCAGAACCGCACGGCCACCGCGGCCGGCACCAGATTTCAATAAATAAGTTTGTGAGTGAGAAATGTCTGGGAATAGATGATCTACACGACAGTAGCTTAGAGTCTATGAACTTAACGAAAATGCTTGTAGACTTGCGTAAAATGCTACACAAATAAGAGAAACTAACACAGTCAGTTGGGGGTGACAAATTAAAGGTACAAATTGAAAAGACAATGCGTAAATAGTAAATGAAGGGCCCATATGAAACAACAGTCAACAATAAAAAAGATACTCTACTGATGCACTGGAATATCAATGGCTTAACGGCAGAATTACCGAGCTTAAATATTCTGAAATCGATGAACTTAAAATTCTACATACAGATTGTGTATCTATCAAAATCATCTGCCTAAATGAACACTGGTCAGAAGACTGAATAAAAGTTTTAAATAAAATTAACAATTTTAAGATAACTAACAGGTTTTGTAGGAAAAGTATGTCTCATGGAGGCTCCTGCATTCTTGTTGCTTCTTCAATAAATTATAAGGGTAGAGAAAATTTTAACTATTTGAATGAAGAAAGTGTGTTTGACAGACACTGTGTAAAGTTAAGTGATCTGAATCCTGCAATCTACAGCATGCCTGGAAATGCTGAAACAAAATTTTCTTAGCTAAATTTCAGTGTCTCTTAGAGAAACTACAGAAATAAAGTAAGGAAAAATTCGTGATCGCAACAAACTTCAACTTAAATGTTTTAGCTGAAAGCAGTTTAGCCATAAAATTTCGTGACTTAATTCAGAAATATGGTTTCGTACTAAATTCTTCTGAAGCTACTATTGAAAGCAGTAGATATTCACTCAGTTTTACTTCCTGGCGATATATCAAATGACGTTCGTGAAATAATCCCAGAAAGTGTCAAAAATACTTTAGAACAACTTGAATCTTGCCAACAAAATGAAGAAATCTGAAGCAAAATCATTAGAACAGAATGAAACAGAACTAACCTGGTGCAGTCAGGATACCACAGAGGCAAACCATGTCAAGCTCTAAGGCCCAAATCTTGACAATAATTTAAATTGGAAGGTACACAGTTATTACTTAGCAAAAAAAAAAAAATGAATTTTGTCAGGTGCCACAAACATAGACACCAGAAAGAAGGGCCACTGCTACTACTTTGGGTGGATTATTCGTTATGGTACAATCTTCTCGAGAAATACAGCTGATGATGATGATGATCTTTGGTTTGTGGGGCGCTCAACTGCTCATCAGCTCCCATACAATGTCCCACTTTTTACACAGTCCAGTTTGTTTACACAGTGCAATCTAGCCACTGTCACGAATGATGATGATGATGATGATGAAATGATGAGGACAACACAAACACCCAGTCCCCGAGCACATAAAATCCCCAACCCGGTCGGGGATCGAACACGGGACCCGGTGAACCAGAGGCAGCAAGAAAAAGAAAATTAGGAATACGTGTGTTTCCAAACAACAGTAATCCTATCGGCACTGTTAAAGAATTTAAAAATATTATCCATTCCTTCTTTTAATACATATATATATATATATGCAATGTTGGTTTTCGTAGACAAGAATCAACACAGACTTGACATTTTCTGTTTCCACTACAACTACCACTCTCACCACACAGATAATTTTAAAGTTCCAACACACTGTTTAAAACACTATCCCCGAAAGCCATAGGATATGGCGTTAAAATGTATAATGAAATAAGTTAACAATGTACTTAACATAGAGCTTGGTTCACTGGAAAGATTGCTACTTATTCTTCCGGGGGAAAATTACAATTTCACTATTGAAGAATTCATTGAGAACAGTTTCACAATTTGAACGAGGGAACTACATATTATTTGTGCATTTGTATCTCAAAAATGTATATAAAATAATGTTAACTTTTGCATTCTCCTTAAAATTTTCGTATTGTAAAACTTGACATGTCTCCTACGCATCACATCTAATGATTTGAAAATTGTGTAGTATGAGATGAATAAATCACACTTCATATACAGAACGCGAGGTCTAAAGTGTAAGTTGTGAGTCAGGCGCACTCCATTCTAACGGCCACTGGCAGCGGAAAGGGAAGGAAAAGAGTTCTCACAAGACACTGTCAAGCTAAAGTCATATATTTCAAACGTCGCGCCATTAAAAATGGGTTGGAAAAAACCATTCACACAAAATATTTGTGGAACATCTGCAATTGCCTTGTCTATGTGACAAGAGGAGGAGAGAGGTGTGTAACCGCTGATGACCGCGCACTTGAGCGCCCCACAAACCAAACAAACCAACCAGGTGTGTAACTCTCACAAACCGTTGCTGTTCCCAGGTTCTCACTGCAGGTGCCTATATATGTGGAGATCGTAACAAAACATTACATCTCTAACAAGCTCGCAGATATTTCGTCATACGTTGAGTAACTGCATAGTGGTATGGATTTTGAATAACCAGATTCACCTCTATGGCTTCAATCAGGTCTAGACTTGTAGTGCGAAATTATCATACCAGTTGAAAAATATGGTATTATCCATTCATGGTTTGCTGTTAATGCAGAAATTACGCAGTTACAGTTACCGGTTCTTATAACAATGTTTTGGAGAACACGCTTGTTCCTGTGACCCATCTTGGGGAACCCTTCGTGACGGCAGGCTTCTTTTTGCTTGTAGACTGGTATAACCTTTGATTAACCATTGTGCAAAACAGGTATTTACAATTTTTTACGTGAATATAGATTGCCCTGATCGCCGCTGGGTAGTATGAACCAAAACACATTACATCAGTTTTCTAGCATTTTTGCATTTCTGTTCAAATCCTGTATGCTAGTTGCATCTTCTCTCGAAAACGATGCGTCTCAGCTTTTTCGGGCAGTATGCGTTTTAGGCAAACTGATGAGGCCGAAATGACTGATGAACCTTTCATTGGCTGGAAGCTACCGAAAAAGGAAAACAAGGAAATCTACTTTAGCATTTCAGACCGTACTATGATACAATACTATTGTCACTGAACAGAGCACCGAACATGTCCATTTTAGCTGTTAGGCGCTGTTTTTTATTTGACGCCAATTCGACGATACCAAAAAAAACTCTTCTTGGGACAGATGATTTCATCATGCTTAAGAAAAGATAAAGAGTTTTATAGGATAAGTGGGCGAAAAACTTTTAAATCCCTTTCAAATATGAATAAACGTTTCCGTCACTTAACATGCAAAATTAGTAGAAAATGTAAGTTTCTCTGTTTCTGTTAATACTTTTAGTCATGATCTAAGAACAATAGTGTATGCCTTTGTCCATTTTGCCTATCTTGAAGAATTTTTGAATCGGTTTGAATTGGCATGGTTCGCTGACTTTTATCTTTCGTATCATCTACCACTGCAGGACACAGTTGAAAGACACTGCCTTTAAAACAAGTAAGGAAGTAGAGATAATTTTGGTGGCCACTGTGGTCAAGTCACTGGCCCTTCCATACCAAGCCATCGAATAACAATAATTTCATATAATTTATTTAACTGTTCAGACTTTATTCCACGAGCCATCAGTCTCCTAACTTGTTTGATGTGGCCCGCCACGAATGCCTCTCCGGTGCCAATCTCTTCATGTCAGAGTAGCACTTGTAACCTACGTCCTCCGTTAGTTGCTGGATGTATTCCAATCACTGATTTCCTCTACAGTTTTAACCCTCTACAGCTTCCTCTAGTACCATAGAAGTTATTCCGCGATGTCTTAACAGATGTCCTACCATCCTGTCCCTTCTTCTCTTCTTGTCAGTGTTTTCCATATATGTCGTTCCGCGTCTATTCTCCGGAGAACCTCCTTATTCTTTATTTAATTAACCCCACTTCTGCAGCACCACATCTCAAACGCTTCGATTCCTTTCTGTTCCTGTTTTTCCATACTCCAAGTTTCACTATAATACACACACCAAAAAATGTTTTGCATCACCCCGATTCCCTGAACTCCTGTAGACAGACGTTGACTGTGGATATTGTATTACAGACACAGTCCCTTTGACTCTTCAGAGCTGTCACTAAACCCGCCCGAAGGTGTAAACAACCATGCATGGGCAGCGCCTATTAGACGGAGGGGGTCCGACAGCCGATCAGTTCCAGTCATTCCACAAGGAAGGAGGTACACGGCTCGTGTTGTTTGTAGTCCAACAATGCCTAGACGGTCAATACCGCGATTTGATCGCGTCTGCATTGTTACTTTGTGCCAGGAAGCGCTCTCAACAAGGGAAGAGTCCAGGCATCTCGAAGTGAACCAAAGAGATGTTGTTCGGACATGGGCCGGCCGGTGTGGCCGAGCGGTTCTAGGCGCTACAGTCTCGAACTGAGCGACCGCTCCCGTCGCAGGTTCGAATCCTGCCTCGGGCATGGATGTGTGTGAGGTCCTTAGGTTAGTTAGGTTTAAGTAGTTCTAAGTTCTAGGGGACTGATGACCTCAGATGTTAAGTCCCACAGTGCTCAGAGTCATTTGAATAATTTTTTGTTCGAACATGGCGGAGATACAGAGAGACTGGAACTGTCGATGAGGTGCCTCGCTCAGGCCGACCAAGTGCTAGTGCTACAGTGGATGACCGCTACCTACGGTATGGCTCCGAGGAATGCTGACAGCAATGCCACCATCTTCAATAATGCTTTTCGTGCAGGACGTCGTGTTACGACTCAAACTGTGCACAATAGGCTGCATGATGCGCAAATTCACTACCCACGTCCATGACGAGGTCCATCTTTGCAACCACGACACCACGCAGCGCGGTACAAATGGGCTCCACAACATGCCGAATGGACCGCGCAGTACTGGCGTCACCTTCTCTTCACCGATCAGTATCGCATATGCCTTCAACCAGACAATCGTCGGAGACGTGTATGGAGGCAACCTGGTCAGGCTGAACGCCTTAGACACACCGTCCAGCGAGTGCAGCAAGGTTGATGGTCCTAATGGCTCTGAGAACTATGGGACTTAACATCTGAGGTCATCAGTCCCCTAGAACTTAGAATTACTAAACCTAACTAACCTAAGGACATCACACACATCCATGCCCGAGGCAGGGTTCGAACCTGCGATCGTAGTGGTTGCGCAGTTCCAGACTGAAGCCCGTAGAACCGCTCGGCCACTCTGGCGGGCAGCAAGGTTGAGGTTCTCTGCTGTTTTGGAGTGGCATTATGTGGGGCCGACGTACGCCGCTGGTGGTCATGGAAGGCGCCATAACGGCTGTTCGATACGTGAATGCCATCCTCCGACCGATAGTGCAACCATATCGGCAAAGTATTGGAGAGGCATTCGCCTTCATGGACGACAATTCGCACCCCCATCGTGCACAACTTGTGAATGACTTCCTTCAGGATAACGACATGGCCAGCATGTTTTCCAGACAAGAACCCTATCGAACATGCCTGGGAGAGATTGAAAAGGGCTGTCTATGGATGACGTGACCCACCAACCACTCTGAGGGATCTACTCCGAATCGCCATTGAGGAGTGGGGCAATCTGGACCAACAGTGCCTTGGTGAACTTATGGATAGTATACCACGACGAATACACGCACGCATCAATGCAAGAGGACATGCTACTGGGTATTAGAGGTACCGGTGTGTACAGCAGTCTGGACCACCACCTCTGAAGGTCTCGCTGTATGGTGGTACAACATGCAATGTGTGGTTTTCATGAGGTATAAAGTGGGCATAAATTACGTTTATGTTGACCTCTATTCCAATTTTCTGTACAGGTACCGGAGCTCTCGGAACCGAGGCGATGGAAACCTTTTTTTTGTTGTGTGTACAGTGCAGTGCTCCAAACGTATATTCTCAGAATGTCTCCGCAGATCGTCTTTCATTATCGGAAACAGATGGAAGTCAGACGGTGCTAAATCTGGACTGTATGGAGGATGTCGTACGGTGGCGATATTCAGTCTCTGAAGTTTTGCTGGGGTGGCACGTGAAGCGTCTGGTTTGGCATTGTCATGCTGCAGGAAAACATTTCCCTTTTCCTTTCGTTTCAGAGTTCGCAGCGTTGTGATGTAACGCTCTGAATTTATTTTGTTCCACGATTAAGGAAATCAACGTGGATAACACCATCTGAGTCCCAGAACACTACCATCCTGATTTAGGTTTTCCGTGATTTCCCTAAATCACTCCAGGCAAATGCTGGGATGGTTCATTTGAAAGGGCACGGCCGACTTCCTTCCACGTCCTTCGCTAATCTGACGAGACCGATGACCTCGCTGTCTGGTCTCCTTCCCCAAACCAACCCAACCCAACCCAGAACACTGTGGCCATGATTTTTCCAGCTGAGGGCTGCGTCTTGAATTTCTTTTTTTGGGGCGAGCCTTTGTGTCGATATTCCACAGCCTGACGTTTCGTCTCCGGGTCGTAATGGTGTACCCACGTTTCGTCTCCTGTAACAGTTGAATGGAGAAAGGCGTCACCTTCATTCTCGTAATGCGACAGGTGTTCCTGGCAAATTTCAAGTCCGTGCGCTTTCATTTCAGGAGTCAGCATCCGGGGTACTCAACGTGCACAGATCTTCTGATAGCCAAGCAAAGCAATTATGTGACCCACACGTTCTTGTGAAATGCCGATTGTGCTTGCAGTTTCTCTCTGAGTGATACGACAATCGTCCTGAATCAGTCTGTCAACATTTTGCTTGTGAAACTCGGTGGTTGCTGTCACAGGACGTCCAACTCTTTGTTTGCCACGCAGTTCAGATGTTATCGCCCCAACATCTTTCAACATACTCGCCCAACGACGCACAGTACTCACATCAACACAATCATCATAAACTGTTCTCATTCTCTGATGAATCTCCTTTGGGGTGACACCTTGTGCTGTCAATAATTCAGTGACTGCACGTTGCTTAAATCGCATTGACCGACTATCTGCGCAGAGTTGCATGCTGTACACTGTAACAACAACGCTAAAGCCGTCGCCACACGGACCGTGCTGTCGAACGTTAACGTTTGGCCTGCCAAGTTCAACGTGCTGCTGAACGCTCAGGAACGATGCGACTTGTGCATACGGTACGTGGGCTCCAACGTGGTACACGCAATGATAACGCACTCCAGCGGCAGTTGTGGGATGTTTCTAGTTCGTAAATCACACTGTTTGCTAAACGGGCGCACATAAAATTCCCACGTTAGCTCTATTAAAACGCAGATTTCCTCCATCGTCCATATGCTAGTCACGTTGTTCTATATGTAATATACACAAATAAAAACTTTAATGTCCAAGTACATGTTTTAAGACGAAAAGGAAAGTACGTACCGTAAGCACAATCAATAAGCACACAGAATTATAAAAGTTCCATTACAACAGTCCGGTACAATTTTGGAATACTTCTCCGCATAACATAAACATTATTTCATCATTCCCACATTATAGTAAAACTCCAAGGTCATCCTTACTTAATCACTGTTCCTACCTATTAGCACAATCTTTGCAACATGTGAATTACCAAACGTAAAAGATAAACGAGCAAAATATCTTTAAACAAGTAGCGCAAGCAGTCCTGTAGATTAATCCAAGCGAACAAACTCACTCCTCAAAAAGGTGAACTTATATTTAAATAACATCAAATATTATAATATATACTTACATTAAACTAATAACAAAGCATCAGAACCTATTAGAAACGCGAATGTTAGAGAAAAAATTGTTGGCTAGGGGGAGACGCGAACTACCAACATCTTATTCGGTTATTTTAAATATCAGTGACACTGCTGACTACGCTGAACCAACAACACAGAAATTGGAGCCCATATTAGCCTGTTCTCTCTTGCTAAAAGATTTAATCGTAGCTGTGTTACTAATTGAAATTTAATTATAACAATTTGTACCAAGAACAATGCATTTGTGGTGGATCCTCAGTGTATCGTTGCCTTCAAATGGCATAGTCTTATAATACGCAAGATGCAATAATTCTTTTGCCACGAATATGATAGTTCTTATTATTTTACTGCAACGAATCACACAGTCAACAAGGTGTTTTCGAGTGATTCCCAATTTTATGGTGCTCAGAAACGGCATATACACGTATAGGCTTGAAACGAATGCCAATATGGCGCCTCACAACTCCGTGCTAAAGGGAGTTGGCGTGCGTGTGACGTAGGTGACAATGTGCCACCTGATTGGTCAGCGCTCAGACGCACGCTCAGAATATCTGACATGCTAGATATTGCTCTGCACGCTCGGAAAGACTCCCGAACGTCCTATTCCACACTATGACGTCGGAAACTCGGCACGCTCAACGCTAAACGTTCGGATGCACAGTCCATGTGCCGACGGCTTAAGCCTTAAGGCTTCCCGCCAACTGGAGCTATAGAGAAGAGGCTACGGAACAAGCCAGTACCAGCCACATACCAATGCTGCCAACTGTTGAAGAGTTACGAAGGTGGAGGCATTACTTTTCAGTCAACCCTCGTAGATATGTGAATTTATAACTCTGTAACAAAGGTATTTTCGTGATTTTTATATATATATATATATATATATATATATATATATATATATAGGGTTCGTCAAAAAAATGTATACACACTTTGAAGCATCATAGAAAATTTATTTCCCGTTCTACAATGTTAAATTTCTGGAAATGGAAAGCTTAAAGTCCAATTGGAAAAATGAATGTACTTTGCTAATGTGATTAATGTTCAAACTGGTGGCCTTCAGCATCAATACATTTCTGAGTACGAGTCACCACTGATTCTGTACATCGTACCAAAGTGTCCAATGAGATTTCTACGCACACCGCCTGAATCTCATTCCAAAGTGTGTCCAGGTTACGTGGTTTACGTTTGTACAGCTCATCTTTTACTGTGCCCTATAAGAAACTGTGCCCTATAAGAAGAAATCCAGCGGCATGAGGTCTGGAGAGCGTGCAGGAAACTCGATTGGTCCCCTGCGTCCTATCCACTGGCCTGGCACATTGTGATCCACATATGCTCATACATCCCTATTATAGTGCGGCGAGGCGCCATCTTGTTGGAAATAAAACTCATCATTACCGTATAATGCACGAATGGCAGGGAATATGGAGTCAGCAAGCATTGTTAGGTACGTTTCTCCAGTAACAGTACCTTCAAAGCGGAAAGGCGCAATGAGTCCCCTTGCAGACAAACCACACCACACATTTACACCAGGCAAATTCACAGCCTTTTCAACTGTAATGTGAGGATTATCTTCAGCCCAGTACACACAATTGTGCCTATTGACAGTTCCATTGAGTTTGAATTGGGCTTCATCCGACCAAATTATGCTACTCATAAATCCCGGTTCACGTATCACCATCTCCTGAACCCAAATTTTTGGCCCAATTAGTTTTTGTGAAATCGAGTGATAAACTGTGTCAAAGCAGTCGACACACCATGTGTCTGAACAGGCGAGCACTGAAATGATGATAAAATCGCGCACATCGCGGAATGCGGGGAGCACGTCTCTGTAGCAGCGAAAGGGTTAATGCGGCCGTAGTGGCTTTACTTCATAAACTGCGCGCTCCCCCCTAAACGTAAGTTAGCGAACTATACTATGGCGCTGCTTCTCTTGGTGCGTACAACTGGCAACGCAGCAATATCCCGCGTCTGGGCGGGCATGCGCGAACCGCCAAGATAAAAGAATTGAACTATAGCACTTACATTACTCTCACGTGCCACTTGCCTTGAAGATTTTTGAGGCAAACGCTGAAACAAAGACCGCAGTAGTGGAATCATGACTTGTAGCTGTACGAGGTCGCCCTGCTCGACATTTATGCACATCACACACTGTTCAATCAATTTCGAATTTGTCTCGTAGACGTGTAATTGTTAACCTTGAAGGTGGTTCTGTACCACACTCACTTCTCCACTGTCTTCGAACCGCAGCTACATTATCAAACTTCCAGTACCACTTAATTATCTGCTTACGCGCTTCGAAGCTCAAACGCACGTCCGCCATGTTGCAGTTACTTCCTTGCCACTGCTGCCACCTGCTGAAGAAACATAACATTACTTTCACACAGATATTTAACCTTGTAGAACGGGAGATAAATTGTCTATGACAGTTCAAAGTGTGTATACATTTTTTTGACGCACCCTGTATATTTTGTAGTTTGCAAACTTGGAGGTCTTCGTTTATCGTACGTCAAATAAATTGGTAATAAGCGTTATAGTGAGTGTGTGTGTGTGTTGTGTGTTTAGGCGCGCTGGGCACGGCGGCGTCCGGCTGGCTGACGAGCGCGCTGCTGCTGGGTCGGGCGCTGCCCACGCGGCCCCACCTGCTGCTGCTCAGCCTCTCCCTGACGCAGCTGGCGCGCGTGCTGCTCGCCGGATTCCCCTTCTCCGCCACGTCGGCGCTCTCCGGCAGGTAAGGCCGGTATTATACACTATCAAATTTCTTTGTCCAATATCTTTGTCAAAGACATTTGATGGTGTAATAGGGAACTTTGTCAAATGTCGTCCAATATTTGATCAACTCTAGGGCCTCGCTGTCGATTTGATCAAAGAAGTCGCTTCTCTTCTGTTCACTGCAATGTGACATGCTGCCGCATGGAGCGCTAGCATCGCTACAGCAGTCTGTCGTCTGCAGTGTTTTAATAAACATTGCCGGTAAATACATTTGGAGTGTGCCGACAACCACAAAATTAATAGAGATGTATGAAGCTGATGAGGCGCTTTACAACGTGAGGCACACTGAATACAAAAAAAGATTGGAGACCTGACCTGACCTAACATAACCTGACCTAACCTAACCTGACCTAACCTAACCTAACCCTCTCCTGTAGCAAGGAATTGGAGTGTTACAGTGAGCCTGTCTTCTGCAAATGTAGCAGTTCTTAAGTGAATATTGTGCTTTGTGATATGAGGATACACTTCATTGAGCACATACAGCAATGTATGCTCACCCATTCTTAAGTAACTGATGTACGACTGGATGTCCTCCACTAAAAGCTCACGTAACAAGTTTTGTTGAATGCTTTTATCGTGCCGTCGTAAAACCCACAGCTTCATCCAGGTATGATTACTTTTTTCCCCCATTTCTCTTCCGCATGTGCACACAGTGCAATTGTGGTACATGCAACTGCTGCGGTGAATATCAAGTTGTTGTTGTCAGCCATCTTGAACTTTATCGAAAAATATGATGACAGTGTAATACCCCTTCAAACATCTTTGTCAAATATATTTGATGGAGTATTTGATCACATCTTTGATCACATATTTGACAAAGAAATCTCATAGTGTAATACTGGTCTAAGCACTGGCATTACGTCACTCTGAATCCCACATTCTCCTGCAGGCTGTCTTCTGCTGACTCAGGAAAACGGTTGAGCCCAGGAGGCTGAGTGGGGAATAGTATGGACCAATAACCGACCAACTGTCCAACTTGCAGTTGATTGAACCTGCCCATACAGGTCATCGGCTTTGACCAGTAGCGTAATTAAGTTGTGGCGACTCATATCTTTCACGCACAAAGAAAGACTGCACAGAATGCCAAAACATTACACAACTGGCAATTAAAATTGCTACACCAAGAAGAAATGCGTATGATAAACGGGTATTCATTGGACAAATACAGTATACTAGAACTGACATGTGATAACATTTCCACACAATTTGGGTGCATAGATCCTGATAAATCAGTACCCAGAACAACCACCTCTGGCCGTAATAACAGCCTTGATACACCTGAGCATTGATGGCTTGGATGGCGTGTACAGGTACAGCTGCCCATGCAGCTTCAACAGGATACCACAGATCATCAAGAGTAGTGACTGGCGTATTGTGACAAGCCAGTTGCTCGGTCACCATTGACCAGACGTTTTCAGTTGGTAAGAGATCTGGAGAATGTGCTGGCCAGGGCAGCAGTAGAACATTTTCTGTATCCAGAAAGGCCCGTACAGGACCTGCAACATGCGGTAGTGCATTATCCTGCTGAAATGTAGGGTTTCGCAGGGATCGAATGAAGGGTAGAGCCATGGGTCGTAATACATCTGATATGTAACGTCCACTGTTCAAAGTGTCGTCAATGCGAGCAAGAGGTGACCGAGACGTGTAACCAATGGCACCCCATACCATCACGTCGGGTGATAAACCAGTATGGCGATGACGAATACACGCTTCCAATGTGCATTCACCGCCATGTCGCCAAACACGGATGCGATCATCACGATGCTGTAAACAGAACCTGGATTCATCCGAAAAAATGACGTTTTGCCATTCATGCACCCAAGTTCGTCGTTGAGTACACTATCGCACGCGCTCCTGTCTGTGATGCAGCGTCAAGGGTAACCGCACCCATGGTGTCCGAGCTGATAGTCCATGCTGCTGCAAACGTCGTCGAACTGTTCGTGCAGATGGTTGTTGTCTTGCTAACGTCACCATCTGTTAACTCAGGGATCGAGACGTGGCTGCACGATCCGTTACAGCCATGCGTATTAGATGCCCGTCATCTCGACTACTAGTGATACGAGGCCGTTGGGATCCAGCATAGCGTTCTGTATTACCCTCCTGAACCCACTGATTCCATATTCTGCTAACAGTCATTGGATGTCGACCAACGTGAGCAGCAATGTCGCGATACGATAACTCGCAATCGCGATGGGCTACAATCCGACCTTTATCAAAGTCGGAAACGTGATGGTACGCGTTTCTCCTCCTTACACGATGCATCACAACAACGTTTCACCAGGAAACGCCGGTCAACTGCTGTTTGTGAATGAGAAATCGGTTGGAAACTTCCCTCATGTCAGCACGTTGTAGATGTCGCCACTAGTGCCAACCTTGTGTGAATGCACTGGAAAGCTAACCATTCGCATATCACAGCATCTTCTTCCTGTCGGTTAAATTTTGCGTCTGTAGCACGTCATCTTCGTGGCCTAGAAATTTTAATGGCCATTAATGTATATTTTAGATCTGTATTAATTTTTAGTATACAGGCTACGACGACACATTAATCTCTAGCATAGACCATGTTGTAGTATAGGTTGGAAGGAGCCAGTTTTAAATGTCAGTAGGCAATGCTTAGGAACGTGATACCATAACAATAATTATTATCATGGCGTGCATTTTAGGGACGTTAAATTTTGATGAATGATTTTTCATCTCAATTTTGACGGTATTACAGGTCAAAGAAGATCTGTGGTATCGGGTGTTTCCTAAATCATGCTCCTACATATCACTCTGGTGAATTCTGCCTTGTTTACGCTTAGGGTTCTATCTGTTGATGTTTGGCTTCGTATTCTTCTAGGAAACCACTCGATTTTCGTAGCTGTGGCATGCATTTCAACTTGTGCTACCTTTTAACACAATGCATTTGCAATACTGACTAATGAGCAACTACTAAATTAACTCCAGACCTGCCACTATTTCAGATGAAACTTTAAGTAAATGACCTCTTTGCCGGCCGGTGTGACCGACCAGTTCTAGGCGCTTCATCTGAGGTAATCAGTCCGCTAGAACAGAGAACTATTTAAACCTAACTAACCTAAGGACATCACACACATCCATGCCCGGGGCAGGATTCGAACTGCGACCATAGCGGTCGCGCGGTTCCAGACTGAAGCGCCTAGAGCCGCTCGGCCACACCGACCGGCAGATGGAATGAGCAAGGAAAATCAGCGGCATGAAAAGCGGATAGATCTAAATTTGTTGGAAGGTTTCAGATAAAGCGCATTTCATTTACACAGGGAACCACACACAGACCTCTAGTGCGAACTATTCTACGGTACTGTACCGATGTCCGGAGTCCACATTATGTCTGCCGTTTAAAGAATGCAAAGACGTGCTGTTACGGTAGTAACAGGTCAGCATAATCGCTACGAAAATGTAACTGAAATCACTTGCTAACTCAAATGGAAACCTTTTCTTAGAAAAGGCGCCCTGTTTTTCGAAACCTTGTCCTCTAGGTTTGAAAAACTCTAGTTAAAGTGACTACCTGTGTTGTGATCTGTGGACGTCCACTTTGATAAAAAAAAAAAACTCGCTGCCACTGAAAAAGACTAATAAAGGGGTCCTGGTAGGACGGAAGCGTGGATTCTAAGACACCACACACACAATGACAGTAACACAGAAAAGTGAATACTAAAATATATTACAGTACTTAACTTTGGTAACGCTCGTTACAGCAACTGTAGAATGCATATTTAGCCTATTGTCCTGTGTAGACTGCAGTTCCATGAACACAAACTAAATAATGTTCTCTCAACTACAGACGGAAGAAAACTAATCTTACATCTCGTACTAAAATCAGTCGCTGATAATGGCACCAAAATAAACGCAATTCTGTCAGTCCAACATCCAACAGCCAATGGTCATACAGCCAAAGACAACACAAGTGCAAAGTAAGATGGAACATTTATACCTACTAGAATGTCTCATTAAGTGTAACGTTATAACGATATAATCTGTAATGCTATAATACTGTGAAGTTTAATTATTTATTGCGTTTAATATTGTCCACCGCGTGAAGTGTGATTTACAACGTTAAGAACAACTTTGGTGGACAACGTTCTGTGCAAGTGCATTGTTTCTTTGCATATAACGTTTGGCTATCTAAGAACTAGTGTTTCCTGCGGACGGTAGTTAATTGTTTCCTGAAGATGGCCCAATAAGCCGAAAATTACTTGCAAATACACAATAATCAACCGGACAAAAACAATTTACTTCTTATTCAATCTTTAAAAACTGTCGTAGCTTAAAATGTATAAGCAGTGAAACAGGGATTTTATACCATTATTAAATCGAATTCTAAATTATTATATACATTTTACTTATACGCACATACTCCTACCTATATAAGCCGTACCAACATAATGCAAAGACTGTGCACGCACCTAAACTTAAGATACAATTTTTTCCTTACTTTGTTATTAAAATAATGAACAAGACAACGAATTCTTTACCTATACGTACAGTACAGACACAATCCAAAAATGAACTGTGCACAAACACAAACAAACAGCATCCAAAACCCAGCTGCAACCAAGTGACATAATAATAGCATCTACTTTAAACTAAATTATATTTTGCATGCGTGAGGATAATAATGGGCAGATACAAAATTCCGTCTCAAGCCCTCAAGCCATTTATATATATATATGAATGCATTGAAAATATACGCATCAGTTCTCATACATTCGTGTAGTGAAGTACAAGAAGTCAATACCTATCAAGAATATGAATAACGGCAGTATATCAGACCTCCTTTGCACCTGTTCAAAGTGCAATATGTTATAGCCAAGTACACATCCTAAAGTGTACACCGGAACCGATTCACTTGTGAAAGATAGCAGAAACAAAAATAGATATACATAATGTCATCATATATCCACGAATTAATAATCAGACTGGCACAAGGGTGGAGGGAGTTGTAGACAGGGATCTACTACTAGACATAGTACAGAGAGTGAATATGAATGATCACGTATGCACTATGGTCAACACTAAGACCATTATTGAATAATTAAACCAACATAGTGCGGGCCAAAAATAAATTTAAAGGATAATATATTGTACAACACCCCTCAAAATGTAAAACCAACAGTTATACAGAGCGAAAAATATGAAGGGTTAAAAAAAACTAGATATAGAGTAATATATCCTTGTGTACCTTCACATAAAGGTCGGACTAAACTGAAAACATCATTAAAAATATCAATAGCAACCTACGTTCAGTACACCCTGTCAATGTGTACAACTAAACCTAGAAGCCAATCTGACAAAAGGAACAGGGATCATATAACATCATACTATGATTGTTTCAAAATCTAAACAAAAATTATACAGTGTACAATAAAATACAAACCATAATGAAAAGGTTACAAGACACATCAACGAGAGGAACGTAATACACCATTTAGTACCTTCACATAAAGTGACATGTACCAAGATAATTTATAGCTTTCTGTACAAGCGTGTGAACATATATTCCATAAGTGCAAATGTAGTATAATGCAAACTTATTATGTGCCACTAGCATCCAATCATACATTCATGCATACTTATAGAAAATAGTTTATTGAAGTGAAAATAACAAGTAAGTATAAAGGACATAAGGGTGAGGGAATTATCATAACTGTAAAATAATAAATTTTACACGATAATTCATGACAAAATCTATACTGTGTATAATATAACGCTGGAATAATGAGAAAGTTGAAAGACACATACACAGAAAAGTAATTCAATTATGTATCTCCAACATAACACGATGAATGCTCGTATACAAAAGTAAGCTTGTAGCCTTTTTTATAACTGTGTGAACAAGATGTCCAAAAATGTAGAAATATTCCATTTTATTCTACACTTGTATTATCTTTGGCTGTGTTATCTTTGGCTTAGTTTTGTGTTCTCTTGGATTGCACTTGTATGTCGGACTGCCAGTATTTCACTTTCTGTTGACCAAGTCATTGATACCTAATACCTTTGTTAAATGTTTCTCTCAATTTGAATTGACCACGGTAACCTTCGTACTTGAAGACTTGTATGTCATGTGATGTTGCCACTGTCAGAAATTTTTTTCGTATATATCAGAAGTATTTGATTGTGTTTTTCTTTGGATCTTGTATTGTGTTTCGATGTTCATAGATTTTTCTTCTATTTTGTTCACATGTGCAGAACCGTAAAATTGGTCTTGACCGAAACCAGTTGTGAATAAATAAAGTTACAAGATAGCTTCGTGTCATCATGTATTTTTCTGAGTTCTATTCATACCTGCAGAATGTTGATTACGGTATAAAATTATCTAGTGTGGTATGTGGTACCATCTGCATTCACCACCCGGTATCCAGCATCATGCGCTGTGGGAATTTGTTTCGTGCGCTATGGTACTGTACAACTTTTTGTGCACTTCAGTAGGACAGCAAAACACGCTTTGAATTAAGAATGCACTCCAGCCTTTCCTCAGACGTTGGTAAGGGCGCTATATCGAGAAGAGTATTAGGATGAGAGTTTGCAGACACAACCACACACACACACACGCACACACACACACACACACACACACATACACTGCCGTATTGCTCTGTTAGTTCTGTCTCTGATCCCTACTCCACTCTCGTTGTTCTCGTAGTTCATTCTTTGCTACAAAATTGCGGAAGTTTGGTCTCTGACCCCTGCTTCGCTATCTTTCTTCTCATAATTTGTTCAACGTGTCCCAGAGACGACATATTACTCTGCTAATTCGATCGCTGACCCCTTGCTCTGCCATCTCGGTTCTCATAGTTTGATCCGTGACCATCAAAGATGTTTCAGTGGTAGTTTAATCTCTGACACTCTGCTCCACCAGCTTCATTCTTGTAATTCGATCACTGGACCTTCCGGAGACATTACAACAGTAGCTTGATCTCTGACACCTGCTTTGTCATCTGCCTCTGGGATATACTGGGTAAATCACCATAAATTTACACTACAAATATTGCGGAAATGGAAAGTGCTATTGATATGCAGTTTTCACGTAATGGGGCTCGTATTGTCAGTCAATCAACAGATTGTAATAATACCTAGGAAGTATATTTTTTGCACAAACATACAGTTTTTAAACATAAATATGCTTATTGACATTAACAAACTAAAGGTGGGGTAAATTGTAAGGTCAGTGGTGCTTGTTGCAGAGTTCTAGTGCGAGTCGTTTACGAGATATCGTCTTTTGAAAAGCTCCCACAATGACACTTGTACAACACCTGTATTAGCACATATTAAAGAGTAACACAGGTTCATACACTAGTTATGTGGACCCTGATCAGTAAAGAGACAATTTACCGTGATATGAACATTGAAAGTGGATTCACCTCGTGATTCTTGAAGTTTTCCCGGCTTACTGAATGTTCGATGAGATTTCGGGATTGCAGCCGGATCACGTTGACTTCTTGCCACGATATTTCTGCTGGCAATCGTCCAGCTATCTTCAGTTGAGTGTCCGTCACTGGAGACTGCAAGTTCCCGTAGTCAACTTTACAGCAAAAACCTGGCGCGAAAACGCATGCGCATTGGCCTCCGTCACAGGAGCGTCCTCTATCGAAATCCGCGCCCTCTGGAGCTGCTGTTCTATGTGTGGAGTGCAGGCGCATGCTTAAAGGTGAAAACTACATGTCCGCCCTCTGTCGGAATGCGCGCTCGAGTCGCTAAAAACAGACGTCAGATGTCGCCAGACGTGTCATTGTGAATAAACTGTCTTCTCTCAGAGGAAATTAGAGAGCTCACCTAGTCCCAAGCCGTGTCCAGTTGAAAACCGCCATCACGATTTATAAGTTGGCCGTAGCTGAGCACTGTATTACCATAAGACATGCTATGTATTTTTCTGCCACGAAAATTTGGGCCCCAATGAAAGCTTTTTGGGATTCAGTAATCAAAAAATCTGTGGAAATACGCCTAGCGCAAAATAAGTCGTCGTTGTCATTTTGTGTCCAATGTGCATAAACAGCCGTATGCGGATCAGACGGTGAGCGATGCTATGATTCGTTTAACTCCGGATCGTGAGATGCGAGAGCGTGCCCTCCAGTGTGAAAACCCAACCCTCTCTGAGGTTTCCGCTACGGCTCAGTCGTTCGAGATGTCGCGAACCAAATTGAGTCAAGGTGTGAGACAACAGCAGTCCAACCCTCTCCTCCACACCAAGCTTCAGACAGTTCACGAGTGGAAGACACGGTTGTGGTGGTCCGCACACGACCACAGCGCTAAGGCGGCCGGACTCGCTCCCAGCACCACCTGCACCAATAAAGTAAACAGCCCGGTAAACAACAACGAATGCGTTACACGCTCCCGTCCTGACCTTACTATTTCATTAATCACGAGCGCCCATACTGCCCAAAACGCTGGGCTACCTTTCGTAATTGCAACAGAAAAGATCACATTGCTTCTGCTCGTAATGCGAAAATTCAGCACAACGATCCTGATGCGGATATGGACGTTGTATCGACTATTTCTGTTGCTCCAAACACGCTTTTCATTTATGTTATGGTTTTTCATTAAGTTCTGCACATGCAGGTGGCTACAGGAGCTGCGGTAACCTTGTTAAACTCTCAAACTTATATGGATTTGAGCTCACCTTCGCTTCTCCCTGTGTCACCAAAGTTAGTAAACTACAAAAAGCAGATTACTCCTATTCTCGCCCAATACTCTGCTCCAGTGAACTACAAGTCAGCATTCCAGTCACTCTCATTTCTTATTGTAGATAACGCACATAAGTAGAATTTTCAGATTAGATGCTTTTAAGTTGTTTGGTTTTACCATTTCAGATGACGTTAATTTAGTGCCTGAACATGTGGCGTATACACAGTTGCATTATGTTCTCATTTTCCCCCTTGTTCTCTCTTGTACTGGGGTGTGCCAAAAATCCACAAGCGCGCGCTACCGTGAAACCTTCTGCTCGGCATCGCTTTTTCCGGACCCGTCCGCTTCCAGTGGTACTCAGGGAACAAATGAAAAAGGAATTAGATCGCTTCACGGAATCCGTCGTTGTTCGGCCTATTACATCAAGTGAATGGTCTATCTTCTTAGCTATAGTAAAGAAACCGTAGTGCCCGTTGCGCCTCTGCGGCGATTTTAAAATGTCTGTGAACGCACACTGTACAGTGGATAAATACCCGATACCGTGTCCGGAGGAACACTCTGCAAATTTATCAGGTGGTCAATATTTCTCAAAAAACTGACTTGTCCGATGCCTATTTAAAATTCCCTTTAGAGACAGTCACAACGTATGTTACTTGACAACACCCCTTTTGGACTGTATCGATACTTCCGGTTGCCTTTTGGAGTCGCCAGCGCTCCCGATATTATCGAACGATCTCTGGAACGACTTACAGCGTCTCTGCCGGGTCGTGCAAACTATTTGGACGACATTGTAGTTCTGGAGCCTTCACTGAGGAACATTTATATCACTTCTGTACCGTTTCTTCTGTCCCCCAAACGGCCGGATTGAAGAGTGATTTAGAAAAATGTCAATTTCTTCAACCTTCTATCATTTACCGTGGGTTTGAAGTTTCTCGCGAGTGTTACAGATGCCTGTGTCAGAATGTTTCTGCCATTCTGTAGCTTCCACGTCCTACGTCACTTAAAGAACTTCAGGTTTTTCTGGGCATTCACATACTACCACAAATTTTTGCCTGGGCCAGCGACAATCGCACAGCTGGTTTGTGCATTGCTGCACAGAGGGACTCAGTTTCGCTGGTCACCGGCTTTTGAAACCTCGTTTTCCACCCTTAAGACCATGTTACAGTCTGCGCCCTGCTTAGTGACGTATCAACCACTTGTCCTCGCGACGGACGCTTCACAGTACGGGTCGGAGGGAGTGCTGGCTCATAGATATCCCGTTGGCTCTGAGCAGTCTATTGCTTATGCCTTAAAAAGTCTGTCTCCTGCTCGGACTAGGTACTCTCAGATAGAAAAAGAAGCTTTGCCCATTGTATATGCAGTGAAGAAATGGTACATGGTACCAAATTCCGCCTTGTCAGCGATCACAAACCACTGGTTTCCTTATTCAGTCCTTCAGCGGCATTATCAGATAAACCGTCACATTGCATTCAACGCTGGGCTCTTTTCCTTTCGCGTTACTAGTAAGAGATTCATTTCCACCCTACAAATCAACTCGCAAATGCCGATGCTTTGTCCCACCTGACTGCCGGTCGGGACCCAGTATTTGATCAGGAGGAATTGCTCTATTTTCTCATTGATGTCGCAGACAGTTGATGGTTTTAATGTCACTAACACAAGGATCATGAAAGCTGTAGCGTTGGACACCGTTTTGGGAAAAGTCATAACATTCGTACAACACGGTTGGCCAGATTCACCATCTTCCCATGCGTCCGATCCCTTCCATAATTATTACATCTTGGGCGGTGATCCCCTCAGTGCTTCGTTGGGGGTTCTCCGTTTATTACATGCAGTGTGTGGTATAGTCAATGCCCACACCGTGGCGCCTGCAGCTGCGTGGCCGCGGTCTTTACCTCATACCGCCAACGGCCGGCACGCCCTGCTTATGCGCAGCTCTGCACAGGTGTACAGCGCAGGCGCGGGCCTCACACACTGAGTGTCTCCGCACTGTCATGGCAACCTAGGCCGGCGTCCTCCCGAGAGATAGTTACGTGAGGCCGCGCCGCCAATCATAACAGGACACGACAAGCGGACTCGGTTATGGCGGGCATATTCCTCCGCCACTCGCACTATACGAGGTGCATTCAAGCTCTAAGGCCCCCGATTTTTTTTCTCCGGACTGGAAAGAGATAGAAACATGCGCATTCTTTTAAAATGAGGCCGCGTTCATTGTCAATACGTCCCAGAGATGGCAGCACCGTACGGCAGATGGAATTTTACCGCCAGCGGTGAGAATGAGAACTGTTTTAAATACTTGAAATGGCGACGTTTTCCTTACTTGAACAGCATGCAATCATTCGTTTTCTTAACTTGCATGGTGTGAAACCGATTGAAATTCATCGACAGTTGAAAGAGACATGTGGTGATGGAGTTATGGATGTGTCGAAAGTGCGTTCATGGGTGCGACAGTTTAATGAAGGCAGAACATCATGTGACAACAAACCGAAACAACCTCGGGCTCGCACAAGCCGGTCTGACCACATGATCGAGATAGTGGAGAGAATTGTTTTGGGGGATCACCAAATGACTGTTGAACAGATCGCCTCCAGAGTTGGCATTTCTGTGGGTTCTGTGCACACAATCCTGCATGACGACCTGAAAATGCGAAAAGTGTCATCCAGGTGGGTGCCACGAATGCTGACGGACGACAACACGGCTGCCCGTGTGGCATGTTGCCGAGCAATGTTGACGCGCAACGACAGCATCAATGGGACTTTCTTTTTGTCGGTTGTGACAATGGATGAGACGTGCATGCCATTTTTCAATCCAGAAACAAAGCGCCAGTCAGCTCAATGGAAGCACACAGATTCACCGTCACCAAAAAAATTTCAGGTAACCGCCAGTGCTGAAAAAATGATGGTGTCTATGTTCTGGGACAGCGAGGGCATAATCCTTACCCATTGCGTTCCAAAGGACACTACGGTAACAGGTGCATCCTACTAAAATGTTTTGAAGAACAAATTCCTTCCTGCACAGCAACAAAAACGTCCAGGAAGGGCTGCGCATGTGCTGTTTCACCAAGACAATGCACCCGCACCACGCAACAGTTTCTTCGTGATAACAACTTTGAAGTGATTCCTCATGCTCCCTACTCACCTGACCTGGCTCCTAGTGACTTTTGGCTTTTTCCGTGGCCGCACATTCACCAGCTGTGCTACTATTGCCTCAGCGATTTTTCAGTGGTCAAAACAGACTCGTAAAGAAGCCTTCGCCGCTGCCATGGAATCATAGCGTCAGCGTTGTGAAAAATGTGTACGTCTGCAGGGCGATTACGTCGAGAAGTAACGCCAGTTTCATCGATTTCGGGTGAGTAGTTAGTTAGAAAAAAAATCGGAGGCCTTAGAACTTGAATGCACCTCGTATAGCCGCATACGCCGCCATGCCTGGCAGTCTCGTGTCGGGCTACCTGCATGCTACATCGACGTCGCGCCCCGGAACGACGCTGCGCTACGACTGTTTACCATACCGGACTTGGACTCTGCAGCCCAGTCGGTGCTCTTGATCAAGCACAAAGTTGTGTTAGTATTGTGGAACTGTTGGCAATAAACAGAATTTGAAACTCACACCAATCGTTATTTGTTGTTTCTCCAATTACAGATACAACACAGATCAAAGGGTGTATCACACACAAAGTATTGGCCCGTTGACACGTTTTTACCCGAATAGGACCGTAATGTTACCCACTTGATTGCCTCCTGTACACAGTGCGCGACGCATCAAGCAGCTCCCCAGGTGTTGTTGTCGCCTTGGTCTACGTCGTTGCATGCATGCGACCGTATACATGTAGACTTTGCTGGCCCCTTTCTCAACGCTCATTGGCTGTTGGTCGTTGACGCATATTCTCGTATTCAATACGTTGTTCACAGTTTCCACATCCACAACTGATACCATCGCAATCCTGTCCAAAAGTTTTTCACTTGAAGATTCGTCCACAACGTTAGTGTCCGATAATCGTCCACAATTTTCATCGCAAGAGTTTTTAGCATTTTTTTTATTCCTTTGGTATCCATCACACCCTCATCCTGCCGTGGAAGACCAGTGCAATCTTTCAAAACTCAGATGAAAAAGTATGTTGCGAACTCTTCATCCGACATTGCCTTAGATTGGTTTCTCTCCTCGTATGGATTCACGCCGTTCGGCGAGAAGAGCCTGATGGAGCTACTCCACAGGCGCCAGCCGAGGACGCTGCTACACCTTTTGCGTCCTCCACCTGGACATCAACCGGTCCAGTTGCCATGCCTCTTTCGGCTAGATGTGGCTGTCTGGGGCCCTAAATGGGTTACACCTGTCACCGCCCGTTGCCGGAGCGGCGTCTCTGCAACATGCCTCTGTTCAAGGCACCATGTTCAGCTTCGCCTTCGCATGGACAGCTGATGTCACACCAATGCCTACCTGTTGCTACCAGTTCTCCACTCCCATGTGGGTGAGGCATCTGTCCTTGGTGGCCAAAGCAGCAGAACCTCTATTGCTTCCGACATCATCATCAGGGATTCTGTCACCCATTCCTGAAAAACTACTAATACCAGTATCATCAGCACCACGAGTACCATCACCAGAGCCAATGCCCGATGTCGACATGGAAATGGCCTCAGCTTTGCACTTGCAAGTCTTGCCGTATGGTTTGACACAGGAAGGCGGGTGCAGTACGTGTCTGCTCCCAAAGCACTACAGACCATACGCTCCTGTTGCAGCACGCCACCTTAGCCAGAGCTCAGTGGACAATATGGACGTCTCAAGAACCGCCTCAGAGAGGAGGGATGCAGTGACGCGTGCATGTACTTTCAAAAGGCCACACACGTAGCAGTGTTATGTCGACCGCAGAGGGCACCTTAGACGTGTGTGTGTTTGTGTGTGTGAGAGAGAGAGAAAGAGAGAGAAGTCATCGTCAAAGCCTGCCACAGGCCCAGTGTATTTAAGCTAGCCTCAACCTCAGAGCTCTATGTGCATTTCTAGAGCTATTGTGTACATAATTGGTTCCTGCTGAATGTTACTTCAATACTGTGTTCAGGTTGTTAACGCTTCTGTGGAATAAAGTTGTGTTTAATCTAATGTTTGTGTTGCACTTATACCTAATTACAACAGTTTGTTTACGCACATGTTGCCACCTTAACGAAGTATATGCTAAAAACTAACATCTTGTGTCTGAGAGAGAGAGAGAGAGAGAGAGAGAGAGATAACATATGTATGACGTGTGTGTGTGTGTGTGTGTGTGTGTGTGTGTGTGAGTGAGTGGGTTGGTAGATGTGTCAGTGGTTATGCAGAGCGACTTGTAGAAAGTTGAATATGAATGTAATAACTGTCGGAGAGTGGTTGAATGTTTCAGTGATCAGCTAATTTGAGTTTTGGTTTAAATTTTTGTGGAGGGGTTCATGCACGAGTCAATGGCAAGTACTTGGGCAGTATATTATGGTAATAATCCTCTGTTGGAATGTGAGTCTATTATTTTATCTATCGATGCAAATGGTGGGTTGTATGTCATGTGTAACTGATCATTCAACATGTGGTGTTTTTTGTATGTGGTAGTTTTCTTACAGGGTTAGGAGGTATTTTTATTGTTGATTCTAATTATTTTCATGTCTTCTTCTCTAGAAGATGGTTTGTGATTGTGTTCCCTTAGCAGTTCTGCAAAAACGGAGTGCTTTATCCCGTACTTTCATGCTCTCATATGTTTTCTGAGTCAGACATCAAACGATCTGCCTGTTTATCGTATGTATCTGCTATTACAATTGTTACACTGTGGTCGATACATACCTCTTCTGGTATGCGTCTATGTCTTTTGTCGGCTTTGGTATGTATTTTTGGATAGTATTGACTGTTGTGGATGCTATGTTTATGCCCTGTCTTCAGAAAATGTTGCTGATTTTATGTGTGAGCTTGTGTTTGTATGTCACTGTGTACTCTAAAAATGGTTCAAATGGCTCTGAGCACTATGGGACTTAACATCTATGGTCATCAGTCCCCTAGAACTTAGAACTACTTAAACCTAACTAACCTAAGGACATCACACAACACACTGTGTACTCTGTTGAATGGCCAAGTACACATGACAAACAACGCACTGTTTACATTAATAGACAACGTGATAGAGTAACACTTCAACAGATGATTATTATCATAATGACACCACGCAACCCTTTTCCACTCACTCGTCCATGAACCCCTCCACAAAACATTTAAACAAAAGCTCATATCAGCTCAACAGCAAAATTTTCAATCAATCTGTGACAACTATTACATTTATGTTCAGCTTTCTAGAATTCACCGTGAATAACCACCGACACATGCACACCCCACCCGCAACACACACATAAAGCAAACAGCATATACTTCATTACATTGGCAACAGGTACGTAAACAAACCAAACTGAAAGAGCAGGCAGAAAACTTTTCGATAAAACATTTAAACTAGTGACAGAAGATTAATAATGCAATGCAGCAGTTAGCTCTAAGAACATGAAAATTCTGAAAAAAACGTTAGTAAAATGAAAAATGTGCTTATGTTGCATAAGTGATGTTATAGTGCGACCTCTATCATTTGAGCATATGAGAGGAAACGCAGATGCAGCGAAAATCTCGAATAACTGTAAGTAGGCCTACAGTAATCAGTTATTTATGTAAAAAACAAGGCGTAAACTCTTTTATAATTTACGAATATCGATATCAAAACAAACTGTGTCATTCCAGATTCCATAAAGATGCCTTAAAGTGAAAGATGAAACGCGTCCGGAACAAATAAAATAAAATGCTACATGAAACAGGTGATTTTTATTTACAAGATAAATATTTCTGTGCTTGCTGCGGATGACAGCAAACTTGTCTTTCCTTTCTTCAACCATTCTGTCATCATCAAGATCTCAGATAGTGTATGAAAGCCATCATGTGCGCTTAGATGCGTCTTTCTCTCATATGACAGGGCTCATTCTTCATACCCACATCGCAGTCCGAGTATGTCAAAATGCCCTTTGTAGCGTCGGGCTGAATAGGAGCTGATGTTCAGTAGTCTCCGATCGCCCCTCCGAAGCGTCTGTTAGTTACGCTCATTCATTAGTGCAACGTTGGCATCGCTCTTCATACTATCGAACCCCGTGACTGAATAGGTAAGTAGTCGAAATTATCGTAATATTTCATTCCAGATGTCGGCAACGATTATGTGTTCTTGGGGCACAAATTCGTTGTCATGATACTTCGGCGAGAAATTGGATTTTGACTTAATGTGTCTGCGCGTGTGTGGGAGGGGGGGGGGGGGGGATGGGCGGGAGAGCCATTCCAGGGCAAGGACGTCGCCATTCTACTATTTTTGCTTATTGTTAGTTACGAGGTGAACTACTAAAGTTTCATCGCTCATCACAATAGAGCCCAGAGAACTGTCTTTTCGTTGCGTCCCAGTGAGAGCTAAGCACTTGCCAAGATTTGGATCTCACGCAATCACATTGAACTCACGTTTCGTGCAGGACTGCGCCACGTTGAGCAGAAGCAGAAGTGTTTCTAACATGAAAAATGATTTGGGTGACCAGATGCAACTGTTTAAAAAGGACGACAAACAGCTTCAAAAAGGAAGCAAAGGAAGAAAAAAGAGGACACATCAAACGAGTCAACTGCAGATGAGGATACCACCCGTCAGCTTTGGACAAGTCACGTGACTGCCGGGAATTACCGGCAAAACTAGTAGTTAATTGTTACTGATGGTCAGGTGGTGGTTAACTGAGCAATATAAAAAAAATTAAAGCATTGATTGTGGTGACATTGTGGCGTCAATTGTTTTGCTATGTCAACAACACGGAATTGTTTACAAAGCGAAAAACGTAAGACCATTCACCTCCCTTCATTCGACGCACCGCTACCAACATCTGCAACTCAAGCAGCAGCTGACGACATGTAAACTGCACTGTAACCTCCCGAATACAAATAAATTGAATGACTATGAAACAACGAAATAAAACCATGACAGTTAATCTGTCGAGTTATTTCTTACCTTTATTGGCCACTGAGACGTACGTTCCAGCTCCACACATCTTACATTCCGTTTCAAATTCATTTCTCCCTTTCTTAAAGCCGGATATTTGCAGGAAAGGACATCAGAAACTGTACACTTTTGTTTAGGCATAGCCAAATATTTTACATAACTCGGTTAAAAATTACACTCACAAATCACACGTGCACTACAGGAAGCCAAGCCAGTACATCGACGATCCTGGTGCCACCTACTAACACCGCCTTCGTGCGAGTTTATCACGAAGGCTATGCCAATAGTTAAAGTATTTAAGAAAAGAGCAATAGAACGGGACGAATTGTAAATTTAACTGTATTACGCTCAACTTTGCGAAAGAGCCGGACACTGTAAAAATCCGCCCGGACCCCGGACAAAGAGCTAAAAAGGAGGACATGTCCGGATTAATCCGGACGTCTGGTCACCCTAAAAGTGATATTTCTATCGTGTTTTCTAAAACTGAATAATTTCTGGATAATCCTGGTTTGAAAATGACCGTAACACACTGCCGTAAAAAATGCGGCATGTAGTTGACACTTGGTACAAAAGACTAACGGCTGTCTTTGAATAAAGAAGTTCATTATGTAAGAGGTACTACTCTCGATAGTAGTATGACGTAGTAAATCGTACCCTTACGCAACGCTGGTTCTCTGACACTTTCGGATCTGAAAGCGACTTTTATTCGGAAGAGGCACTGTCTTGCTGTTGTATTCAACAATGCCCAAGCGCTACAAGTCACGCGCCAGAATGCAAGGACAGACCTGTTGTACTGGTTTGCCGTGGAACGGTCGCGTGCAACTGTGTCCAACCAAAAATTATTTGAACGGTTTGATAATGTGATGGAATATGAGTCTGGAAGTTCTTCGTCCATTAGGAGGGCAATAGTGAATAATCATTCTCTTTATTCGCGGAGGATGCACCTGATTGCACACGAAACTAATGCAGAAAACAGTATCGACACTGCTGGACAGCAGCAACCGTTGGCGGAATATATAAATTATTGTTTCAACAGTTATAAAGATTACCGTGAACAGTTATAGTATGATAGATTAATTTGGATGAGCAACACAACAGTGGCAAGCTTCAATGTCAAAGTGGACATGAATTTCATGGTTAAAATGAGCATAGTTGAGTCTGGGCATTGTTAGGAAAAGTGTTACATACGAACTTGAAAAACGACGTAAAAATTGTTTGTGCTGAAATCCTTTGAGAGCAACATTCTTCACTTAAATTTGAGGAACAATAATATTTGTCAAGTAAAGAGACACGTTTCATGTTTTAGGCAACTCAGTCACATTTACGTTAATTTATCAATGTTATTGGTTGTTGGCTCCATGGCTGTGAATTGTGTTATTTTAAGAAATATAGCAACCAGATATTTTTTTATTTTTATTTATGCCAATACGCATTTTGGGCTTTCATCCATCTTCATTCGACACAATACATATTTAATCTTCAGTTACTACACCGATAAAAACATCGACTTCAATTTACATGCTAAAGCTATCGTGCGAAAAAGAACAATTTGTCTAACTACTACACTTCGCGAGATGCATATTTACGATATATTATTTGTTGTATGTACTTACTTTCTATTCTGTCTGTTGTTGCTCCAATTTTTCGTATTTACATTAATCATGGCATAAACATTTTTTCTTGTGTATTGTACAAAAACAGCGCAGTAACTACCATGTTGCCGCTAACGTATATATTTAGATCGGAAAATTATGTCTATGGTGAGAGTTACAATTTTCCTTAGGTGTTCGGAAACTAGTGTTAATTCAGTTTGGTGTGGACATTAAACATTTTTAATTTAAGCTGCTTTATGATTAAAGAACCCTGTTCTCTTTGTTAACCAGTCCTTAACCAAGTCTGAGCGTCACGAACTAAACCGTTGCAAGGAAGCACAAGACCTAGATGAAGGGAGGTCACACGTATACTAATCAGAAATTTGATCATAAACGAGAAGCAGCCACTTCTGACCTAATGATATCGGTGATTCGTCGTGGCATTGATGCACGAGGAATTTAAACTGTTAGATATCCATCCTGACGCATAATAGCCCAACTGCCATAGACAACTAACAGAACTTGATTGCTGCTGGGTTCAAAGTGTGTATAACGCGATCAGTGGCGTTTACCTGCGAATTTACATAACTCGCAGTGCGCACTTGACACAGTGGAACAAAAAAATATCAGCTCGTGCATCACCTCGGAGCTGGAACGTCACATGCGTCGGGCACCTACGATGCAAATACAGACATACAGACAGAAGGGTTTCTGCAGAATAGTACAAAATTAAGTGCAGTTCGCGGGAGTTCGTATTGGCAGTACCACTGTCAACTGACCCTTGTGAGGCGATGGCAACTATCGGATTTGTCAATACATTTTGTATGTAAATTTGCGTAATTGTAACACTGAGAGAATACACAATCTATCTCAGCTTAGAAGCTTTCCGACACCGATTTGTACTGCATTGGTGCACAAGTTTGTAGCGTTTTTCCCATAACTTTAATAAACACGACAGGTAAACATATCAGAGACTTAAGTCATCAATAATAATATTGTCCTTCACTATTTACAACAGTCTGTCAACACTGGGTAATTTTTCAATTCCGAAACTATGGAAATCAAGTAGTTTTGAGCCGAGGAATTCGTCGACCATTTTTGCAGCGCATTTTCATCCGGAAAGGAAGTTCCCCGACGGCTATTCGATAGAGAGCAGAAAGGTTGAAAATCTGAGGGTGCATGATCAGGTGAATAAGGTGCGTGCGGAGTGACTCCCGAACCGAACTCCTGTATAAAGTTTTTTATCACCCCAGCAGAATGCCGGCAGGCGTTATCGTGGAGTAGCATTGTAAGCAGGCTGTTTAGGTTTTTAGGTTGATAACGCCACGTAGCGCTCTATATGAAAATCACTGACTGTGCTGTGTGAAGGCTGTGGTTGGTTTGCATTGTTGGAGTATATGCTATTGTAGTGTTGGGCAGTTGGCTGTTAACAGCGCGTAGCGTTGCGCAGCTGGAGGTGAGCCGTCAGCAGTGGTGGATGTGGGGAGAGAGAAGGCGGAGTTTTGAGAGCGGATGATCTGGACGTGTGTCCATCAGAGACAGTAAATTTGTAAGACTGGATGCCATGAACTGCTATATGTATTATGACTTTTGAACACGGTTAAGGTAAATACATTGCTTGTTCTCCATCAAAATCTTCCATTTGCTAACTATGCCTATTAGTAGTTAGTGCCCTCAGTAGTTTGAATCTTTTATTTAGCTGGCAGTGGTGGCGCTCGCTGTATTGCAGTGGTTCGAGTAACTAAGATTTTTGTGAGGTAAGTGATTTGTAAAATGTATAGGTTAATGTTAGTCAGGGCCATTCTTTTGTAGGTATTATTGAAAATCAGATTGCGTTGCGCTAAAAACATTGTGTGTCACTTTAGTGTTGATCAGAATAGGTAAAGAGCTAAATGTCTGAGTACGTTCAGTTCTACTCAGCTGTTTGAAAATCAAATAATGTAAGAGGTTTATCAGCACACTAATTCATTAATTTTTCTGAGGGGACGTTTCAGCATCACTTCACGCAGTCTTCCTGGTCGTTATTCTTGGACTCGTCTGCAACACATCTCAGTTGTTGACAATAAATGTCAGCAGCGATGGTTATACGTCCGAGAAGAAATTCGTGGTACACCACACCGTTGCTGTTACACCCATGTGTATGACATTATGTTTTGTGGATGAGTGCAGATCTTTTTACATGGAGTTGCTGCTTTGTTTGGACTCAACCATTGCTTTCATTTCCTTGTATTAACATAAAGACAAGGTGAAATGATAATTCAGTCAAGAACCTAAGCTGTCGATAGGCGTTGATATACATCAACGGGGACAGTTGAAAATGTGTGCCCTGACCGGGACTCGAATCCGGGATCTCCTGCTTAGATGGCAGACACTCTATCCATCTTAGCCACCGAAGACAGTGCGACTGCAGGGATTTATCCCTTGCACGCTCCCCGTGAGACCCACATTCCCAGCGTTAATGTCCACACACTACATTCGTAGTACCCCTGCCCATTACACTCATTACTCGCGGCAGACAATCTCACTGAGTCCCGTACGAGTTCGGGTAATGCGTGTGCGTCCAGCACGGAAAAAGAAGGTCAATGGCCGGTTAGCATTAACTATATGAAGATGTCCAAAAGAACAGATACCATCTTCATATAAAGACATGGTTTCTCATCACCAATAATAAGATAGCAATGGTCGATTTGCTCACGAGTCAATTGATGACGGCTGATGGCCACTGATTTTTGTAATTTTTGCCTTAGATAATGTTCTATTCATTACACCTTCCGCATTTCATGCAAATATCACACGATAGTGGAGTGATCACAGACCATCATCGCTTGTGATACCTTGCCTCACAAGTGACTATTAATCAAATTGCGTGCGTATGGACCACCGTGTCAGTTGTGTGACTAGATTCGTGATTTCCTCTCAGAGAGGTCACAGTTCTTAGTGACAGACGATAAATCATCGAGTAGAACAGAAGTGATATCTGGGGTTCCTCAAGGTAGTGTCACAGGCCCTCTGCTGTTCCTGATTTACGTAAATGACATAGGTGATAATCTGAGCAGTCCCCTCAGATTGTTTGCAGATGATGCTGTAATTTACCGTCTAGTAAAATCATCAGACGATCAATTCCAATTACAAAATGATCCAGACAGAATTTCTGTATGGTGCGAAAAGTGGCAATTGGCACTAAACAAAGAAAAGTGCGAGGTCGTCCACATGGGTACTAAAAGAAATCCGATAACTTTTGGGTATACGATAAATCGCACAAATCTAAGGGCTGTCAATTCGACTAAATACCTAGGAAATACAATTACGAGCAACTTAAATTGGAAAGACCACATAGATAATACTGTGGGGAAGGCGAAACAAAGACTGCTCTTTGTTAGCAGAACACTTAGAAGATGCGACAAACCCTCTAAAGAGACAGCCTACATTACTCTTGTCCGTCCTCTGCTGGAATATTGCTGCGCGGTGTCGGCTCCTTACCAGGTAGGATTGACGGAGGACATCGCAAAAGTGCAATAGGGGTGGGAGTGTCACTGATATGATGCGCGAGTTGGGGTGGCAGTCGCTGAAACAAATTCGGTCTTCTTTGCGGCGAGATCTATTTACGAAATTTCAATCACCAACTCTCTCTTCCGAATGCTAAAATATTTTGTTGAAACTCACCTACGTAAGGAGAAATGACCATCATAAATAAAATAAGAGAAATCAGAGCTCGAACGGAAAGATTTAGGTGAGAAGTAGTATGAAAATGGTTCGGTGAACCCTCTGCCAGGCACTTAAGTGTGAACTGCAGTGTAACCATGTAGATTTAGATGTAGATGTTGCCTGGTCTCGAGTACACTGACGTGGATGATTGAGTACTCCAGAGAATAATGATACATGTGAAGATGACTGGTTTACTAACGACGATTGTTAATTTTGTATACTTCAAAGTCTGGCAAAAATTATTGTAACATTGTACAATTAAATAAAATGATATGAAATAGAAACTGATATACACATACGTTTCAGTTGCAAATGATAAAGTGCAGTATATTTTCATGACATAAGGGTGTAGTTGCAAAAATTATAATTTACCTTAGCGCTACTTGGATAAATGTCGAGTAACCTATAACACTTTTGCACATTTTTGTATGAACCTAGAAATGTCCTCTTTTTTTCTGAAAGATGTCATCTGGTAACCGAGCGCTAACAGTGAGTTGTTCGGCAGGTGGCTGTTCGGGCCGGGCTGCTGTCAGCTGTTCGCCTTCCTACGGCAGTTCCTCCGGCTGTCGCAGTCGGCCGCGTTGGCGCTGCTGTCGGTTGAGAGACTCCTCACCACCAGAGGCAAACTCGCAGGTATGCTGTATGCTACCTTACGCGTCCGCAAGTGGTGTGTGTGTGTGTGTGTGTGTGTGTGTGTGTGTGTGTGTGTGTGTGTGTGTGTAGGGGGGGGGAGGGGGTCAAGAAGGGGTACTTACCCCTCCTGGAGTCGGTGGTCGACTTTTCAGTAATTCCAGAACTCTCACATATTAATAATGTAAAGGAGCATCCACGTGATGACTTTTTTCTGTTCAACTTCGCAAGTGCTCAATAATTTCCAACCTCGCAAGTATGCATGCGCGTTTGTGCATGCGTAACTTCCTGGAAATGGAGGCCATGCGTTAAGCGCATAGCTTCCCGCCTTTGGCGGGAATCTTTGCGCTTTTTAGCAGACGACAGGCAGCTGGGGTCCATGTGTGTTTAATTGTATACTGAGTTGAGGAAGAAGTTTATGTTCAGTAATGTTTGTTGACTGCAGAGGAAGCACGCTTAAATTTACAGATGATTATAGACAAAAAATGAGCTGCATAGAATGCACCATCCAAAGATATTTGAACAAAATTTGAGTTGTGGTGCCCTGAGATTCAAGTAATAGGCAAAAAGTCCCCGATCATATTACCGTAAAGAATAAGATACTGAAAGTTTCGAAGTAGGAAAGCAGAGAAGAGTAAGCCTGAAATTTATGAAAAGTTTATACGAAAACTGTGTCAGAATATTCATGCTATGACATCGCATAGTACAGCCACTGCGGAGCCAATCATCTGAAGAAAAGGAATGATGGGCCATTTGTAGCTCCTCAACAAACTAATATAAATAGAAATGAAAGACATTGATGATGCCAAAAATACAAATTGAAAGACACAACCTCTGTTCTAGTGTAGTTTGGCGACTATGAAATTCCCAAATTTGCCGAGTCCAAGGATGTTAATCTACATACAATCTTTTACGGTTAAAGTTGTGTGAATAACTTTTCTTATAAAATACGATGACGCCCTAAACATAATTAAACTTCTCATAACTACTAAGAACGTCCCTTAAGTATTTCATACCTTCACAATAATCACTGAAATGCTTTGTTTTTAAATGCGAAACAAACAGCTCAAACTAGTACATAAGTCGCCGGTTACTAGCTAACGAAATGTTATTTCCATCTTTATCACAGCAATTTCCAAAACAGAAAATCTAAAACCTCGCTGTGACCTCCTGAAATTTGCAAACGAAACGTCGTCACTTCGTATTTCTCGTACCTCTATTATTTAGATACTTCTTTATCGGCAGTCGCTTTTGCGTTTTCTTTTTCTCTCAGATTTTCAGCACAATAAACGCAGCACAAGCTCCCAAGCAAAGAAAAGGATTCATAGCAGACTGCTTGCGCAATGAGGCAAGGTGCGGACACGAGAACGCCCATGCATACAAGACTTCTTTCGACAAATTTTTGTGCATGCCATTTAATTCCCATGCGTCTGCGATTGCGCATGAGGAAAGAGGCATCATGTGGACATGCCTTAATGTAGTACAGGGCTATTACAAATGATTGAAGCGATTTCATAAATTCACTGTAGCTCCATTCACGACACACTAACGTAGAAAAGCTCTTAAAGTTTTGTTCGGCTTCAGGTTTCTGCCGTCAGAGCGCTCGAGAGCGCAGTGAGACAAAATGGCGACAGGAGCCGAGAAAGCGTATGTCGTCCTTGAAATGCACTCACATCAGTCAGTCATAACAGTGCAACGACACTTCAGGACGAAGTTCAACAAAGATCCACCAACTGCTAACTCCATTCGGCGATGCTATGGGCAGTTTAAAGCTTCTGAATGTCTCTGTAAGGGGAAATCAACGGGTCGGCCTGCAGTGAACAAAGAAACGGTTTCACGCGTGGCCCACGGAAGTCGACGAATAAAGCAAGCAGGGAGCTAAACGTACCACAGCCGACGGTTTGGAAAATCTTACGGAAAAGGCAGCGCAGTTGCAACAGTTCATGGAAGAGGATGCGTTCAGTGCGAAACTTGTTTTCAGTGATGAAGCAACATTTTTTCTTAATGGTGAAGTGAGCAGACACAATGTGCGAATCTGGGCGGCAGAGAATCCTCACACATTCGTGCAGCAAATTCGCAATTCACCAAAAGTTAACGTGATTTGTGCAATCTCACGGTTTAAAGTTTATGGCCCCTTTTTCTTCTGCGAAAAAAACGTTCAGGACCCGTGTATCTGGACATTCTGGAAAATTGGCTCATGCCACAACTGGAGACCGACAGCGCCGACTTCATCTTACAACAGGATGGTGCTCCACCGCACTTCCATCAAGATGTTCGGCATTTCTTATACAGGAGATTGGAAAACCGATGGATCGGTCATGGTGGAGATCATGATCAGCAATTCATGTCATGGCCTCCACGCTCTCCCGACTTATCCCCATGCGATTTCTTTCTGTGGGGTTATGTGAAAGATTCAGTGTTTAAACCTCCTCTACCAAGAAACGTGCCAGAACTGCGAGCTAGCATCAACGATGCTTTCGAACTCATTGATGGGGACATGCTGCGCCGAGTGTGGGAGCAACTTGATTATCGGCTTGATGTCTGCCGAATCACTAAAGGGGCACATATCGAACATTTGTGAATGCCTAAAAAAACTTTTTGCGTTTTTGTATGTGTGTGCAAAGCATTGTGAAAATATCTCAAATAATAAAGTTATAGTAGAGCTGTGAAATCGCTTCAATCATTTGTAATAATCCTGTATAACATCCAAAAAGGAATGCACACTGTCCGTCACATCACGGCTCGTCAAGTCAATGTAAGTCATGTGATCTCAACTCTCATGGCTGTTCTCGACTATTTCTTTCACGGTAATTACGATCTCCGCACGATGATATACAACGCGGTACCTTAAACACGTGGATGCTTGAGCCCACATTATTACAAAAATGACATTTACTGGGCTGAAATAATTTGCAGCTCGCAGGGATGGCTTGTGTTTTAGAGAAGGAAGATGGACGTACGAAAAAAAGTGTCTGTCCCAAAAATGTCATTACGTGGTACAGAAGGGGAATTTCAGACACTACACAAGAAGCTTGAGAAAGAGGAATCTGCGTTTCATAAGTATTTTAGGAAGTCGAAGCACCATTTTTTAATTTGTTACGTCAAATTTCATCCATAATTACTAAAACGAATACAGTGTTATGAGCAGCCATCACACCCCGCGAGAAAACGGTTTCTTTAAGATTATGTTTAGTTGCCAGTCCAGTGCAAATTTTTGTGCAGTAGTCATATCTCCTTCAATACCTTTTCCCTCAAGATTTATAGGTTTTCTTTTCATCTTGTATTTGGCCTAATAGTGCAAGTGTCTTATTTGTACTGGGGTTAGCCAGTGAAGCCACATAAATATTGATCACTGATGCTTGCAAAACTGTTTCACACATCATCTAGACAGTTATTCAACCAGAGAACTATTAAACAGTAAGTAAGCCTGACGCAGTGCAATATTTAACCAAACAACTGTAATACATTACTTGATGTACATTTCACAAAAAAGCATTTGCCACTGTTGCAGTGTCTGAAAATTTCAGTCCATTTCTTTACGAAAAATTATAAATGCCTGCAATATACAAATAAATTCCACTTACTAATCAATACTCTTCTACCCACAGTAGTTTTCCAAGTTTTAGCTGAAGCCATATTGCAACTCATTTCATTGTAAAATATTAAGTATGGTAAAGATATGTATAAAAATCCACTTTATAAATGCAATAGATGGCAAGTAATTTAGTACGCTCAGGTCATACAGTTTAGACTGCTGCCTCATTGCATCAATTAATTCTTCGCCGTTTATTATAAAATTATAAATTTTAGCAAAATAAATCAACCACTACGAAAGGAAATTTGGAGGCATGCACATGACTTTGCATCGGGAGGAAATAAGCTTGGGACTCACGTGATCAACAACGGACAGATGACGTCAGCCATCAGAACTTTGTTTCCGGGAAACCTTGGAGGTGCCGTGACGTGACGTGATGCGACGTGACGGGATAGTCAGTGTGGATGCTGCCATTCTAACTGCAGTGCTGAATGTTTTGGAGTGATGTGACGTGATATGATGCTACGTGACGTGACGGACGGTGTGAATTGGCCTTTGAAGTACTTGAGAGATAGCTATGTATTTGGGAGTTGAATACTGACATTGTGTTTAACTGAATTTACCGCTAACAATCTGAAAACTCTCGGATTTCTAAATTCTGATTATAGAGTCAGAGCTAGAATAGGCATAGCAACCCTACTCTTGCACATGGACTTATATATACAAATTACTTTTTAGGAATTTGATTTGGGTTAATCTGAAATGCATCTGAATGTCTGTAACGTAGACTGCAGAAAAGAACAGTTCACAAGAATACTCAGAATGTCTAACTGTCACGCAATTTAAATGTGCCCTGATAGAAATAAAGCCATCCGTTGAATTTACATGGATTTCATTAAATGAAAAGTGTTCCTCACATTCAGTTAAAAATGTTCCTTTAGGACTTAAAACAAATGCTTACCTCGAAACAAATAACTTGAGTCTGCTCTAGCTGCGCTGCAAGAAAGATTATCTGAAATAAATCACTGCAGAGCAGGTTCTTACTTCTTTTATGTTCATTCTTGGTCAGTTTTTGATTCTTTTTTCAGAATTATTAGATACTGCTCACGCAAAATTGCAAGACTTGACGATGCAAATTCCACTAACTTTTTCTTTGAACAATTTTTATGAAATATTTATAAATGACAAGAGGACAACTTTGAAATTCTTTTAATGGCACTAAAGTGAACTCCAACTAATATGAACAATTAGTATTCTCTCTCTCCACATTGTCATACTGGATAATATCCGCTTCTACGAAATATTTCTATCACAAAAATTTCTTTCTTGACTTCCTAATACAATCTTATTTAACTAATCTAAATGGCGGAGGGCTAATTAAAATAGTGAACACATGACTCGTAGTTCTCCCTGATTACCAACACATAGATATTCTTGGACACAATGAAATCTTTGCACAGCAATGATTGCTGAACTTGCGCTTGCAGACGACAAACTCAAAATAAGTTACCTTTTTAGACAATCATGTTAAAAATCATTCTTCATCCTCAAGTTATACATAATGAAACATCTCTAACAGAACTCTCTGTGCGGCACCTCTGCCGTCCAAGCTGGTCACTGCTCTCTCCCCGACTCCCATCTACGACTCGATTACATTGCTACCTACTAGCTTGACCGCGTTTTTCTCAATAATACAACCTATGGAAACCAGGGACTATGTATCGTCCGTGTGTTCATAGTGCAAAGGTGTTTAAAGTGGCAATATTCCGAATGAATAGATAATTTTGGTTATATTTGCACTCAAAGATGCTCAAAGTGTTAATAAATCAAGGTAACCGTGATTTACTATCATTCCATTTAGTGTATTATCCTTTCATACTGTACTTCAAAAGTATACGGACTGTTAATGAAGAAGAACCAGAAATAAACATCAATACCAGTGACCCTGCAGATCTGATAACCGTACAAGAACGAAAAATGTGATCCAAGCAACGGGAAACAAAAAGTCGCCGAGCACTGACAATATAAACACATAGCCGATCAACTAAAGTACAGAGTTTTATATTTTACCGATGTTTCCAGGCAGAGCAGACATGTGCTAAACGAAAGGAATGATGCTTTGGTATTCCCTATTTATAAGAAAGGCGATAAACCACGATGTGCAAATTACCGAAGAAGAGGTCTGCTAAATTTCTGTTACAAGATCATGTTCCGATCGTCTTTTCACTATGGTACAAGTAACTGAGAAAAGAAGAGATTTTAGATTACTAACTTATTAAGTTTTTAATGGTTATGAAAAGACATTAGACAAGGTAAAGCGGAAATGTTGTGGGCGTGATTAAAGGAAATGAGAATTCCAGCAAATCTGACTGCGACAATTCAGTCATTATTATATTGTGAGGAATACGATAGAAACTGCCGTCAGTCAAGGTTTCTCTCTGTCACTCACCCTTTTCAATGTTAATATCATTAATAAATGGTTGATTACATTAAATGAGACAGAAGTGATAATATTAATTTCATAGCGATGCTGTTTGATGGTAATCGGCTTATAATAGGAGAATCAGAAAGAAAGGTTCAAATGCACGTATATAAACTGAGTCATATTGCCGTTAAATATGGAATGAGAATATCGCCGGATAAAATCAAAGTGATGGCATGTCAAGGATTGGAACCCATAACAGCCAAAACTGTTACAGGTAGACAATTAATTGAAACAGGAAGAATGATTAAACATTTAGGGTGCAATTTTAAATTTTCCAAGCAAGATGATACAGAACTGAAATTGAGAAGAAACAGACATTTCTGTGTAATATATGACATACATTAAAACATGGTCTACGGAAACAAATATTAATTATACTTCACGGTGTAACAGTGTTGCCTTTGCTGCTGCATGGTAGCGGATTTTGGACCCTACGTGTGATCAGTTACGACTAATCGATTCGTCATACATGAAGTTCCTCCACTTTGCAGCGAGATATTCTGTATCGGATACAAACAAAAAAATAAATGTCCGTTTATTTAAAATAATATGTCACCGAAAGTTCTTCGCCGATTGCTTTGAAATTTTGACAGAACGTAGCACTGTAATAAGAAGGTGATTTTACATAACTATTGGACCGCCATACAGTATATATATATATATATATATATATATATATATATATATATATATATGCTTCGAAATTTTGACACAACTTTTCATTCGAAAACGCATGTATTTTTATGCACCTGTTTTTAACTATATGTTATATATAAATAAATATGAAATATATAAATGGCAAACAGTATTAGCAAAAATCTCTAAGTTTTTCACCTATTTACTTCAAATTTTTACACAATACTTTAACGAACATCCGTCAGCCGGACAGACATAGGTTCTATATTTCTAACAAATAAAATATGTGTAAATATGTATGTAATATCTCAAAAAGTACTCGACAGATCTGTTTCACATTTTTAAAAGTTACTGTATTAAACATATGGACAGATATAGGCTATATTTACAGCTTAGCGGCTTGTGATTAGATTACTGCTACAAAATCTGACTTTGCAGTGACAATAAAAAACACCGAAAGTCAGAAAGAGGAGGGAAATGGAGATAGCCAGAGGGGTGGGAGAAAATGGGCGCATAAAGCAGAAAGTTGGGAATGGACACAGAGAGAGAGAGAGGGAGGGCAGGAGGAGAGGGAGTGAGGGGAGAGGAGTAGATGGACATAGAAAGAGGGAAGAGGTGATGGACAGAGAGAGAGCGAAGAAGAAGGAGGAGGTGGACAAAGAGAGAGGGGAGAAGGAGATTAGGATGTACAACCAATTTCCACACATATTAGAAACGTTTCGTGTCTCTTTTCTTTCTTTTCCATTTAACAAGACTGAACAAACATAATCGAAAAATAGCGACTGAACTGAAAAGATCTTATCCAGTGTTGTTCTAGTAATAAGATAACTACATCTGCAATAAATCATGACCAAATAGGAAAAAGAATATTTGGACGTCCCTTAAAGAAATGGCGTGAACTATCTTCGGGAGCAACAGACCGGAAGGCCCAGTCCTGAAAGACGATGACGATGATTCTCACGTATTTCTATAAATGATTGTCTCTGATTAAACTCAATAAACTCAGCCGCATGGAAGGAGTGACGCAGTGGCCGGGATTATCAGGCTGTTCATGGGAAACTATACCGTTTTCTTGTCGTGGCAACGGCTTCGACTTCGTTTTTCAATCTTGGCGGATGTGAATCTGTACGGATAGTGTGTCCTGTTCAAAAAGGTTCAAATGGCTCTAAGCACTATGGGACTTAACATCTGATCATCAGTCCCCTAGACTTAGAACTACTTAAACCTAACTAATCTAAGGACAGCACACACATCCATGCCCGAGGCAGGATTCAAACCTGTGACCGAAGCAGCAGCACGGTTCCAGACTGAAGCACCTAGAACCGCTCGGCCACAACGGCCGGCAGTGTGTCCTGTATTTTCTTTGTACAGACCTTAATGAGCCACAGAAACGGACAGTGCCAACACCTATCACAGTACAAATATGGCTGCACTGTACCTTCCCAGTACACGTAAACAGTTCCGACATGAACAGCGCGTTCACTTTTGCACATGTTAATCTTAACAGCAAGTCTGCATTTGACGTATCAAGGCTTCCTGAGACTTCACTAAGTTTTACACGTTAGAGCGACTATAGCACAGTATGAGGAACCCGGTCATGTTATACGGTAGGGGACGTCACCTATACTATATCTGCCGGCCCAAATACAGAAAAAACACCATTTCTGCACACGACGAGAGAAATAGAAACCGTGAAATTTCAAGGTGAAAAGGTCATTAAACTGTATGTTTCTTAAGCTACAGACGGGCAAGCCTGAGCGACATTTAGCCGTAGACTTATGAGATGTATACTCAAGTTGCCATGTCTAAAATAAAATTTACAAACCAGAAAGACGAAGACCATTGTGGTTGAGTCCTATGCTATTAGGAGTTGATGCTACCGACAGGTTTGGTGGTTTTTTTAGAAGCTTTCCTACATCCATATTCACAGTAATAATGTAAAAAGTTATACTTCGCATATACTAATGAAATATGATTACCTTTAAGATGTGGCAGTAATCTATCTTCCAACAGATATTGACTCGATAACTATCAAACGTTTAAGATACAATAAGCTTTATATACACATTGTTAGATTGGTTTCTTGGGATATGATACGTTAAAACCTCAACTAATTATCTGAGTCAAATATGTAACTTTAGGAATCGTGCCCCATCTTACATAACTTTCTGCGGACGTCCTTGTAGTACCTTAAAAATAATAAACCATAATCGTCTGTCTGGGTTTTGTGTACGTCTTATCAGATTTAGTTGTGGGATCACAATAAGTTTTCAGACTCACAGAATAACCTGTATCAAAGCTGACAGTTATAGAATCTGCCCCCACATGACAAAATTTCTGTGGACGTCCATGTTTGCTACATGCTCTTACCACTGAAACGTGTAGAATCTTCTATATTGGAGGTATGATAGATTCATTATTACTTTATTTTATTATACAGGGTGTTTCAGGAAAAGTAGTAAATATTTTAAGAGGTTCAGTACAGATTATTTTGAACGAAATGGGCGTGAAATAATAGACAGTATTGAGCTGACAGAGCGTAATCCCTCAACAAGCGCACGCAGAATTTCTACCCGCATCGGTGTTTCACATACAAGAATATGGCGGACGTGCACGGCCTCTATTCTTATTGCTTAAAGCTGATTCAACACCTTCGAGACGGAGACGAAGATATTTGCAAATCGCCCAGGAATCCAATTAATATTGTTTACTGATGAAGCAGCTTCTCTTCCTCACACTTTCAGTAACATTCATAACTCAAATCGGTTAGTCGACGCAAACTCAGATGTCTCTGTCGAGACATTTTCAAGACCACTTATCTATAAATGTGTGATATGGTACGATAGACATTCAGTTGATCGGACGTGTTGTGTTACTACATCGTCTTGCAGGCCCACGTTATCTAGACATTCTTGAAAGCGAGGTCCTAGCGTTACTAGAAGAGTTTCCTTTAGCTACAAGGGAACGTATGTTCTTCCATCATGACAGGGCTGTGACATCGTAGGCTTTCCCGGAATAATAAGTCTTGATAGTCTCTTCAGGTTTGCTGCCAGATCCTAAAATCAACTCGATTCGATATTTCAGCGATCCAACTGGTCGCCATCTTCAGGAGAATGCTGTTTCTGCCGATGAGTCCTGTTGAGAACTGACGCCATGCTGCCTTTTTTTCCTTTATTGTGATTTCATTCCCCTGCCCCATATGGGGACATAAAACAGAGTAATGGGAGATAATGGAGGTAAAAATACACTGACATGGAGATGTTCATGGGGGACAATTTAAAAATTCGACATAAAGTTAAAAAAACACAGTTTGCTATTCTTAAAACACAAAGAAGACGCTAAAGGCAAACTTGGAGCACACACGATGAAGAATAAAAATGGCAGGTTGGTCCTGCTGAGGGAGAGGCCGGAGAGGATGGAAAAGGAGGGGAGAGCAAGGTACAGAAGGGGTTGGGGGCGTCAGCAGGTGCACCAAGAGGCAGGAGACTGGTGGGGCAGAAGATGAAGAGGGACGACAAGGCAGGAGGGGGTGCAGAGACACTGAAGGGGAACACAAGAGAGGGAGGGGGAGTAGGAGGGGAAAGCCACTCAGGAGAAGGGAGGGGGAGGAGAGGGAGCCCTGAGGCAGGAGGAAGATGGGGTTAGAGTTGGTAGGAAGGGTAGATGTCAGGGCGAAGTTCGTCATCCGGGATGGGTAACGCCAGGCTGCCAAACGACGCCCTATATGTAGACCACCGTACACGGCACATGCGCCGCCCATCACAGTTGCTGCCCTCAGAGACTGGGCAGGTGACGCCGCCCTTAGCAGAACACTGTCAGCGACGATATATCGCACTCAGGGACGACATTCTGTAATAGGCGGCGCATGCGCCGTGTGCGGTACGGTGGCCTATATACGACGTCGATTGGCAGCCTGGCGTCAGTTCTAAGAGGGACTCATCAGCAGAAGCAGCATTCTCCTGAAGATGCCGACCAGTTGGATATCCGAAACATCGAATCGAGTTGATTTTAGGACCCGGCAGCAAACCCGAAGAAACTTTCATGATGGGGCTCTTGCACAATCCCGTCGTCAGGTGACACATCATCAAAACTTAACATTCCCTGGAAGAAGGAAGGGCACAGGTGGTCACGTTTGTTGGTCCATTTAGAATTTTGCCTATGGGGATCCTTGAAAGGCAAAGTCGACAGAGAAAACGTAAACACAAGAGATTAATAAGACGTCCGGGTTGCTAATAGTGCTGTCCTCCTCCAAGATGGCCTGAGCAGAACTACATTTGGTGTTGTCCACAAAATTCGGGACTGCACTGAAGTCGAAGGTGTAATTTATGAAAATCAGCTTCGAGCTTCATCATTTGCCTCTGTTAAACACCATCTGTCTGTATTCGTTTGGGTCACGTTCTAATAGCTATATCCCTGTACTCAATGCCGGCAGGGGTGGCCGAGTGGTTCTAGGCGCTACAGTCTGGAACCGCGGTACGGGTACGGTCGCAGGTTCGAATTCTGCCTCAGGCATGGATGTGTGTGATGTCCTTAGGTTAGTTAGGTTTAAGTGGTTCTAAGTTCTAGGGGACTGATGACCTCAGCAGTTAAGTCCCAGAGTGCTCAGAGCCATTTGAACCTGTAATCAATAGAAACTGAACACGTCGTACGGAAAATATTTTCCGATATCACCAATAAAAAAAAAAAACATTTGTGCACGATGAAATGGCTTGTTTTCCATTGAGGACGTTTCGCAGCACTCCCGAGCGAAGACAATACGTAGTGAACGTCCCTTGAATCCGCCATAGCACACGATGAGATCATCAAGCCAGCCCTGAACGTATCAATGGTGACTCTGCCTAAGTCTCCACAAACGTCCTCGCTAGTCATCAGGGCTCAAGTCGAAGCGGGACTCGTCACTGAAGACAGTTCTACTCCATTCAGAGAGGTTACAGGCCGAAGACGCGTCTGGAGATGCCCCGGTCAGCGGTGGAATGCCATCCCGAGTATCGGCCGCCACACTCCCCGACAGCCAGGAGTGATGGTCTGGGGTGCCATTGCTTTTCATACCATGACGCCTTTGGATGTCATCTGCAGCACCCTTACGGCACAGCAGTACGTAGACGAAAGTCCACACCCCGTTTTGTCGCTCTTCATGACAAGCCTTCCTGGACTTATATTTCTGCAAGATAATGCACATCCGCCCACAGTGAGGGTTTCTATTGCTTGTGTTCGCGCTTGCCATAAACTACCTTAGCCAGCAAGGTCACCGCACCTCTCCCTAGCTGAGAACGTTTGGAGAATTATGGGCAGGACCTTGCAACCATCTCGAGATTTTGACTATCTTACTCGCGAATTGGATAGAATTTGGCACGATATCCCTCATGATGACATCCAACAGCTATGTCAATGAACGCGGAACAATGCGTTTCGACTTGCTCAATTTCTGAAGCTCTTTCTCTTGAATACGTCATCCAGTTTTCCTGAAATCGTAATAATTTGTCTGGGTGTACATGTACATCACATCTACTGGTTTCCCCGTTCGTAGTGTTTCCATTTTTTCTTAGACTGTCTATATAGGCAGAAATGCAGAAATGTGTTCCAACCTCCTCCCACTCCCTCACAAACGTTCACGAAAACACAGAGACGAGGCAAAATGGAAGATAGAAAAACTAGAGTATACCATTCCGTCAACGACGATGAATTAATGACGGGAAACAACGTCGTATGTATGACGTGGACGAGATATAAAAGGGCAATGTGTTGGCGGAGCTGTCACTTGCACTCCTGTGATTTATGTGAAAAGGTTTCCAGCCTGATTGTAGCCGCACCACGGGATTTAACAGACTTTGAGCGCGAAATGGTAATTGGAGGTAGGTGCATAGGACATGCCATTTCGGAAATCGTTGTTGTTGTTGTCGTGGTCTTCAGTCCTGAGACTGGTTTGATGCAGCTCTCCATGCTACTCTATCCTGCGCAAGCTTCTTCATCTCGCAGTACCTACTGCAACCTACATCCTTCTGAATCTGCTTAGTGTATTCATCTCTTGGTCTCCCCCTACGATTTTTACCCTCCACACTGCCCTCCAATACTAAATTGGTGATCCCTTGATGCCTCAGAACATGTCCTACCAACCGATCCCTTCTACTGGTCAAGTTGTGCCACAAGCTTCTTCCCAATCCTATTCAATACTTCCTCATTAGTTATGTGATCTACCCATCTAATCTTCAGCATTCTTCTGTAGCACCACATTTCGAAAGCTTCTATTCTCTTCTTGTCCAAACTATTTACCGTCCATGTTTCACTTCCATACATGGCTACACTCCATACAAATACTTTCAGAAATGACTTCCTGACACTTAAATCTATACTCGAAGTTAACAAATTTCTCTTCTTCAGAAACGCTTTCCTTGCCATTGCCAGTCTACATTTTATATCCTCTCTACTTCGACCATCATCAGTTATTTTGCTCCCCAAATAGCAAAACTCCTTTACTATTTTAAGTGTCTCATTTCCTAATCTAATACCCTCAACATCACCCGACTTAATTCGACTACATTCCATTATCCTCGTTTTGCTTTTGTTGATGTTCATCTTATATCCTCCCTTCAAGACACTGTCCATTCCGTTCAACTGCTCTTGCAAGTCCTTTGCTGTCTCTGACAGAATTACAATGTCATCGGCGAACCACGTTAGGGAATTCAATATTCCGAGATCAACAGTGTAAAGAGTGTGCTCAGAATACCAAAAATTTCAGGCATTAATTCTCACCGTGGACAACACAAGGGCCGGCGGCCTTCACTTAATGACCGAGAGCAGCGACGTTAGTGTAGAGTTGTCAGTGCTAACAGACAAGCAACACTATATCAAAAACCGCCGAAATTTTGCGTTAATGGGCTATGGCAGCAGACGACCGACGCGAGTGCCTTCGCTATCAACACGACATCGACTGCACCGCCTCTCCTCGACTCGTGGCTATATCGGTTGCACTGTATACGACTGGAAAACCGTGCTTGGTCAGATGGGTCCCTATTTCAGTTGATAAGAGCAGATGGCAGGATTCGAGTGTGGCGCAGATCCCACGAGACCATGGACCTAAGTTGTCAACAAGGCACCGTACAAGCTGGTGGTGGCTCCATAATGGCGTGGGCTAAAGGTTTTTGGAATTTACTGGGTCCTCTGGTCCAATGAATCAATCATTGATTTGAAATGGCTATGTTCGGCTACTTGGAGACCATTTGCAGCCATACATGGACTTCATGTCCACATGATGGAATTTTTATGGATGATTATGTGCCATATCTTCTTCTTGGTTGGCTCTACAGTCCTTGAAGAACCTTGGCCTCCTGTATCACCTGCCTCCATTCTTCTCTGTCCGTAGCCTTCCTTCTCTAATTTCTTATTCCCATCGCCTTTAGATCTTCTTCTATATCGTCCTGGGTCTGCGTCTTCTCCTTCTCCCGTCAGGTTTTTCCATAAAAACTTTCTTGACACTCCGAGTTTCTGGGATTCTCTGTACATGTCCTGCCCATCTTATTCTTCCATGCTTAATTTTAACAACAATATCCATCTGTCCAAAAAGTGTTTGTATTCCTACATTTGTTCTTACTCTCCACCCATCTTTCTCTCTCACTGCTCCAAAAATCCTTCTCAGTATCTTTCTTTCCCATCTCAATAACCAGTTCTCCTCCTTTAATGTCAGTACCCAGCCGTCTGGTCCATATATTACTATAGGTCTTAATACGGTCGTGTAAATTTTGTTTTTTGTATTCCTACAAACACTCCTGGAGTTAAATACGTTCTGCAAGGCAAAATAGCAACGATTTACACTCGGTATCCTTTCTTGAATTTCTACTGCTACTTTATTGTCCTCTGTTATTACAAAACCTAAATACTTAAATGTTTTCACTCTTTCATATTCTTTCCCATTCATTACTATTGAAGTCTTTTGTCCGTTTATATTGGGCTCCCCCATCACCATATACTTTGTTTTGTTTATGTTTACTTCTAAACCTACTATTCTTGCTGCTTCCTCTAACGTATCCTAGTTCCCCTTTAGTGCCCCTACATTCCTTGCCATTAATGCTACGTCATGAGCATATGCTACCACTTGAACTTGCCAATTAAGTATTGTTCCCTCCTAGGTTTATCGGCCTTTGCCGCATCACCGTTTCTAAAACTAAATTAAATAACATTGTAGAGATCACATCTCCCTGTCGTAGCCTCCAGACTTGAAGGGATGATAGGAGGCATATTGGGAGACTATCAGGCTACATTCAGGAGGAACAGATCCACGATGGATCAGATATTTTTATTAAGACAATTGCTAGATAAGTTTTATGAGTATGGCAAGCAACTACATCAGTTGTACATTGATTAAGCAAGGGTACGACAGCCTACATAGGAAGAAAATTATACAGATCACGAAAGAATTTAGAATCCCACTAAAGCTGGTCAATTTAACGGAAATGACAATGAAAGCAACAGTGTGTAAAGTAAGAATAGAGCAAGAACCCCCTGGTGAATTCAAAATGTGCTATATCACCGTGCCACAAGTGTTCGCTGTTGGTTGGAGAACCTTGTGGACAGTTCTAATGAATGATTCGGCCTCCCAGACATGAACCCCATCGATCATTTACGGGACATTACCGAGAGGTCAGTTCGGGCACGAAATCCTGCGCCAGCAACACTTCCGCAGTTATGAACAGCTGCAGAGGTAGCAAGGCTCGCTATTTCCACAGGGGACTTTCTACGACTTGTTGAGTCAGTCACACATCGAGTTGCTGCACTGTGACGGGAACAAGGAGGGCCGACAGGATATTAGGAGGTATCCCGTGACTTTTGTCACCTCAATGTGAGTCACTTCTTCTTCTTATGCGCAATAAGTAAAATTTTGCTGGTTACTGTTCTTCCTGGTGTTGCAACTTCAATGGTCAGCGGTGTAACGCAGCGTTATTCGCCGCGTAGTTTACAGAACTTGGCAGTGTGCCCTTGCAGCGCAGTGTTTAACTCCTGTGTGTGCTTCTGGTGTGTGCAGACGGGCGGCCGCGGCTGCGCTACTACTGGGCGGCGGTGTTGCTGTGTTGGGCGGCGTCGGCGGCGTGGGCCACGCCCCCGCTCTTCGGTTGGGGAAGGTAAGTTAGGTGACTGCACACAACAGGCGTTCCTCTAGAAATAACACCGCCTCCTCTCCGCCAAGTTATTTGCGCGCCTCGCCGCTATTTACATGAGTCACCTGTTGTCCTGTGGTCTTCTCAGGATAGACGCGCTGCATTGTGCCAAAGAGAATTTCTGTTTTCTGCACAGTGCAACGGGAAATAGCTGCTGGCGGCAGTGTTGCGAGTAGTGGAAGGGGAGGGGGTGGACGCCGTCTTTATCTCTACTGTCATTTCTCGATTTGTTCTTGTTATTATTATTATTATTATTGGTGCTTTATTAGGATGGCTGCAACAGTGACCGAAATGATGGTCAGTATAACAACAAAGTAATGACGCAGTCACACACATTTTTACTGAAGCTGTATATCTGTTAGTTCGCAGCAAAGATAACTGTCCTCTATTGTGACCGAGCGGTTCTAGGCGCTACAGTCTGGAACCGCGCGACCGCTACGGTCGCAGGTTCAAATCCTGACTCGGACATGGATGTGCGTGATGTCCTTAGGTTAGTTAGGTTTAAGTAGTTCTAAGTTCTAGGGGACTGATGACCTCAGAAGTTAAGTCCCATAGTGATCAGAGCCATTTGAACCATTTGAATTTTGTCCTCTGTTAGTAGAGTGATGGGAGAAGACCAGCTTGGCTTCAGGGAAGGAAAAGGGACCACAGATGCCATTGGCATGATGAGGATATTGTCAGAGAGAGTTTTGGCCGTTAACGAAGAAGTTTGCGCAATTTTTATAGACTGGCAGAAGGCCTTCGACAGAGTCAATTCCAATATATTGATGAACATCCTTAAGGAAATTGGAATCAACTGGAGAGATCGGAGACTTATAAGGATCTTGTACCTGGGACAAAAGGTAAAGGTACGACTGAACTATGGGGAAACGAACAGTGTGGAAATAGGAAGGGGAGTGAGACAAGGATGTTGTCTGTCGCGAAGTCTCTTCAACCTGTATGGAGAAATGCCGGCGAGAGAAACGCTGAAAGGATGCGGAAACTTCAAAGTAGGAGGACGTTTCATCAACACCATCAAGTATGCAGACGACCTGGTAGTGGTCGCCAAAAATCAGAGGCAGCTGCAACACATGATGAACAATTTGGTGGAAACGGGAAGAAAATACGGCATGGAAATCAACATCGAAAAACCAAAAGTGATGCGCATATCAAAACGTGAGAAACGCTCGAAGATAACTGTTGACAATCTGGAACTGGAAAATGTGAATCAGTTCAAGTACCTGGGTAGTTTTATCACAAAGGGTGCCCATTGCACCAACGAAATCCGAGCAAGAATCGCCATGGCCAAAGCTGCTTTCAACAAGAAGAGTTTGGCATTGAGGAAAAAACTGATAAAGTGCTACATTTGGAGCATTGCACTGTATGGAGCAGAGACATGGACCATGAGAAAGAAGGAGAAAAAATACTTAGAGAGCTTTGAAATGTGGTGCTGGAGGAGAATGGAAAAGATCAAGTGGACAGATCGCATAAAAAGTGACGATGTACTGCGAAGAGTAGGAGAGAAGAGAAGTATTCTGCGTACAATTCTTCAGAGAAAGGCCAACTGGATTGGACATGTACTTAGACACGAGGGACTCAAACATGATGTCATCGAAGGGAAACTCAGAGGAAACGCAGGACGAGGAAGAAGAAGAATCCAACATCTGGACGACATGAAATATGGAAGGAGATACAACAGACTGAAGGAAGAAGCTGAAGACAGGGAACAGTAAAATCAGAAATTCTCCGTACGAAGACATGGACCTGCCACTAGGCAGAATACTACATAATAATAATAATCAGTAGCCTGTACAACAGACACAAATTTCACAGTCACCTTTTTTCTCACAAGACCGAAAGAAGTTTGTCCGCAATGGGCCATTGAATTTATTGGCACGGGCTGAAACCCGCCAGACTGGAAACCGCAACTGTTTTGTCAGGAAGCAAACCGAAGACCTGTGTGGCGTCGTTACACGCAATAAAACAATGTTCGAGGTTATTCCACTTATTACTCAGAAGATCAATCGTTGCCATGTCCTCTGCGATGGCTAATGGAGACGTATTCCGGAGAGGAATCCTCTGAATCCAGCAGCGGACTCGAGGCTGCCGGGGATACTGTATCAGCTCGGAGTGGAAGTGTGTGTCACCCTGGTGCAATAGATTGCCACCTGCTAGCGAGGTATGCACCCCACGTGGGTAACCCTGCTTGGAGATGGCGATGATCGCGACGTGTATTATCGATTCAAACGCCGTTTCGGGGAGAACTCAGTCTTTACCAGATCCCCGCTGGCGTTGCCCTCTCAGGTGCACCGCGTTACCGTTAGCCATGTTGTCGTGCTGAATGCACAACTTAACCCGCCGGTACGGTACACCGTCAGAGTCGTGCGGTGCTCAAGCTTTAGGTTCAAATTCAAATGGCTCTGAGCGCTGTGGGACTTAACATCTGAGGTCATCAGTCCCGTAGAGCTTAGAACTACTTAAACCTAACTGACCTAAGGACATCACACACATCCATGCACGAGGCAGGATTCGAACCTGCTACCGTAGCAGCAGCGCGGTTCCAGGCTGAAGCGCCTAGAACCGCTCGGTCACAACGACCGGTTCAAGTTTTAGGGAAACTTCTGCCCTGAACCAGAGCCGAGGTAGTAGACCCCTGGACTGTCCATCATTGTTGGCTGTTGTGCTGACTTCAGTACTGGATGCTGGACTTCATTATCCGTGGCTACGGATCGCTAATCTCCTGTAAGGCAGCAAGTGTAAGACCAACACAAGAACTGTCTTACACACAAGATGATATCACACCATAACCAGAGAGTCAGTGCGAACAACAAGAACTCATCGATCCCACTGATCGAGTGCTCTGGGCTAGTGGGTGGATGGGGGAAGGAGGGGGGGGGGTGTAGTGTTTATGTCGTCGAGGAGACACCCCGCTGTACGACGTCATTTGTAACGACTGAATCGGTTCTGCTCTTCTCGAGTCGTTAGCAGTCTTCAGCTCCGCTACATTTGCTTAACGATTTTGTAACAGTTTCTCTCGTGCATAGTGAAACCCCTGTTGGGCGATGTTGCGTCCTAACTAGTATCTCTTAAATGAAGTTACAAAGGCAGTTCGGTCTGCGCTCTTCTAACGGTTGAATTTTCTCAGTTTGAGAGTACTGAAGGGCGATCTGTTTCAACTGTTAAAAACCATCAACAGACAAGAACGCATAAAATATCTCTTTATAAAAGAAAACCGGTTCCAGAAGACTTTGCTATCATCTTCCAGAGTAAAATGAACATGTTTCACAAGAAAACGTTTCAGACCTGAAGATAACAACGAAGTCTGTTGAAACCGCTTGTCTTTAAGGGGAGACTGAAGGCAATTTTTATCCCAATACTGCCAACGCTATGTTACACTTTCAATAGAACACGTTTCAAGAGAACTATAAGTAATAAAAGAATGAAGTTATTACTGCATATCAATAACATATATGCCTCAATGTACGAGTAAAATGGTCATAATACCTCTTATTGTTTTGAAGAAAAAATTTAACTTTTTTTTGTACATGAATTATTATAAAACAGTTTCTAATTGTTTGGTGGTTCTCCATTTACTCGTAATAAGTTTTTATCATCGGCGGTACAAATTGACCGAATATCATGTTTCTAACCCCATTAGTTTATCAAATAATGGTACCTGAAAGTAAGAAAATGTATTACTTTTGAATACATTGCGGGAGAGAACAATGATCAATGAGTTACAAATATTTACTATCAAAAACAGTCTTGATCACAATTTATTTATTACGGTGACCGGTTTCGACCACTACTGTGCTCATCTTCAGAGGTTCTTACTCATTGGTCTGAAGATGACCACAGTAGTGGTCGAAACCGGTCACCGTAATAAATAAATTGTGATCAAGACTGTTTTTGATAGTAAATAAGAAAATGTAGTTTTAAGAAAAATCCATTTAAAGTTTAATATTGCAATTCTAGTATAGTTATTGATGAGAATTACTTACCACTAAATTTTCCTGCACCGTACTGAGCATCATCTGAGTCATACTGATCTTCGTTTCTTCCCTTGGTCCCTCTTCTTTTCTGTCTGGCTTCTTTTGTGCATTTTAAATCAGCAAAATCTCTTTTGCGGATTCTCTCCTTACCTATTTGCAACAAGGATTTTGTAGTATTTCCACTAGATTTTATGCCCAATAATTCCAAACCACCCTATTTTCTAATTACACCATCATTCAAGCATAAATAGGCATCATAAACACGAAATTTGAGGGTTGTAATCTGAACAAATACAGTTTCCGGTAACCGGTTCCAAATGACAGAATTCACACATTCATATAAATTTTGGGTTTTTCCATGAAGGCGTTTCTTCAACAAGGTATATTGACAAAGCTCTCTAAATATAGGTTTCATTTCATTCATTACTGATGCAGATAAAGAATGTTTGTGGTCATATCTGGCACTTCTCCTGTACTTGCACCAACTGTCAGGATCATTCGGGCAAAGACCGTGCGTCAGAAAACCATCATATTTCACGAAAAATTTGTCATATTTATATAAAACAAAAACTGTTTCACACAGGAAAGACCAGGCATTTCAAATATGCTAAAATCTAAAAATCGAATTTTTGAAGCCCACTTGCCTTCCGTCTGCCCTTAAGAAAGAAATGTTTAATGCGACCTTGGCTGTTGAATGTATTTTGTCTTCTATAGGTTTTCTGTTGAGCTCGCTCTGTTGAGTTCACTCGCAGTCTCGCTCAAGAATGTTGACGTTGCTGTCTTCCTGACCGAGTAACGGCGTTGAAATATTTATGCTTCCCGGCTGGTGGCTGTTGATACTTCTGCGTGACTGAGTAACGCCAGCTGGTCGAACACCTTCACTCTCCCATTTCCACTCTAATACGTCGCGTAACACTTTCACCCCGTGACATTCCACCGTGTATACCGGGATGTGTGTGCCGTAACGCTAGATACTTCAAAATAAATATCTGGGTTTTAAGGCTTCGTAACATTTATTATATTCAACTTGAACTTATAAAGAATACATCAAATGAAAGAGCAATTCAGTTTTGCTTGCATACCGGTGCGCATAGACTGTTTCCTGAGTCTTCCGTTAGAAAGCGTTACTAGCAAATATGGCGACAAGTGAACAGATTTTGCCGCGCGGGGTTGCGTGCAGTATCAGGCGCCTTGCTATGGTTCGCGCGGCTCCCCCCGTCGGAGGTTCGAGTCTTCCCTTGGGCATGGATGTGTTTGTTGTCCTTAGCGTAAGTTAGTTTAAGTTAGATTAAGTAGTGTGTAAGCCTAGGGACCGATGACCTCAGCAGTTTGGTCCCACAGGAACTTACCACAAATTTCCAATTTTGAACAGATTTTTGTGTTTTACAGTTAGCGAGAACTGAATCTGTAGTTACAGTGCGACGCGCGTTTCGTATTAAGTTCTGTTGTAATCCTCCAAGCGATAATGGCAACCGTAGATGGTATCATCAGTGTGAAGACACCGGCTGTCTTTGCTGCAGAGGGAAGAGTACGGGATGATCAAGAGTGGCCGAAGAAAGTGTTGTACAATTGAAAGAGTACTTCACGAGTAGCTCCAAGAAATTAATTCGTAAAGTGAGTCGCCACTTAGCAATTCCAGTGACGTCTCTGCAGTTGTTACAAGCTCTAAAGCTTACAGACTATGGTTTACGTGTCAACGTTACAAACGCAGTGATGCTGCATAATGATGAAGATTTTCTGGATCGTGTCGTCTTCAGTAATGAATATCATTTCACCTAAGTGTAAATGTGAACATACATAATTGTGCGCGTTTGGGCATCTGCGCATCCCCAGGAGTTGGTACAACTGCAACGATACTCCCCTAAACTGAATATTTTTTGTGCCGTATCCCGGCGGAAAGTTTATGGGCCTCTGTTCTTCGGTAAAGCAACTGTGCCGGTGTTTCTTATCTTGACGCACTACAACTATGGCTCTTTCCTCAGTAGGTAGGAGTTGAACCACAGAACGGTATTTGGCAGCTAGACGATGCGCCACCTCATGTGCGTAACTCAGCACGCCATTGGTTAAGCGACGTTGTACCCTACCTCTGGAATGGCTGCAAGGCGCCGGCGATGACAGAGCTTGTTTCACATTATCTCCATGTTCAACAGATCTGATGCCACGCGATTTTTACCTTTCGGGGTTCATAAAGGATCGCGTGTATGCGCCACCGCTACCAGCTGATCTGTCCGACTTGAGAAACAGGACTGAAGAAGTTGTTGCAACACTTATTCCAGACACGTTGATCAAGGTTGGTAAGAAGTCACCTTAGACTCGATGCGTGCCGTGTGACAAATGGTGTTCGTATTGAACACTTGTAAGAACTGTTCGAGTTGCTCCATTATCTGATGTATTATTTATAATTAAATGTTTCCCTGAGACATTTAAGTCTCTTTTTATTATCTACGATAATGATCGAAGCAAACGAAATGAATTAAAATTTATGCTGCAGCTGGGACTAAAACCCTTTTTTTAAGTACCTTCCGCGTGTTTTTTTACCTAACAAAAGAAATAAAACAAAATCATAGCCATCCCTACTTGGCACCGCCACTTGTGTCCCTGCCAAACTAAAATGAACTCTTACCTCTTCAGGCGTTGCCTTCCTAACTATACGTAACCACCCCCCAACTAAAATGCGAAGAAACTACACTATACGGAACTAACGTGTGTGCATCAACCCACAAAAATATGAGGGAAGGGAGGGGGGAAGGGTGTTTCTAGTAGGGTGCGGAAGGTATTTTTTTGTACTTTTTTAAATTTTTATTTTAATTTATTTAATTTTTTTAATTTTTATTTATTTTTATTTATTTATATAGATATCAATGTGCGAACAGTCATAGTTAATCAAGCCAGGAAAACTAAAACTGAATGAAGACACTATCGAAGATAGTAAACAGAAATAACATGAAAATAAAGCTACCACTTCATAGTTAGGCTTCCCAGCGACTGCGCCCACTGATAAAGATTGTTCAATATATGATCGTTTGCAGTTCGTTCTGACCTCATCTGCCACTGCCTGGAACATTCCAGCTACACGGCGGGCTGTGAAAGGCACTCCATAGGTAGTTTGCGAAGCATTGTCGATATCTGGTATGCCCGAAAATAGCATGATGTCTTTCTTGCAAATAGAGCCAGAAGTCAAGTAAATTCTTGTGTCCGTCACGACAGAGGCAATGGACCGCATGTCCACGTATCCAGGTGACGGAGTTGGTTCGAGTCTTGGGGTAAAATGTCTCATCCGGAAACAATAACGTGCGTGCAGATACACTCCTGGAAATTGAAATAAGAACACCGTGAATTCATTGTCCCAGGAAGGGGAAACTTTATTGACACATTCCTGGGGTCAGATACATCACATGATCACACTGACAGAACCACAGGCACATAGACACAGGCAACAGAGCATGCACAATGTCGGCACTAGTACAGTGTATATCCACCTTTCGCAGCAATGCAGGCTGCTATTCTCCCATGGAGACGATCGTAGAGATGCTGGATGTAGTCCTGTGGAACGGCTTGCCATGCCATTTCCACCTGGCGCCTCAGTTGGACCAGCGTTCGTGCTCGACGTGCAGGCCGCGTGAGACGACGCTTCATCCAGTCCCAAACATGCTCAATGGGGGACAGATCCGGAGATCTTGCTGGCCAGGGTAGTTGACTTACACCTTCTAGAGCACGTTGGGTGGCACGGGATACATGCGGACGTGCATTGTCCTGTTGGAACAGCAAGTTCCCTTGCCGGTCTAGGAATGGTAGAACGATGGGTTCGATGACGGTTTGGATGTACCGTGCACTATTCAGTGTCCCCTCGACGATCACCAGTGGTGTACGGCCAGTGTAGGAGATCGCTCCCCACACCATGATGCCGGGTGTTGGCCCTGTGTGTCTCGGTCGTATGCAGTCCTGATTGTGGCGCTCACCTGCACGGCGCCAAACACGCATACGACCATCATTGGCACCAAGGCAGAAGCGACTCTCATCGCTGAAGACGACACGTCTCCATTCGACCCTCCATTCACGCCTGTCGCGACACCACTGGAGGCGGGCTGCACGATGTTGGGGCGTGAGCGGAAGACGGCCTAACGGTGTGCGGGACCGTAGCCCAGCTTCATGGAGACGGTTGCGAATGGTCCTCGCCGATACCCCAGGAGCAACAGTGTCCCTAATTTGCTGGGAAGTGGCGGTGCGGTCCCCTACGGCACTGCGTAGGATCCTACGGTCTTGGCGTGCATCCGTGCGTCGCTGCGGTCCGGTCCCAGGTCGACGGGCACGTGCACCTTCCGCCGACCACTGGCGACAACATCGATGTACTGTGGAGACCTCACGCCCCACGTGTTGAGCAGTTCGGCGGTACGTCCACCCGGCCTCCCGCATGCCCACTATACGCCCTCGCTCAAAGTCCGTCAACTGCACATACGGTTCACGTCCACGCTGTCGCGGCATGCTACCAGTGTTAAAGACTGCGATGGAGCTCCGTATGCCACGGCAAACTGGCTGACACTGACGGCGGCGGTGCACAAATGCTGCGCAGCTAGCGCCATTCGACGCCCAACACCGCGGTTTCTGGTGTGTCCGCTGTGCCGTGCGTGTGATCATTGCTTGTACAGCCCTCTCGCAGTGTCCGGAGCAAGTATGGTGGGTCTGACACACCGGTGTCAATGTGTTCTTTTTTCCATTTCCAGGAGTGTATATGCTCCGGGCTAACTCGCAAGAGATAAGCCAGCATCTGCCGCACTAGGTGCCAAACCGGTTCCGCCTTTCCACAGCTGAGGTGGTGCTCGTCAGAATCTACCGTATTACAACCCACACAATTGGGAGATTCTGCCATGTGAATATTGTAGAGACGTTCTTGCGTCACCAGCTTCCCATTAACGACTACGTACCATTGGGAAACGACATCGGAATCAAACATGGCATCGTGTACAGTCTTCCACACCACGCGCCACCGTACGTCAGGATATTTTAGTTCGATCACATTTAGGGGGCGGCGTTGCAGAATGTCGTGATATAGGCGTCTAGTTGTGGCCATTTGTGGTGTCGTAGCGCTACACTGCAATAACTTTGTTCTAAATAGAAACGTCCTATATAAAAGAGGGGCGCTGGGATGTCCTGTAGTGGCACCGGCGCTCTTAGTGAAGCAGGTCGTAGCGCCGTCAGAAGCAAACTCGTGAGGCTCGTAGGACAACGGCGCAGCAGACATAAATGTGAGCTAACATAGAGGGCAATGACCCTATCGTGGACATTAACTAGGCCGAGACCTCCTCTTTCCTTGGGAAGGGTAAGAGATACGTATCTGATCTTCAGTAACATACCAGCGGTGACGAAGTATCCCAGCGCTGCCATAATGCTACGAGCCATAGGATTCGGAATGGGTAGCATTTGGGCGACATGCGGTATGCGGGACGCAAGGTATACATTGGCATAATACGCCCGCTGAACGATGTTGAGGGATCGCAAGCGCTGATTTGCAATTCCGGCCCTAATTTGGTTAAGAAGGCGCCGAGAATTGAGCGTCGTCGTGCGTCGCATGTCGTTCATGAAATCTAAGCCCAAGCAGCGGACAGTATCACTGAAGCGTAAGGGGGCAATGTGTTCCTGCAGTAGCCCAATCCCGATGCTCAATGCGACAGACTTGTCAACGTTGATTTGGCTACCAGAAGCTGTACCGTAGGTTGCAATCCAGTCCAAAGCGGCAGCCATATCGTCAGCTCCACGTATGACGATCATCAAATCATCCGCATATGCGGTGCAGCGATAGATGGAGCCGCCGAACTGTATCCCAGTAAGCCTGTCTCGGAGACCACAGAACAAAGGTTCTAAGGCCAATGCAAATAACAATGTTGATAGTGGACATCCCTGTCGTACTGATCGGCGGATAGGCATGGGTGCCGTCAGTCTTCCATTAACAAGAACTCGAGAAGTAGCCCCATGTAGAAGGCGTGTCAACACGGCGATAAAGGGGTCGGGGTATCCCATGCGCCGTAAAACGGTCGTGAGGAAAGTGTGGCCCACACGGTCAAAAGCCTGGCTAAAGTCGATAGACGCCAGGGCTGCCGGCAAACGTCTCACCCGTGCGAGGGAGATGAGATCTCTGTAACGATATAACGCAGTTCTGATGTTGTTGGGTCCCCCCAAAGACGTCTGATCGCTGGACAGGATGTGCAATAATGTGCCGCGAATACGTTCTGATAGCAGCCTCGAAAAGATCTTGAAGTCGCTGTTCAATAACGCTAAGGGGCGATAATCGCGGAAATGATTCCGTCCATTCGGCTTATGAAAGGGGACAATCAGACCTTCCAAGAACGGTGCAGGCAACAGTATACCCGGGGACATCAATTTCTGACAAATTTCAACCCAACACGGTACCAACAGTTGTTTAAATGCTTTATAGAACTATAATGGTAATCCATCGATTCCTGGTGATTTATGGGGAGCTCTTTTACCAATGGCGTCGAGCACTTCCTCTTCTTTCACTTCTCCCAGTAAAGTCGGTACAATGTCTGGTGGAACTGTACCGTGGACATGTGCTGAAACGACGTCTACCGTCGTCATATCAGGGAGCACTGCTGAATAAAGTTGATCGTAATGCCCATAGAAGGCTTCTGCTATATCTGCTTGTTCTACCACGTGTCGTCCGTCGTCCGTTATCATGACCGTTACCAGTGCCCTACGGCGCCTTCTGCGTTCTAGGACCACATGATGCATAGATGGTCTTTCTGATTGTATCATGTCTGGAGCACGCGACCGTATAACAGCGCCCTGTAAATGATGGCGTGCTAAGAAGACGAGCTGCGCTTTCGCGCGATTGACTATAATCTGCCTGTCAGGTGAGGGCTCCATAGCAAGACATTCCCGTAGGACGGTGTAATAAAAGTTTTCTGTGCTCCTCCTCCATGCCGCCGCTTCCCGGCCGTAAGCCATGAAGGTGCGCCTAAGAGCAGGCTTCGCACATTCAATCCACCAACTGAGGGTCGATCGGTAACGACCACGACGCTGTAAGGACGCGTTCCACGACTCTTCGATAGCACCTTTACATGCCGGCTCGTCCAGATGGGCGACGTTCAGTTTCCAGGGGGGCCTACTGCGCCACACACGTGCAGGTTGGAGGGCAATGGTGCAAATATAGGCTGTGTGGTCGGTGAATGCAGTGGGCCAGAGCTCTGCTCCTCTCGTCGCCGTCGAAAGGGTGCCTGTGACGTAAATCCTGTCTAACCGACTTGATGAATGACTTGTATAATGGGTGTAACCAGGAGCTGGGCCATGGATGTGGCGCCACGTGTCGATCAGGTGGAGGTCACGCACTAGCATTTCCAATTCCACACGGGACGTGATGTGGCTGCTGATCAGACGGAGATAATGTACAGTTAAAATCTCCTCCGATCACCATATCGTCTATGCGGCCCATAAATAGACGCGTAATATCTTCCGAAAAAAGCGGGCCCGATCTCTCCGTCTCCCTGATCCTGAAGGGGCGTATACATTGATGAGTCGGACACCGTTGACAGTTACTGCCATGGCTCTTGCACTCGGTAAGTACAGTACGTCCGTAGCCGCCAAGCCGTCCAGTAGCAGGATAGCCACGCCACAATCGGTAGAAGAAGCGTTGGAGATATGGGCGGTATATCCGTAGAAGTCAGTGAAACTAGCGACACATACTTCCTGTAAGAGGGCCACGTCGATGTCCGCCGCATCGAGCATGCATTGTAGCATTGTCAGTTTGTGTGGTGTCCTTATCGCGTTGATATTGATGGTGGCAAGGCGAAATGTGTGCTGCCTAGCCTCTTCACCTAGGGTAGACGCCATGGCAATCAAAGCTAACCGCAAGAGATGCCCGACCCACCAAACCCGTTACAAATTATGAGTCTGTCACGCTAGGAGTGGCATCCCCAATGCCAACCCCTCCCCCGTCACCCGTGCCCTCTCCAGGAAGTTCCTCAACATCGTCCGACCACAGTGGGTGCAACACGATGCTGTGTAGCTGATCGGCACCTAAATCTCTCTCACGTACGTCGTCTTTGGTAGAGGTAGACGGAGCGCCATCCATCGACGCGACCTGCTGCATCTGTGGTGCAACTTGTAACTGGGCCCTCGCAGTATGGGCAAGTGAACCGTCTACACCACTTAGATCCTCAGCAGGCGCATTATCCATGCCGTCTGATGAGATGTCACCTTCTTGACCGGCCGTGTGTAGGAGGCAATCGTCAGAAGGGGTCCGCCGACGTCGCTTGCGTCGTCGAGGCGAACGTTGCTTTCGAACGTGGACATCCGTATCCGAATGTTGGAGGCAATCCAGCGTCGTATCGCCTTCCGCTAGGAAAGCCGCGGTCGGGACAATGTTCGCGTCCACGTCCATCGCGTTCTGAATGTTATGTTGCGTCTGGATTCCGTGGGACTGTTGCTGCTGTTGTTGCTGTGGAGGAAGCGACATATGGGTTGGCATAGGTGGTCCTTCCTCTTCTTCCCTTGGTACTTCTGACGTCGATGGAAGTGTCTGATCGCCAGTTTCGTCCTCATGTATGGTGCGCATCGTCGTCTGAGCGTACGTGAGGGGCAGGATTGTCGTCCCCGTCGGGGAAGCGGAGTCTCCCACTGGTATCTGGGTAATTTTACGTTGTAAGCAGCTCGATCGAACATGGCCTTCCAGCCCACATCCGGAACAGGTACGCGGTTGACCGTCGTACATGATGATTGCACGACAGCCACCGATGATCAAATAGGACGGCACATGTTTCTTGAGCTCAAGTTTAATTTGGCGCACACCATTGTAGACCTTGTACGTCGAGAAAGTTTGCCACTTTTCTGCAACGTGGCTGATAACATTACCATATGGTCGGAAGGCGTCCTTGACAATTTCATCAGGGACCTCGAAGGGGAGCTCAAAAACCCGTACAGTCCTTAGGCCCATGCCTGCATGATCCACCGTCACTGCACCGATATGCCCGTCAGAATGTTTGAATCTGAGTGAGTTCGAGTATTTAGACACCACTGTCGCGCAAACCTCTGCACTGCTCATTTTAACATAAACCACGCTCGCCGTTATAGAAAAATGTATTCCGACGACAGTCGCCGGATCTAAACGTAGATCGTCGCGTATGAACTGTTCTATTTCACAGGCTCGAGGACGCGCATGATCTACTTGAAAAGTAATTTTGATCGTATCGTGGCGCCATGTGTGTGCCATAGTCGCACTGAACTTGGAACAAATACAACTCGCGCCGCGCGAGGGTAAACACAAGCAAGCGCTCACGGTCGCGCACGGCGGGGCGCAGCGGACGTCCTCGCCCCACCGCAGCCGAAAGCAGACTGCACCCTGGTTTCCTTGCTTGCTAGCAGAAATACTAACCATTACACTACCACAAGCACGAGCCGTTACGTCCAATGCTGGGATGTTTGCCGATATCGGAGAGCCCTGGTCGTAGTGACAATATGTAAGGGAAAATGAATTGAACTTTGTCTTGGAGAGGGCACTCAGCTGAGGTAGTTCGTGCAGTAATACTGACCATTGTGCTGTGGTAGTGTTATGGTTAGCATTTCTACTCAGCAAACAAGAATACCTGGATCCGAGTCCCGGCTGCAGCACAAATTTTAATTCATTTCGTCTGCATCGATTATTATTTATAAGTAGAGAGCAATAAATGCTACATATTCTTAAAACCCCGTTATTTAAAAATCTGTTCATGTTACGAGGGAACAGAAACTTCATCCCACGAACAAGTCAGTTTTCTTATATATACGTACAAACTAGGAAAAAAATCGCACAAACACAAAGGAGTTGTGCGACGTAAACGAAAGTTGGTATGCGTGTTTCTACATCTGAAAGATGATGTTGTAAGTAGGCTGTTTAGGTTTTTATGTTGGTGACGCCACGTAGCGCTCTGTATGAAAATCACTGACTGTGCTGTGTGAAGTCTGTGGCTGGTTGTCATTGCTGGAATATTCGCTAGTGTAGTGTTGGGTAGTTGGATGTGAACAGCGCGTAGCGTTGTGCAATTGGAGGTGAGCCGCCAGCAGTGGTGGATGTGGGGAGAGGGATGCCAGAGTTTTGAGAGGTTACTATAAGCGGACGATCTGGACGTGTGTCCGCCAAGAAAAGGATATTTGTCAAGATAGTTGTCATGAATTTATATATATATATATATATATATATATATATATATATATATATATATATATATATATTTGTTGTTGTTGTGGTCTTCAGTCCTGAGACTGGTTTGATGCAGCTCTCCATGCTACTCTATCCTGTGCAAGCTTTTTCATCTCCCAGTACCTACTGCAACCTGCATCCTACTGAATCTGCTTAGTGTATTCATCTCTTGGTCTCCCTCTACGATTTTTACCCTCCACGCCGCCCTTCAACACTAAATTGGTGATCCCTTGATGCCTCAAAACATGTCCTTCCAACCGATCCCTTCTTCTGGTCAAGTTGTGCCACAAACTTCTCTTCTCCCCAATCCTATTCAATACTTCCTCATTAGTTATGTGATCTACCCATCTAATCTTCAGCATTCTTCTGTAGCACCACATTTCGAAAGCTTCTATTCTCTTCTTATCTAAACTATTTATCGTCCATGTTTCACTTCCATACATGGCTACACTCCATACAAATACTTTCAGAAATGACTTCCTGACACTTAAATCTATACTCGATGTTAACAAATTTCTCTTCTTCAGAAACGCTTTCCTTGCCATTCCCAGCCTACATTTTATATCCTCTCTACTTCGACAATCATCAGTTATTTTGCTCCCCAAATAGCAAAACTCCTTTACTACTTTAAGTGCCTCATTTCCTGATCTAATTCCCTCAGCATCACCCGATTTAATTAGACTACATTCCATTATCCTTGTTTTGCTTTTGTTGATGTTCATCTTATATCCTCCTTTCAAGACACTGTCCATTCCATTCAGCTGCTCTTCCAAGTCCTTTGCTGTCTCTGACAGAATTACAATGTCGTCGGCGAACCTCAAAGTTTTTATTTCTTCTCCATGAATTTTAATACCTACCCCGAATTTTTCTTTTGTTTCCTTTACTGCTTGCTCAATATACAGATTGAACAACATCGGGGAGAGGCTACAATCCTGTCTTACTCCCTTCCCAACCACTGCTTCCCTTTCATGTCCCTCGACTCTTATAACTGCCATCTGTTTTCTGTACAAATTGTAAATAGCCTTTCGCTCCCTGTATTTTACCCCTGCCACCTTCAGAATTTGAAAGAGAGTATTCCAGTCAACATTGTCAAAAGCTTTCTCTAAGTCTACGAATGCTAGAAACGTAGGTTTGCCTTTCCTTAATATTTCTTCTAAGATAAGTCGTAAGGTCAGTATTGCCTCACGTGTTCCAGTGTTTCTACGGAATTCAAACTGATCTTCCCCGAGGTTGGCTTCTACTAGTTTTTCCATTCGTCTGTAAAGAATTCGGGTTAGTATTTTGCAGCTGTGACTTATTAAACTGATAGTTCGGTAATTTTCACATCTGTCAACACCTGCTTTCTTTGGGATTGGAATTATTATATTCTTCTTGAAGTCTGAGTGTATTTCACCTGTTTCATACATCTTGCTCACCAGATGGTAGAGTTTTGTCAGGACTGGCTCTCCCAAGGCCGTCAGTAGTTCCAATGGAATATTGTCTACTCCGGGGGCCTTGTTTCGACTCAGGTCTTTCAGTGCTCTGTCAAACTCTTCACGCAGTATCATATCTCCCATTTCATCTTCATCTACATCCTCTTCCATTTCCATAATATTGTCCTCAAGTACATCGCCCTTGTATAGACCCTCTATATACTCCTTCCACCTTTCTGCTTTCCCTTCTTTGCTTAGAACTGGGTTCCCATCTGAGCTCTTGACGTTCATACAAGTCGTTCTCTTATCTCCAAAGGTCTCTTTAAGTTTCCTGTAGGCGGTATCTATCTTACCCCTAGTGAGATAGGCCTCTACATCCTTACATTTGTCCTCTAGCCATTCCTGCTTAGCCATTTTGCACTTCCTGTCGATCTCATTTTTGAGACGTTTGTATTCCTTTTTGCCTGCTTCACTTACTGCATTTTTATATTTTCTCCTTTCATCAATTAAATTCAATATTTCTTCTGTTACCCAAGGATTTCTACTAGCCCTCGTCTTTTTACCTACTTGATCCTCTGCTGCCTTCACTACTTCATCCCTCAAAGCTACCCATTCTTCTTCTACTGTATTTATTTCCCCCATTCCTGTCAATTGCTCCCTTATGCTCTCCCTGAATCTCTGTACAACCATGACCATTAAATTTTCGTCTCCCTTCACAATCTGAATAATTTCTTTTATTTCATCATATATATATATATATATATATATATATATATGATGACTTTTGAACATTATTAAGGTAAATACATTGTTTGTTGTTTATCAAAATCTTTCATTTGCTAACTATGCCTATCAGTAGTTAGTGCTTTCAGTAGTTAGAATCTTATATTTAGCTGTATTGGCGCTCACAGTATTGCAGTTGTTTGAGTAAAGAAGATTTTTGTGAGGTAAGTGATTCATGATAGGTATAGGTTATTGTTAGTGAGGGCCTTTCTTTTGTAGGGATTATTGAAAGTCAGATTGCGTTGCGCTAAAAATATTGTGTGTCAGTTTAGTGTTGATCAGAATAAGTAAAGAACGAAATGTCTGAGTACGTTGAGTTCTGCTCAGCTGCTTGAAAATCAAATAACGTAAGGGGTTTACTAGCACTGTCATTCATAATTCTTCAAAGGGGACGTTCCAATGTCTCGTCAAATTTCGCGCCAGTCGCATAAGAGTGGCATTAGTGGCGCCACTATGAGGATTAAAATGAGATTTACTTTAAATACACACTGTAAGGATTGTGAGCGTTAGTTACTTTTGAAATTGGACTTGATGAGTTGATGTTAGTCAATAACTTCTTTAGGCGACGAAGATGCCACTATCAACATCCCCACTGAGTTCAAACGAGGTCGCGTAATAGGGTTACGAGAAGGTGGGTGTTCCTCTTGTGATACTGCAGAAAGATTTGGCAGCAATGTAACCACTATGTATGATAACTGCTGGCAGGAGTGGTCACGTAAATGTACCGTTGCAAGAAGACCGGGCTCCAGGCGGTTACATTGCACTACAGAGAGGGAAGACCATCGTGTACGTACAGGGTGAGCCATAATATCGAGCAATTTTAAAAAGAGTGCGAATCAAGCTGCGTCGGAGAAAGGTGGAGGGGACGGCGTCTGTTACGTTTGGTGCGATATAGTATTTAGTCATAATGGAGCGCTGGACCTCACAGCATCGTGAGTACACTGTCAAAGCATTTTATCAAAACGGTAGTTCGTACCAGCTACCAAGTCGTGCATTCCGCAACCTCTTTAACATTAATCGGAATCGGCCGGCGCCATCTGCCTGTGCGATTAAGGATTGGGTTGAGAACTTAAGGAAACAGATTGTGTGAGGCGAAGTCGGTTCTGCTTAGAATTTTTGGACGTGATTAATCAAGACGAGGACACTGTAAACGGTTTGTGGATGAGTGATGAAGCTCACTTCCATCTCTCTGTTCATGTGAACAAGCAGAACTTTCTATTTTGGAATGACGTTAATCCTAAAGAACTGCATCAGCAACCACTGCAGTCCGCAGACGTTACTGTGTGTGGTGCGCTATGTCTTCATTAGGGATTATAGGGCCATACTTTTTTTGAAGATGTCCTTGGCAATACTGTAACAGTGACTTCGCAGAGATACGCAGACATGTTGAAAACCTTTTTTACTCTACAACTTGCACACTTCGAAGTTACTCCCACACTGCTCGACTAGGCATGAATATTGTCAATCGTTGGTTTCAAATCATGTGATCTCCGGAAATGGGGACATTGTATGGTCCTCTCGTTCACCGGACCTCACAACATATGACTTTTTCTTGTAGGGTTATCTGAAAAGCAAAGTTTTCCGAGATAACCCTCCTCGAACAACTGAAGTCCTGAAAGAGCGGATCCGACTGGGAGTTGTTCAAATCCCATTGGCAGTGCTGCACAACGTGATGAGTCACTTCAAAATCTGACTGGAGGAATGTGTGTATATAAACGCACGCCATCTTACCGGCGACATCTTCAAAAAATAACTGATGTTTTACTATTGCAGAAAACGCTTTTTCATGTATTTTAAGATTATGAAATAAAAAAAATTATCGAAGCCGTTTTACTTAACAGCCTTTTAAGAATCGCTCTTTATTATGCCTCACCCTGCAGTATGGCTCTGCTGCATACTGCACTTGCAACAGCAATTTGAGCAGCAGTTGGCACCCACTGACACAACCAACTGTTACAATGTGCTTACTTTAAAGGGACCACACCGTGGTTCAGGTAAAAAAAATCGATTTTCGGTTTACATCATATTTATATAGATTAAGGTTTTATTTAAGTACTCTGGAAAGGATTTTGCTGAAAAAAATTTTTTTCGAGCGTTTAAAGAGCATTTTCTTACCACGTGTGTTATGTGCCACGCCCACTATTCTGTCACCCACTTTTCTGCATATATTTTAGATCTTTATATCCCCTCCATTGCACGTTAGGGATTTTTTTTACTCCCGAGTTTGTTGGCTATCCTTGGAATTCAGCGGTCGGTATTCTTCTGTTCCTGCTTTTTGTAAACAACACGCTTTCAAACACGCGGTTATTTTTGTTCAAGTGTGATTGCTAGTAGTTGTTATTGCAGGTATACTATGGGCAGGCAATTAGGAGAAATAAAGAAAATCTAGAGGCAATGAAGAGAGATGTTAGGTTCAAATGGTTCAAATGGCTCTGAGCACTATGGGACTCAACTGCTGAGGTCATTAGTCCCCTAGAACTTAGAACTAGTTAAACCTAACTAACCTAAGGACATCACAAACATCCATGCCCGAGGCAGGATTCGAACCTGCGACCGTAGCGGTCTTGCGGTTCCAGACTGCAGCGCCTTTAACCACACGGCCACTTCGGCCGGCAGAGATGTTTGGGCCATATTCTTCCATAAGTCCTCTACTGATGATAAGCCATGTCATGGATTGTGTCCATCAGGAGAAAATTCGTGGTGCAAATACAATAGGGCTCAGGCAACTGGAGAATCTTATTCTCACCAGCATTCTCTTCCTGTTGCTGTTATTACAGCAATTAAATCTATTCTGGCTCGTCCTGATCTTCTAAGGAAATGGCTGCATGGGCAGACACAGAACCCAAATGAATGTGTAAACAGCATAATCTGGAACCGCCTTCGTAAAACTCTGTTTGTAGGCATGCAGACAATGAAACTAGGAGTTCATGATGCTGTTATTACGTTCAATTGCGGTAATATTGGAAAGTATTGGGTACTGAAAAAGCTGGGAATTAATCCTGGTGAAAAAATGATCACTGGGCTGCAACATTGCGATAAAATGAGGATAGCCGATGCAGACAGGTCTGCATCTAATATGGACAAGAAAGCAAGACAAACATTCAGGAACGTGAAAAAGAAGCTGGAAGACCTGCTAGAGGGCAAAGAAGGGCCATCACATGCAGCAGGACAGTTTTAATTAACTATAAGTAACAAATTTAAAAAGTTTTGTCTTTTAAGTCAATTTCCCGCAAACTAAACGTTTCAGTACATATGCCCCATTATGTCAGATACTATCATAGACAAATGAATGAAATTTTCAGAGACTCTGCATAACATAAAAAGCTACCTCTGGTACTACATTCATTATTATTCCTCCATTAGGAATTTCACAAAAAAATGTTTTCTGCAGAAAAAACTTAATATTTTTTATTAATAAATTTAAAAGAGTATTTCTTAAAAACTATAAAATGGATAAAGTAGATTTTAGTACAGTTGACTCTACTAGCATCATGTAACATACAGTAAAAATATTAAGGTCCAGCATCAAATAGTTTTTTTTCGGAAATGGGTGTAATACTTGCCTAAATTAACATGGGTTAGATAGGCAAGGTGTGATCCCCTTAAGGACAACTCCGAGCCAGATGCTCACGGGGGAACCTCCCCATCGCACCCCCCTCAGATTTAGTTATAAGTTGGCGCAGTGGATAGGCCTTGAAAAACTGAACACAGATCAATCGAGATAACAGGAAGAAGTTGTGTGCAACTATGAAAAAAATAAGCAAAATATAAAAACTGAGTAGTCCATTCGCAAGATAGGCAACGTCAAAGATAGTGAGCGCTCAGGAGCGCCGTTGTCCCGTGGTTAGCGTGAGCAGCTGTGGAACGAGAAGTCCTTGGTTCAAGTCTTCCCTCGAGTGAAAAGTTTGACCTTTTATTTTCAGACAATTATCAAAGTTCAGGCAATCACACATAATCAACTTCGCTCTCCAACATTCCAGAACATGTTCCGATTTGCTTGGACATATGCAGGATTTGACGGTCTACACACGGAAAAATTTGAAAACGTTAAAAACATATGTTTTGACAGAGCACAGGGAAAACTGTGCATTCATTTGTTGCAGTTTATGTGACAAACTCTTATGTTTTCATCACTTTTTTGGGAGTGATTATCACATCCACAAGAAAACCTAAATCGGGCAAGGTAGAAGAACCTTTTTATCCATTCGCCATGTGTTCAAATGGCTCAAATGGCTCTGAGCACTATGGGACTTAACATCTGTGGTCATCAGTCCCCTAGAACTTAGAACTACTTAAAACTAACTAACCTAAGGACATCACACACATCCATGCCCGAGGCAGGATTCGAACCTGCGACCGTAGCAGTCGCGCGGTTCCGGACTGAGCGCCTAGAACCGCTAGACCACCGCGGCCGGCTCGCCAAGTGTACAAGTTAGGTAGGTCGACAACATATTCCTGTCATGTGACGCACATTCCGTCACTAGTGTCGTACATAATATATCAGCCGTGTTTTGCTGTGGAGGAATCGGTTGACCTATGACCTTGTGATCAAATGTTTTCAGTTCCCATTGGAGAGGCACGTCCTTTCGTCTACTAATCGCACGGATTTGCGGTGCAGTCGCAAAACGCAGACACTAAACTTATTACAGTGAACAGAGACGTCAATGAACGAACGGAGAGATCATAACTTTGCGAAAATAAAGAAAATAAACTTTTCACTCGAGGGAAGACTTGAACTAAGGATCTCTTGTTCGGCAGCTGCTCACGCTAACCACAGGACCACGGCGCTCCTGAGCGCTCACAATCTTTGATGTTGCCTATCTTGCGCATGGACTACTCAGTTTGTATATTTTGCTTATTTTTTTCATAGTTGCACACAACTTCTTCCTGTTATCTCGATTGATCTGTGTTCAGTTCTTCAAGGCCTATCCACTGTGCTAACTTATAACTAAATCTGGGGGGGATGCGATGGGGAGGTTCCCTTGTCAGTAGCGTACACTGCACCGATCACAAACCACCGCCATTTGCGACTTCAGTGGTATCAAGCGAGAGGTCATCGTGGGGTAGGCTGGAGACCTTTCTTTTTTTTTTTTTTTTTTTTTTTTGCGAGAACTGGTTCTGCCTTTGTGCCAGTGATGGCTGTGTGTTGGTTAGAAGCAGGCCAGTTGAGGGCCTGCAACCAACCTGTATGATGCGTGTTACACAGACTGGATCTACGCCAGTAGTTATGGTCTGGCAATACTGCGATTTCGTATGATAGCAGGAGCATTCTCATGGCAATCCCAAGCACGCTCGCTACAAATTTATACATGAGTCTGGTAATCTGATCTCCCGTGCTGCCATTCACGAACAACATTCCAGGGATTGTTTTCCAACAGGGCAACGCTTGCCCACACACCGCCGTTGTAGTCCAACATGTCCTCCGGAATGTCGAGATACTGCCTCGGCCTGCATGGTTACCAAAACTATCTCTAGTCGATCACATATGGGACATCATTGGACGACAAGTCCAGCGACTTCCACAAAGAGCATTAAACGTCTGTGTATTAACTGCCCAAGTGCAACAGGCATGGAACTGCACCCCACAAACTGACATCCGGCACCTGTACAAAATGCACCCAAGTTTGCCTGCTTGCATTCAACATTCTGGCGGTTACACCAATTATTTATGTACCAGCATTTCACATTTGTGATGGCTTATCTCGCGCTTACGTTAACCTGTGATTCTGCAATGTTAATCACTTAAATATGATACCTAGGCAAATGCTTTCCCGAAATCTCATTGTTGCACATTAATTATTTTTTGGTGTTGCAATTTTTTTCAGCCAGTGTACTAGTTATAAGTTCAATTATTGAACTAATAAAGACAACAAAACGTTAAAACCCCGATATTCGGTATTTAAAAATCAGTTCGTGTTACGAGGGAATACGAATTTCGTCCCACGAAAAAATCAGTTTTCTTGTGCATAAATACAATGACAACTATAAAATTTATATACAAAGAAATTAACTTGTGTGTAGGAAAAAGTTCCTGTTCTCAGGTAACATGAAATGGTTTTTAAACATGATGATAAACGCGTCAAAATTGTACTCGTGCGTTTTACAACTGCCACGAGTCGAAACAAACTAGTAATGTTGAAGTAAAAGTTTCAAATGTACTGCAAAAAATTAAACAGCCTATGGCGGTCAAAATGGTTTTTCCTCTGAATATACAGGGTGTTACAAAAAGGTACGGCCAAACTTTCAGGAAACATTCCTCATACACAAAGAAAGAAAATATGTTATGTGGACATGTGTCCGGAAACGCTAACTTTCCATGTTAGAGCTCATTATATTACTTCTCTTCAAATCACATTAATCATGAAACACACAGGAACAGAACGTACCAGCGTGACTTCAAACACTTTGTTACAGGAAATGTTCAAAATGTCCTCCGTTAGCGAGGATACATGCATCCACCCTCCGTCGCATGGAATCCCTGATGCGCTGATGCAGCCCTGGAGAATGGCGTATTGTATCACAGCCGTCCACAATACGAGCACGAAGAGTCTCTACATTTGGTACCGGGGTTGCGTAGACAAGAGCTTTCAAATGCCCCAATAAATGAAAGTCAAGAGGGTTGAGGTCAGGAGAGCGTGGAGGCCATGGAATTGGCCCGCCTCTGCCAATCCATCGGTCACCGAATCTGTTGTTGAGAAGCGTACGAACACTTCGACTGAAATGTGCAGGAGCTCCATCGCGCATGAACCACATGTTGTGTCGTACTTGTAAAGGCACATGTTCTAGAAGCACAGGTAGAGTATCCCGTATGAAATCATGATAACGTGCTCCATTGAGTACATACAGACGAAACTAAAATGAGCTCTAACATGGGAATTAAGCGTTTCCGGACACATGTCCACGTAACATCTTTTCTTTATTTGTGTGTGAGGAATGTTTCCTGAAAGTTTGGCCGTACCTTTTTGTAACACTCTGTATAAAGTGAGGCTGTAGCCTAATAGAGGCAATCAATGCGACTTGTAAGAGCATACAAACATAGCTGAGTTAATATCACAGCAAACATACAAGTACTGAGTAGTGAGGTCGTCGGTGACCACGGTTTTCTCGTTCAGCGGGCAAACCTCACGAACCTGTGACCAGAGGGTCGCGCTCCGGGCGTGGGCGGCCCCCCTGGGACCGAAGCCACGACTGCCGGAGTGCGTCGACTCGCGCTGGCCGAGTCCGCCCGGGCGGGCACCCGCGTGGCTCTTCGCCCGCCGGGCGCTGCACTGGTGTGGGCGCGAAACGAAATCTCCGTGGCCCGTTTGCATGCAGTACTTTACTTCGCACAGTACTTACAGATACAGTATTTCACCTCCGGTTTTACACTAAACTAGCTTAGCGCCCGCTGACTCGCTCACGTACATTCTATGGTCTTCACAGAATTTTGGTTTTTCTTTATTCGGATTTTTATGTTGTTCACAAACTGCAACACCTTTTAAACTTCTCATACTAATTATGTCCACAGAAGCATGATCTCTCCCTAATGTACTTCTGTCCAAAAAGCAATTGTGGCAGATGGAGTCCAACGTTTTTGTTAACCATGCCTTTTCCATTCTTGTGGTGATGTTTCCTTAGAAACTTTCATCCCCTGGTAAATATATTTAACCGACAATTTTGGCTAAATTGCGCCTGTAGGAGGAGGTGCGTCTCCACATCACGTGCCTTAAATATTTCGCCTGAATGGACCTTACAAGGGAACGTCCCCATCGCACCCCCCTCAGATTTAGCTATAAGTTGGCACAGTCGATAGGCCTTGAAAAACTGAACACAAATCAATCGAGAAAACAGGAAGAAGTTGTGTGGAACTATGAAAAAATAAGCAAAATGTACAAACTAAGTAGTCCATGTGCAACATGGGCAACATCAAGGGCAATCAGAGCTCAAGAGCGTCGTGGTCCAGTGGTTAGCGGCAGCAGTTGCGGAGTCGGAGGTCCTTGGTTCAAGTCTTCCCTCGAGTGAAGAGTTTAACATTTTCAGTTTATGTGACAAACTCTTATGTTTTCATCACTTTTTTGGGAGTGATTGTCACATCCACAAGAAAACCTAAATCGGGTAAGGTAGAAGAATCTTTTTACCCATTCGCCAAGTGTACAAGTCATGTGGGTCGACAACATATTCCTGTCATGTGACGCACATGCCGTCACCAGTGTCGTATAGAATATATCAGACGTGTTTTCCTGTGGAGGAATCGGCTGACCTATGACCTTGCGAACAAATGTTTTCGGTTCCCATTGGAGAGGCACGTCCTTTCGTCTACTAATCGCACGGTTTTGAGGTGCGGTCGCAAAACACAGACACTAAACTTATTACAGTGAAAAGAGACGTCAATCAACGAACGGACAGATCATAACTTTGTGAAAATAAAGAAAGTAAAGCTTTCACTGGAGGCAAGACTTGAACCAAGGACCAATCGTTCCGCAGCTGCTCACGCTAACCGCGGGACCACGGCGCTCTTGAGCTTACACTGTCCTTGATGTTGTATATGTTGCGCATGGGCTACTTAGTTTGTATATTTTGTTTATTTTTTCATAGTTCCACACAACTTCTTCCTGTTTTCTCGATTGATTTGTGTTCAATTTTTCAAGGCCTATCGACTGTGCCAACTTATAACTAAATCGGAGGGGGGTGCGATGGGGAGGTTCCCTTGTTAGAAAAGGAGAAAATGCTCTCTAAAGTTTTTCCGACAACACTATATGCCTTATATAGCGCACTGTTCGTCTCTAACGGCGTAGCGTAATGGTCAAGTGCATTGGCAATGAAAGAGGCGACCTGGAATCAATTGCAGGTCCTTCTGGTTTTTTTTCTGTTTTTTTTCATGTTTATTTTACTTCGTTTCTTCCCAATTTCAACTATTTGCCGTAGAAATTAAACACAATCAAGCACTCACCGGTGAGAAATCCATTACCGTCTGATAGCGGACGCGACGCTTGCGATTCCAGTGGTCAGCTATGTTCAAATGGTTCAAATGGCTCTGAGCACTATGGGACTTAACATCTATGGTCATCAGTCCCCTAGAACATGGAACTACTTAAACCTAACTAACCTAAGGACATCACACACATCCATGCCCGAGGCAGGATTCGAACCTGATACCGTAGCGGTCACGCGGTTCCAGACTGTAGCGCCTAGAACCGCTCTGCCACTCCGGCCGGAGGTCAGCTAGGGTAACGTCTGTTAGCGTCATGTACTCGTACGCAATAATATTTTATTTTCAAACCTTTTTGTACGTCATTTACGATATGATTGTTTTATATTTTATTCGAAAGTTTGGATGTATTTAAATTCTACGGTAAATAGTTGAACAACCTGAAGAAACGAAGAAAAATAACAGCGTTAAAAGAACAGGAAAGATTGGGATTGAGCTAAGGTCGCCTGTTTCGTAAGCAATGCGCTTGACCATTACGCTACGCCGATAACGACGGGCAGAGCACTGAATAAGGTATATAGTGGTGTCGGAAAAATTTTCGAGGGCATTTTCTCCTTTCCTAAGGCCCACTCAGGCGGAATATTTAAGGCACGTGATGTGGAGACCCACCTCATTCTACACACGCAATATAGGCGTGTCCCGATTGGCGAGCTCCCCTTGTGAGACGTGAAATACTAATTTTCATAGATTTAACTTTTACATATTTTAATATAACGAAATATTTTCTTAAAAATTTTCATCCCCTACTTCACCCCCTTAGGAGAGAATTTCCAAAAACAGGAAACTCATTTTTTTAAATTTCAAACGGAGAACCACAAAACAAGTTTTCATAGATTTAGTTTTGAAACTGCTTTCACAATAATATAATTCTCGATTTCAAAAACAATGAAACAGATATTTTTTAATTTTTTAACCGAGAAGTCAAATACCGATTTTCATAGATGAAACTTTAAAATGATTTAGTAGTACTTTAAATGATTTATTTTCAAAAAGTTTCACCCCTATTTTACACCTTAGTCAATGAATTTCCAAAAATACTGAAACACTTACTTTTTTCTGATTGAGAAACCAAATATCGACTTTTCTCGAAAACTACTGCAGATAAACGACTGGGACATGTTTTATTAAATTCACCAGAGCAATAACAACAAAATAAATGGAAATCGTGCTTTACTTTAACCTCGTACAGTTTTGCGATGGCTTCACATTAGTGAAGTTGCCAAATTTCAGGCAAAATGTGTTATTGGTCGTAACCAAGCATTTGCGGAACTATGTTTATATGAACTTTTTTCTTTAGTTTTACTTGTAGAACAACATATTAAAATATTTGCATATCTGCGTGAATCACCCTGTGTATGTAGTGTAATTACAAATTAATAATTTTCGGATTTTTTGCTCTATCTGTACTATGAAACTTTACTTATTGTCAAATTTCATGATTCGACGACAATGGTAGGCACTCTATAGGTTTTCACGAGTTAATTTGCATTTATCGAAATAAGTGACATAAACATCACTATTCTTTGAAACTTCCTGGCAGATTAAAACTGTGTACCCGACCGAGACTCGAACTCGGGACCTTTGCCTTTCGCGGGCAAGTGCTCTACCATTTCTTTTTATTTTTTATTTTTTTTGTAGTCTCATTTTGTTCGTTTTCGTTCGTTGTGTCTGCTCGGTGCGGGCGTCGCAAGACACCCGTTTCAGTTTTTTTTTTTTTTTCTTTTCTTTACACTCACAGCCACGAAACAAAACGGCTTTGGGACAGCGTTTATCTTATACTGGTCATTCAAAGCGAGCATTGAGAATTGTATGCGTATTCTTCACAGAGTGGAAACAGGCCGTGCTCTTAATCTGTTAGAGGAGCTTGAAATTTATAAACCAAACGATGGAGAACCAAATAAACTGCTTAACTGACGACTTTGTGCCCAATGCCAACTTTGCTTCTTTTTTTTTCCTGTGTGAATTTTTTTTTTTTTACTTAAATGTCATACATCTGTACAAATACATAAATAAGATTATAAGATTTACATACAAGTTAAATGAAAGTGAAAATAAAAAATAAAAATTCGTATTCCAAGCGGATTTTTTTATCTTTTTTTGGGAGCAGGAAGGCAGGGTAAACAAACAATCTTTATTCGTACAATTGTACTATCTTAGGGATAAGAAAAGGATCGAGACAGCAAAAACAAAGCAAAAACAATTTGGAAACCAGAAAATCAACGTAAAGGCCGCCTTTTTTTTTGTGTAACATGAATAAAGTAAATGACAATCCTAGTCACGGGCGGGAGTGAAAATGAAGTTATCATCTGCATCACAATCCCTGCAGCACACGGTGTCGCATCATAAATCTGGCAGACAGCCATATAATCTTGACCATTTCTGCCTTTGTGGGCGGCATATATTTATGTATTTCTCCTACGTCGACCATGTAGGGGCCAGTTTTCTTCTCAGTGTGCTGTATGCCAATATAACTGAACCGCGCAGTATTGTCTCTAGTCGTTCTGCTGCAGGAGTCTTCTCAGTTCTGGGACACCCCAGCTGTCGGGCGGATTGTGAAAAACACTTCCTAAAAAATTGGAAAAGTAAGTCCTGTATTTCGTATGACTCCGTATGAGCTCGTGTTGTTCTTGTAAATACATCCAATAATCCATCACGGACTTAATATCGTACGAATACAAATATTTCGTCGCATGTCCAGCGATCCAATTGACCGCATACGTCTTTTGTTTGGGAAAAAAGGTCTTGTCCGGTAGAAAAAGTACATCCGATGTGATTTCTGTGTAGTTAGTGCGCCGAAGGAAGGCCAATATTCGACGCGTCAGCATCCAGACGTCCCTCGCTGCGCCACACACTAAACCATGTTCTTCCGTTGCTAACAGGCCACAGTTTGTGCAAAGAGGAGTATCGACCATATGAACTGTATGTAATCGACTCGTGGCCACAAGTTTGCGGTTTATAAGAATGTACCACATCGATCTCGCTGCTGTTGACAGAAATGGAGTATGCACTGCACACCAAATGTGGTTCCACGATCTCGACGGGTATTTGAATTCCGTTACGTTGCGGGCATGGTGATCCATCAAGCACCTATAGATCTCCCGAGTCGTGGGTATTCTCGTCGAAGGTACTTTCAGACGAACATAACTGTAATCAACAAGAAATGAGGCAACGTGTGCAAGAGAAGGCGAAATATTGCCCACCGCAATAGGCGGTTCGTACGAAGGCGGAACAAGTACTTCTATCAGAGCTGACGTTATGGTGTGCTTTCGTTGTTGCCAATTTCGTATCATCGCTCGCATGTAAAGCGCCAGGGCTTTGTTTCGCTCGTTTGTGAGGTTGAGGCCACCGTTCCGAAATTGTAGCGTTAACGTGTCATATGTGATCTTAAACAACATCCCAGTACTAACATAGTAACCAAAGGCAGCCATGAGGCGGTCTGCAATGCCCTTCGGCATTGGTGGGATCTGCGCTAAATGGGGCAGTCGTGACGCTATGTGAACGTTAGTGTATGCCACACGCTGGATCATGTCAAAGGCTCTCAGTGAGTTGTTCCGTATCGCCAGACGAACATTTTGCAGAAGCCGCCGAGAACTCGCCGCCGCTGACCGCCGTAGTGAACGGGTAAATGTGATCCCCAGACATCTCAGCGATTCCACCGTCTGAAACGGTCCCGGTATGTCTTCCAGACCCCGTCCAATGTGCATAATTTTGGATTTCATCATGTTAATGACACTGCCTGCTGCCGTCCCGTAAGAGTCTAGATATTCAACAGCCTGATGCACTTCATGATCTGACCTGACAAGTAGGATCAGGTCGTCCGCATATGCGCGACAAACGAAAGAGTTCTCATTAAGCGCTATCCCAGTAAGTGAGCGCCTCATAACACACATCAGCGGCTCAAGCGCTATCGCAAACAGCATCATGGAGAGTGGGCACCCTTGTCGGACGGAGCTGTTAATAGGAACCGAGCCCGCTTCCCGACCGTTTACAATCACCTTCGATGTAGCCCCTCGTATTAGCCTCACAATGATGGAGATGAAAACAGGTGGAATCTCCATTCGGCTCATGACTGACGCCAAGAAGTCATGGTTTATCCTGTCGAACGCACGATCGAAGTCCACAGATATCATCGCTGCTCGCATTTTACAAGTTTCCGCAAGGGCGATAACGTCACGGTATTCACTTAACGCCGAGGAGATGTTGCTTCGCACCCCTAGGCAAGCCAGATCAGGGGATATTGTCCTGGATATCGCCAGCTTGAGACGAGACGCTAGTAGCCGTGCAAAAATTTTATAATCGGTGTTTAGCATAGTGAGAGGCCGATATTGATTAACACTGCGACTCCCCGCCATCTTCGGGATGGGAAGAAGAAAGCCCGTCACAAAATCCGACGGTATGCGCATGTTCGGACTCATCGCCTCATTGTACATCGACACAGTCTGTGGCATCATCATGTCCACGAGTTCTCGATAAAACTCTAGCGTAATCCCATCTGGCCCCGGTGATTTATGGGCCGCTCCTTTTGTGAGTGCCACCTTTATATCGTCTTCTGTGAGTGGCTCCATAAGCGCTGCCTTATCCGTCTCTGTCAGTGTCGTTTGCAGATGTTGCAGTATCTCTTCTCCTACCTGACGGTCCGTCGGTGTACCGGCATAGAGATGGCGGAAATGCTCTAAAAATTCATTTGCAATGTCCTGTTGTGTTGTCAGTTGACGGCCATCTAGACCGTGGAGCACTGTTACCAATGCCCGGCGGTAACGCTTATGTTCCCGCGACACATGGTGCATCGAGGTACGTTCCCCAGTGATGGTGTCAAGACATCTTGCCCGTATTGGGATGCCACCCAGTCGTCGTCGCGTGATCGACAGGATTTGTGCCTTGACACGATGAACTTCCGCATGATGTTCTGCAGACGGCACCTGGAAGGACAGCTCACGAAGCATGGTGTAATAATAATCAAGAGTGTCTCTCTGCCATCTCGCCTTATCCCGACCATACTGTATTAGAGCTCTTCTTATTGCCGGCTTAGTGCACTCGAGCCACCATTGAAGCACGGAGGTATACGTTGGTAGACGGCGCTGACATGTGGCCCATACCTCTTCAACTCTCTGATGACATTCGGGGTCCGCCAAAAGGGACGAATTGAGCTTCCATGTCCCGCGGCTTCTCCACACACTTTGCCTATGGAGTGACATGGTACAAATGTAAGCCAGATGATCAGTAAATGCCGCAGGCCATCGTTCCGCGTCGACCGCCTTATCCTGTAGGCCAACCGAAACATATATTCGATCGAGTCTGCTCGCCGAGTGACTGGTAAAAAAAGTATATCCCTCACGGTTCCTATGAATCATGTCCCAGGTGTCGCTTAACTCCAGATCCCGGCATAGCACATGCAATTCACGACAGGTATTGTAAGATGGTGTCTGGTCTTTTTGGGCTAAAACACAATTGAAGTCACCACCTATAATGAAATGATCGAATCTGCCGGTAAATAAGGGCACAATCTCTTCCGAATAATATCTCGCACGCGCCCGTCTGTTGTCTGTGCCGGAAGGGGCATAAACATTGAGAATGCGAATTCCATTAACAGTTATCGCCAGTCCTCGTGCCGAAGGTAGATAAGCCAGGTCTCGGACCGGAATCCCGTCCCGGACCAACATCACCGTTCCACTGTCGTTGTTCGAGTGCGGCGAGGTGTAGGAGATGTATCCATGTACTTCCTGGAACTCAGGAATGTAAATTTCCTGCACCATCAGTATATCCACATCCGACGCGTATATCATGTCCCTAAACAACTGCTGTTTCACGGGCGATCTAATGGTATTTACATTCACTGTCCCTATTCTGTATGCCTGGGGTCGAGTAGCTGTCATCTCCACATGATGTTAAAATGACAAAGTTTCACCGTGTCGACAGTCTCTTTGCACATCCGCCGAGGGTCGCCCGAGGAACGTGTCCCTGCGGCATTAGGTTTCTTGAGATGCGGACGGATGCAAGGCCCCACCAATAGAATGGTCCGCATCGGTGATGTCGTCGTCCTGCTCATACCAGCTGATACTATTGGTGTGCTCCAAATTTTCCTGTGCGGCATTGATGTGTGACATCTGTTGTTCTTTCGTAGCTGTAGACTCCACCGCCGAAGGGGTAGCAGGCCCCTGAGCGGATGCGTCGTCGGACCGATATGACATCATTTCACTGTCCGAATTCATATGATCTGCGACATCCGAAGCTTGTGGTTCCATGTCAGACAGGTCCATAGTGTTAGACTCGTCTGGGCTCCCTAGAAGAGAAGGGAGCGTCTCCGCAGAGTTTAGTCGGCGCTTCTTGCGGCGCTTTGGCGAGCGTTGTTTGCGGGCCCTAACCTCGGCCTCTGGTGTTGGCGCATCTTGCATCTCCTGCGTTCCCGCCGCCGCCACAATGCCCTGGGGCCATTCCACTTCAGCTTCCATGCCTATTGTGATGCCCTCATCCTCTTTCTGTGCCACCTGTAGTGTCTGAGATTGGAGGTTGGTCGGAGCCATTCCTTCTTCAGTGGCGTCCGAAGGCGCCTCAATCAACTGCGGCGTCGGTTCGATGGTGCGCTCCGACCTCGGCGTCACCTCCCCGCGAAGTGCCGTCACGTAAGTCATCGGCAGTGACGTTGGTGTAGTCGGATTCTGGAAGTCTCCGCTGGGGAGTTGCACGAGTCTCCTCTGCATACACGCTGATCGAAGATGTCCTTCACCACCACACCCGGAGCATGTCCGGGGCTGTCCATCATAGATGACAATAGCTCTACAGCCGCCGATGTTTATGTACGATGGCACGTGTTTCGTAAGGGCAATTCGCACCTGTCGGGCACCATTGAGCACTGGATACGTGCTAAAACTTGCCCAGCGTTCGGCTGTATGACTAATAACTCTGCCATATGGCTGGAGTGATTCAGTGACCAATGATTCGGGTACCTCGAAAGGCAGCTCGAAGATTCGAATCGTACGCACGCCCAGGCCCGAATGAGCGACTAAAACTTCGTCAATATGACCATCGGAGTGTCGGAACTGGAATCCTCGTTTGGCGGCTTCAATGATCCTATCACATGCTGCGTCGTCAATCATCTTTACGTAAAGAGTGCTGCTCACGATTGATAAATGAATTCCAATAATCTCCGTGTAATTAAGATGCACTTCGTCCCTCAAGAAACGTTCGATTTCGAAAGCCTTCGGTCTTGCATACTCGTTACAGAACGTGAACTGTATCGTGGTTTTGCGGAAATTGTGTGCCATTGCGTTCGATTCAAACAGTAACACACGCGAGTGACGACGGTGTAAACACCGCTTCTTCCGCGACCGGTCGCAGCCGAGACGTAAACAAGTCCGAGCTGCTCCGCGGCGAAAGGCGCACTGCTCAACAATGTTTTGCGAGTTCGTAGTTCATCCATTATCTCAGTTTTTTTATTACAGAGAGCAACTAACCCTCTGACCGAACACGCTGAGTTACCGTGCCGGCAACCATCTGAGCTCCGGAAGCACGACTCACGCCGGGTCCTCACAGCTTTACTTCTGCCAGTACCTCGTCTCCTACCTTCCAAACTTTACAGAAGCTCTCCTGCGAAACTTGCAGAAGTAGCACTCCTGAAAGAAAGGATACTGCGGGGACATGGCTTAGCCACAGCCTGGGGGAGGTTTGCAGAATGAGATTTTCACTCTACAGCGGAGTGTGCGCTGAAGTGAAACTTCCTGGCAGATTAAAACTGTGTGCCCGACCGAGACTCGAACTCGGGACCTTTGCCTTTTCTTCTGTAAAGTTTGGAAGGTAGGAGACGAGATACTGGCAGAAGTAAAGCTGTGAGGACCGGGCGTGAGTCGTGCTTCGCTTGCTCAGATGGTAGAGCACTTGCCCGCGAAAGGCAAAGGTTCCGAGTTTGAGTCTCGGTCGGGCACACAGTTTTAATCTGCCAGTAAGTTTCATATCAGCGCACACTCCGCTGCAGAGTGAAAATCTCATTCTGGAATCACTATCCTTTGAGTGTATACACTTAGAAACTTAAATTCTGCATGTACCAAGGGACCATAGACTTTAGTACGTGACATAAATTTCAACTTGATACCTCTACCCGTTCCTGAGAAAAAGGTGTCTTAACAGTCGGATAGACAGACAACTAAGTGGTCCTATAACGGTTCCGCTTTTACCGACTGAGGCACGGAACCCTAAAAATAAGTAAATACATAACAGAAGGCCGGCCGGTGTGGCCGAGCGGTTCTAGGTGCTCCAGTCTGGAACCGCGCGACCGCTACAGTCGCAGGTTCGATTCCTGCCTCGGGCATGGATGTGTGTGATGTCCTTAGGTTAGTTAGGTGTAAGTAGTTCTAAGTTCTAGGGGACTGATGACCTCAGATGTTAAGTCCCATAGTTCTCAGAGCCATTTGAACCATTCTGAACCATAACAGAAGATTTGTATCCCGCCTGGAAGGCGGCGCGTGGGTCTGCTCCTGTAAACTGAAAGGTAGGCCGAATGTAGGATGCTAGGAGGAACAGGTGAGGTAGAACACTTGTTACTGCAATGTGAATTTAAATGTCCTTTTCTTTAGCAAGAATATGCATACGTAACTTTGCACTGAGGAGCACGAAGGTGCGAAGCCGTACAGGTATCAACGCTAACTGCTACTAGTAGTTGGACAAACTATCACTGAAGTAACTGATGTAACGAAGTCTCTAATGGCCCTCTATGAAGTAGAAATAATGTTGCTAGGTCGTCTCATCGGAATCAAATGGGTTGAATCTGGAGCGGGGGTCGTAGAGCTGCACAGCGCCGGCTAGAGGGCGCTGTCGTCGGCGTCGGTGTCGTAGTGCCGACCTAGCAGAGCGCACCTACGTTGTGGCATCGTAGCTATCGATAGCACAAGAAGCCCGAAATCCCCCTCCCCCTCGCTCCCAAACTTAGGCAGAAACGGCTGAAGGAAACAGCAAAATATCGCAGCCTCATACCGAAAATCATGTTATTAAAAAACGCGTTCCCCTCTTTTACACGCTCGCGGAGTAAGCCTGTATCCTGATTCATGGTTATAATACTCTGTGAAATACTGACAATGGTGCATGCACACTTTAATTTTATACTGTGTAAAGTATGACATTGTCGACTTCATGATAGTTTGTTGCTATTATAGATCTTCAATCAACCACATGGCACATGTACTCTTCTCTAAATTTAGGAAGAATATCTTTCCTCTGAATTAGAAACACAGGTGTAAGTTATTATTGTGATGAAATTTGAATTACTCCCAGCGTATAAAGTTCTATGATCATACAGATGGAGTTACGACGAGGAGCCCTTTGTCACCATTACTGCCAATCTGTTTATGGAAGATTTCGAGGAACGTGCCTAGTAATTCAAATGCACGTCCTTTTCCAAATACACTACTGGCCATTAAAATTGCTACACCGCGAAGATGACGTGCTACAGACGCGAAATTTAAGCGACAGGAAGAAGATGCTGTGATATGCAAATGATTAGCTTTTCAGAGCATTCACACAAGGTTGGCGCCGGTGGCGACACCTACCAAGTGCTGACATGAGGAACGTTTCCAACCAATTTCTCATACATAAACAGCAAATGACCTGCGTTGCTTGGTGAGACGTTGTTGTGATGCCTCGTGTAAGGAGGAGAAATGCGTACCATCACGTTTCCGACTTTGATAAAGGTCGCATTGTAGCCTATCACGATTGCGGTTTATCGTATCGCGACACTTCTGCTCGCGTTGGTCGAGATCTAATGACTGTTAGCAGAATATGGAATCGGTGGGTTCAGGAGGGTAATACGGAACGTCGTGCTGGATCCCAACGGCCTCGTATCACTAGCAGTCGAGATGACAGGCATCTTTCGCGTGGCTGTAATGGATCGTGCAGCCACGTCTCGATCACTGAGTCAACAACAGATGGGGATGTTTGCAAGACAACAACCATTTGCACGAACAGTTCGACGACGTTTGCAGCAGCATGGAGTATCAGCTCGGAGACCGTGGCTGCGGTTACCCTTGACGCTGCATCACAGACAGGAGCGCCTGCGATGGTGTACTCAACGACGGATCTGGGTGCACGAATGGCGAAACGTCATTGTTTCGGATGAATCCATGTTCCGTTTACAGCGTCATGATGGTCGCATCCATGTTTGGTGATATCGCGGTGAACGCACATTGGAAGCGTGTATTCATCATCGCCATACTGGCGTATCACCCGGCGTGATGGTATGGGGTGCCATTGGTTACACGTCTCGGTCACCTCTTGTTCGCATTGACGGCACTTTGAACAGTGGACGTTACATTTCAGATGTGTTACGACCCGTGGCTCTACCCTTGATTCGATCCCTGCGAAACCCTACATTTCAGCAGGATAATGCACGACCGCATGTTGCAGGTCCTGTACGAGTCTTTCTGGATACAGAAAATGTTCGACTGCTGCCCTGGCCAGCACATTCTCCAGATTTCTCACCAACTGAAAACGTCTGGTCAATAGTGGCCGAGCAACTGGCTCGTCACAATATGCCAGTCACTACTCTTGACGAACTGTGGTATCGTGTTGCATGAGCAGCTGTACCTGTACACGTCATCCAAGCTCTGTTTGATTCAATGCCCAGGCGTATCAAGGCCATTATTACGGCCAGATGTGGTTGTTCTGGGTACTGATTTCTCAGGATCTATTCGCCCAAATTGCGTGAAAATGTAATCACATGCCAGTTCTAGTATAATATATTTGTCCAATGAATACCCGTTTATCATCTGCATTTCTTCTTGGAGTAGCAATTTTATTGGCCAGTAGTGTATGTTAGAACATCTTAAACAACTAACAGGTGGTTTAAGACCACAATGGAAGGGATCCTGGGTGGCAAAAGTGAGTGAAAATGTAATCTGTATGTAGACGATACTTTTGTTGTTTGGCCTCATGTTGGCCTAAGTGAAACAGCATTTTAGAATATCGAAGGTCGTCCACTCTAAAGTTCGCATCACGATGGATTCGGAAAAGTATAACTGTCTTTCTTCATTGATGTATTGGTCAACTGGTGGCAAGTTGGGACGTGCCGTTTATAGGAGGCCAACTCACAGTGATTTTATCTGTATGCTGATAGCTGTTTACATCTGACTCAGACTGTCTACTGTCTACTTCATCTCAGCCCCTGAAAGCTTGTCAGCTGAGTTAGCCCACTTCAATGTCACCTTTCACCAGAATGGGTAGAGTGAAAGGCACATAAGACGCCATGTCTCCGCCGGCCGCCGTGACCGAGTGGTTCTAGGCGCTGCAGTCTGGAACCGCGCTGCTGCTACGGTTGCAGATTCGAATGCTGCTTCGGACATGGATGTGTGTGATGTCCTTAGGTTAGTTAGGCTTAAGTAGTTCTAAGTCTAGGGGACTGATGACCTCAGATGTTAAGTCCCATAGTGCTTAGAGCCATTGGAACCATGTCTCCTTGTGTTTGCTGCCGGATCCTAAAATCAATTTTATTCAACGTTTCGGAGATCCATCTGTGCGCCATGTTGAGAATCCAGTGGAAAACTGACGCCAAGGCTGAAAATCGTCGTCATATGTGTGCCTCCGCCCCGTACGCTGCGCATGAGCCGCCCCTCGCAGTCACTGCCCTCCAAGACTGGACTGTGGCACTAGCCCGCATCAAAACAGAACGTTCTTCGGTTTGTTCAGTCCGAGTGTTTGAAAGTAGTCTTTGAATCCGATATATAGTTGCTGCCGGTGTTCCACTAACGGCGGCGCTATCATCTCAGACTTGGAGGGCAGAAATTATGATGCGCGGCGCTTGCACTGTATACGATTTGCAGCCTTGGCGTCAGTTTTCAGCGGGACTCAGCTGCAGCAAAGTTCTCCTGAAGATGGTGGGCAGATGGATGTCCGAAATACTGAATCAAGTTGCTTTTAAGACCCGGCAGCAGAATCCAGGAGACATTGAAGACTTGTTACGCCGGAAAGTAAGACAGACACATAAGACACTAATTGCACTATCGACCAATTGCGAGTCGGGTGGGTGGTGCAAATAACAAGGTTGCACCAAAGTCTAAGGCCTTTTTTCCTTACGCAGATAGCATTTCCACCAGGACTGCTCGCTTCCTGCAGAAACACGGCGTGAAATGTGTTTCTCAACTACCATCCAAACCAGTAAAGGTTGATCGCGGTTTTCATAAGACGGTTGTCTGCGGTATCCCTTGCAGCTGTGGCATGTCGTATATTGGTTAGACCATCCGGACCGTGGTACAAGAGCCAAGCAAATCTGTCGCTGCAGAACATTGCCTTGGCACCAGTCATCTTATGTGATAGAAGAGCACAATTTCTGGTATGCCCTTCCACCTACTGGAGTAGTGTTACTGTGAAAGCAGTTGAGATTAAATCAGCAAGTGACCTTATAAACAGGGAGAGAGGTTTTTGCTTAAATTCTGTTTGGAATCCTGCTCTCTTTCTGGTCAAACAACAGAGGGATAGACTTGGTGCTAGTTGCTCATCTGTTGGTACAATAACTTACGTGGTGTGTGGTGGTGCTATAGGATTACAGTGGTTCAAATGGTTCAAATTGCTCTGAGCACTATGGGACTTAACATCTATGGCCATCAGTCCCCTAGAACTTAGAACTACTTAAATCTAACTAACCGAAGGACAGCACACAACACCCAGTCATCACGAAGCAGAGAAAATCCCTGACCCCGCCGGGAATCGAACCCGGGAACCCGGCGTGGGAAGCGAGAACGCTACCGCACGACCACGAGCTGCGGACGAGGATTACAGTATATATATATATATATATATATATATATATATATATATATATATATATATATATATATATATATATATATATATATATATATATATATATATATATATTCCTGGAAATTGAAATAAGAACACCGTGAATTCATTGTCCCAGGAAGGGGAAACTTTATTGACACATTCCTGGGGTCAGATACATCACATGATCACACTGACAGAACCACAGGCACATAGACACAGGCAACAGAGCATGCACAATGTCGGCACTAGTACAGTGTATATCCACCTTTCGCAGCAATGCAGGCTGCTATTCTCCCATGGAGACGATCGTAGAGATGCTGGATGTAGTCCTGTGGAACGGCTTGCCATGCCATTTCCACCTGGCGCCTCAGTTGGACCAGCGTTCGTGCTGGACGTGCAGACCGCGTGAGACGACGCTTCATCCAGTCCCAAACATGCTCAATGGGGGACAGATCCGGAGATCTTGCTGGCCAGGGTAGTTGACTTACACCTTCTAGAGCACGTTGGGTGGCACGGGATACATGCGGACGTGCATTGTCCTGTTGGAACAGCAAGTTCCCTTGCCGGTCTAGGAATGGTAGAACGATGGGTTCGATGACGGTTTGGATGTACCGTGCACTATTCAGTGTCCCCTCGACGATCACCAGTGGTGTACGGCCAGTGTAGGAGATCGCTCCCCACACCATGATGCCGGGTGTTGGCCCTGTGTGCCTCGGTCGTATGCAGTCCTGATTGTGGCGCTCACCTGCACGGCGCCAAACACGCATACGACCATCATTGGCACCAAGGCAGAAGCGACTCTCATCGCTGAAGACGACACGTCTCCATTCGTCCCTCCATTCACGCCTGTCGCGACACCACTGGAGGCGGGCTGCACGATGTTGGGGCGTGAGCGGAGACGGCCTAACGGTGTGCGGGACCGTAGCCCAGCTTCATGGAGACGGTTGCGAATGGTCCTCGCCGATACCCCAGGAGCAACAGTGTCCCTAATTTGCTGGGAAGTGGCGGTGCGGTCCCCTACGGCACTGCGTAGGATCCTACGGTCTTGACGTGCATCCGTGCGTCGCTGCGGTCCGGTCCCAGGTCGACGGGCACGTGCACCTTCCGCTGACCACTGGCGACAACATCGATGTACTGTGGAGACCTCACGCCCCACGTGTTGAGCAATTCGGCGGTACGTCCACCCGGCCTCCCGCATGCCCACTGTACGCCCTCGCTCAAAGTCCGTCAACTGCACATACGGTTCACGTCCACGCTGTCGCGGCATGCTACCAGTGTTAAAGACTGCGATGGAGCTCCGTATGCCACGGCAAACTGGCTGACACTGACGGCGGCGGTGCACAAATGCTGCGCAGCTAGCGCCATTCGACGGCCAACACCGCGGTTCCTGGTGTGTCCGCTGTGTCGTGCGTGTCATCATTGCTTGTACAGCCCTCTCGCAGTGTCCGGAGCAAGTATGGTGGGTCTGACACACCGGTGTCAATGTGTTCTTTTTTCCATTTCCAGGAGTATATATATATATATATATATATATATATAGGCTCTCAGAAAACCCTCCTCCCAATGGTTTAAAATTTCCTTGCAAATTGCATTTGTGCTTTGAAAATGAAGGGGCGTGTACCTGTCGTAATACCGGCGGTTATCGTAGTTGTCATCTGGCTGTTGTTTTATTATTATTGTTATTACATTATAATATTTAATATACTTTATCGTTATTATAATCGTGGTCATCTATTGCACGCCAAAAGTGAACATGGTGGCAATATATATTTCGGATGGGGATGGGGACAGCAATAGACGCTGATTCCTTCTCCGTCCAAGAATCGAACCCTGAATCCGCGCCTAATTATATCTCGGGATTACGAGGGTCATTCAGTAAGTCCTCAGAAAATCCAGTAGATGGCGCTCGTAGTATCGAAACAGTTTGCTGGTAGTAAGCGTCATCTGTCGCTGTTGTTGTTGTGGTCTTCAGTCCTGAGACTGGTTTGATGCAGCTCTCCATGTTACCCTATCCTGTGCAAGCTTCTTCATCTCCCAGTACTTACTGCAGCCCACATCCTTCTGAATCTGCTTAGTGTATTCATCTCTTGGTCTCCCTCTACGATTTTTACCCTCCACGCAGCCCTCCAATGCTAAATTTGTGATCCCTTGATGCCTCAGAACATGTCGTACTAACCGGTCGCTCCTTTTTGTCAAGTTGTGCCACATACTCCTCTTCTCCCCAATTCTATTCAATACTTCATCATTAGTTATGTGATCTACCCATCTAACCTTCAGCATTCTTCTGTAGCACCACATTTCGAAAGCTTCTATTCTCTTCTTGTCCAAACTATTTATCGTCCATGTTTCACTTCCATACATGGCTATACTCCATACAAATACTTTCAGAAACGACTTCCTGACACTTAAATCTATACTCGATGTTAACAAATTTCTCTTCTTTAGAAACGCTTTCCTTGCCATTGCCAGTCTACATTTTATATCTTCTCTACTTAGACTATCATCAGTTATTTTGCTCCTCAAACAGCACAACTCCTTTACTACTTTAAGTGTCTCATTTCCTAATCTAATTTCCTCAGCATCACCCGACTTAATTCGACTACATTCCATTATCCTCCTTTCAAGACACTGTCCATCCCGTTCAACTGCTCTTCCAAGTCCTTTGCTGTCTCTGACAGAATTACAATGTCATCGGCGAACCTCAAAGTTTTTATTTCTTCTCCATGGATTTTAATACCTACTCCGAACTTTTCTTTTGTTTCCTTTACTGCTTGCTCAATATACAGATTGAATAACATCGGGGAGAGGCTACAACCCTGTCTCACTCCCTTCCCAACCACTGCTTCCCTTTCATGTCCCTCGAGTCTTATAACAGCCTTCTGGTTTCTGTACAAATTGTAAATAGCCTTTCGCTCCCTGTATTTTACCCCTGCCACCTTTAGAATTTGAAAGAGAGTATTCCAGTCAACATTGTCAAAAGCTTTCTCTAAGTCTACAAATGCTAGAAGCGTAGGTTTGCCTTTCCTAAATCTTTTTTCTAAGATAAGTCCTAAGGTCAGTATTGCCTCACGTGTTCCAATATTTCCACGGAATCCAAACTGATATTCCCCGAGGTCGGCTTCTACCATTTTTTCCATTCGACTGTAAAGAATTCGCGTTAGTATCTTGCAGCTGTGACTTATTAAACTGATAGTTCGGTAATTTTCACATCTGTCAAAACATGCTTTCTTTGGGATTGGAATTATTATATTCTTCTTGAAGTCTGAGGGTATTTCGTCTGTCTCATACTTCTTGCTCACCAGATGGTAGAGTTTTGTCAGGACTGGCTCTCCCAAGGCCATCAGTAGTTCTAATGGAATGTTGTGTACTCCCGGGGCCTTGTTTCGACTCAGGTCTTTCAGTGCTCTGTCAAACTCTTCGTGCAGTATCGCATCTCCCATTTCATCTTCATCTACATCCTCTGTATCGGCTGTATCCATGGGTTGTTTCATTGTCTCAGTCGACTGAAACAACAAGCCCGTGTTTACTTCACGACACGAAAAAAGTGAGTTTCGATCAGTGATTAAACACTTCTGATTAAATGGCTTAAACCCGAAATAGATCAAATCTGAGTTGAATTAAGTTCATGGCACAGCTGCTCATATTTAAAAATGGCCCTGGTTCCCGGGTTCGATTCCCGGCGGGTTCAGGGAATTTCTCTGCCTCGTGATGACTGGGTGTTGTGTGATGTCCTTAGGTTAGTTAGGTTTAAGTAGTTCTAAGTTCCAGGGGACTGATGACCATAGATGTTCAGTCCCATAGTGCTCCGCGAAATAATAAAATAAAAATTGAAAAATGGGTAAATGAGTTTAAACGTGGCCATACGTCCACAAAAAATGAACGTCTGGTGTAAGGGGTCACACCCGAAATAACTGACATGATCCATGATATGGTTTCGAGTGATCGACGAAACAAGATACGCGAAATACTTGAGACCAATGGAACACCGCAAGATATAGTGAATCCAGTTTGGGACGAAAAACTGGATGTGAAAAAAATCTCGACAAGATGGGTGCCGCGTTTGTTCTCAGCTGAGAATAAACGCAACCGTGTGGTCGACGCTAAGGTGATTTTGGCACTTTTCCGTCGAAATACTGCCGGGTTTATGCGTTGATACGTAACTGCGGAAGAAACATAGACACACCACTGCGTTGCAGAGACTAAGGAAGAATAAAAAAAGTGCGTTTTTGAAGGCGAACGGGCTCCGAAGAAGGTGAAGACAGTGAAATTGGCTGGCTAGGTGATGGCCACGGTTTTGGAATGCACGCGGAATCAAAATTGTCGATTACTTGAAACAGAGAAAAACAATAACCAGAAAGTATTATGCGCCGTTGTTGTACCGGAATCAAGGAAAAAGTCATCTTCCATCATGACAATGCACGGTTGCACACCTGCACAATTTCGATGTACACAGTTATGGAGTTCGACGTACTGCAGTGTCTACCATATTCGCCGGACTGGGCTCCCAGTGATTTTTTTTTTATTTACAAACTAGAGAAAATGGCTCGCCGGACGACGGTTCACATTGAATGATTATGTCATCACCCAGGCAGATACCTGTCTTGCAGAGCTTACGAAATCCTTCTTTTTGGACAACTTGAAGTTGGAGCAATGCTTGGAAAAGTGCATAGAGATAAAAAGGGATTACGTTGAAAAATAAAAGAAAATTATACAGAATAATTTGTTTTTCTATTTTCTTCGAAGCACTTATTAAACGATCCTCGTATATCTGCAAAAACTGTGTAACTCATTGCAGCTGATTGCTATAATTTATCTGTAGAATAAAAGATCCGCTTCAGTTGCCAGTAATTTCTTATTTATTGCACGACCGGTTTAGAAGCATAAAGCTTCATCTTCAGGTGCCACCAACTGCGAACAAGAACAGTGCTTGCTAGCGTACTATGGGTCGACATACCAAAATTAAAGCTACACTCGTGAGAAGTGGTGTATTCCATTATGGGAACATAAGTTTGTGGCAGTCGGGGGAGGGGAGAGGGGTCATACCACATCAAGCAAACGCTCGGGTCTGGAACAAAAACGAGCTTTGGGGGAGGGTTCTGGCTTCTGGGCCGTCTGGACTAGTCACTTTCGTGTCGTGTTGTCCAGCTATGGTTTGCTAGTCCTATATGTGAATTCGGTTACTTATTTATTTACATTACTACTGACTTCGTTTCTCTCCAGAACTCTCCCCCAATGCTGGCGTCTTTGTTCCAGTCCATGAGCTTGTTTGACGTAGGTGTGACCCCAGTGAGTGACTGGCTCGATCTCCACACATTTATGTTCCCATAATTATGTGATTATGTTACTTTTCATAACTATACCTTTCATTTTTGTGTGTCAACCCCATAATACTGGTACACTAGTAGCCCCTATTCTTGCTCGCAGTCAGTGTCGTACGGATGGCGGTTCGCTGAAATAAATAGTTTTCGGTCATATCGTTTTCTTTTTCCACGGCAGTTTAATCTGATTGTTGAAACCGCTAAAAATGACCAGTTCTCAAATAACCGATTTTCGCTTTTTTATTCCTATTATTTCCTATAGTAAACGCAGAAGTCGAATAAAGATTGAAAAATTTGAACTCTCTCAGTGTCAAGATACATGGAATCAAAACAATAAATTAAATAGTCAAATAAAGAAAACAGTCCGTTCACCTTACACTGATTTTTTCTAAAAGTGATAACTGGTTGAATACAACAAAAATTCGCCATTATTTTATGAAACTCAGCTCAAGAATCATATTGTAATCGGGGCCATAGCACTATTTGGATTTAACGAATAGTCGGTGCTAAATGGTGAAAACTGAGGATTAAGAACTCTATTCATTATGTTAATTTGTCCGTTTTCAAGGGCTACAAGCATATAAAGGCATATTGTGTAGACACAGGCTAATTTCTATTTTTATCGTCGACTAGGAACGAATTGTAGTTAAGTTTTTAATTTATTGTTGTTACCATAATTACCTGCCTCTTTTATTACTTCACGGAAATATCAGATAAATCTATAATTTTGTAAAGCATGTGAAGCATCATACTTCATTGCTAAGTGACTTCGCAAAAATATTTCCAGGCTAGGGTTGGTGTCATTCTGTTACTACGGATGTCCGGCGCCGAAAGCGGGAAACTTCCATATAAACCGAGTGGGGGCGGGTCTTGCACACAGCACTGAACACGCTTAACTTCAGCTGTGGCACTCGGCAACAGGGACATTATTGTCTCAGTGATGCTTGGCTGCCTCTGAGCACTATGGGACTTAACATCTGAGGTCATCAGTCCCCTAGACTTAGAACTACTTAAGCCTAACTAACCTAAGGACAGCACACACATCCATGCCCGAGGCAGGATTCGATCCTGCGACCGTAGCAGCAGCGCGGTTCCGGACTGAAGCCCCTAGAACCGCTCGGCCACAACGGCCGGCCTTACGCCATGTTTTTGGTGCTCGTTTCTGTCGGCATTGCTATTAAGATAACACTGATCTCTTTTCCAACTTTCTAGAATACCGCAATATTTGAAACCAATGCAGATTTTACGAATAAAAATTACTCCTTTTTTAAAAAGGGTCTATGGAAAACGAAAAATTTTAGTATTGCTGCTATGGCCAATTGATATTTCAGTTTATTTACTCGTTATTAGAAAATAATGTCAAACACATCCTATAACCGAGACCAAACAAGTACCGAAAAATATCAGTTATTCAGAACTAGAATACTGATATCGGTTTTAACCTTGGTGTACAGATCACTGCGCGCCACATTTTACTAGACGTGGTTTATTTTCGGACCAGAGGGCAGCGGTAGATCTGCCGTCTATTTTTAGTGACAGTTTTAGGGAGATGGTCTTAATGTGTCAACAGGGTGACCGGCTCACCCACGCTTTTTGTAAGTGGTCAGCCACTCACATTTCCCTGTACTTTTGTTTTACATCTTCTGTGGTTTTGCTTCTGTTTTAATCCCGTCTATAGCACCTTTGTTGTCAAGTTGTGTTAAGGCCTGAGAGATAGAGTGATTGTGTGGGTTAAAGCGTATGATGTTGGAGTGAGTGAATGTCATTTCATAGATTTCCTCCTCATCTTGTGACAATAATTCTAGTCGTTTTACCCAGATTCGTTTCTTTTAATATGTGAAAGAGAGTCGATACCTCGGCGTTGAGCGCCTGTAAGCTCCAAAACACACACACACACACACACACACACACACACACACACACACACACACACACCGTTTTAACCGGTCGGTTTTCTCCATCCCAAGTCTGTGGTGGCACCTGAAGATAAAGCTTTATGCTTCGAAACCGGTCGTGCAATAAATTAAGAAATTACTGGTAACTGAAGCTGATTTTTTTTTTGTTCTATAAATATGTTCCTCCCAAATGAAACTCCCCATAGCATTCCCCTCAGATTTAGTGGTAAGATGACCCAGTGGATAGCCCGGCAAAAACTGAACACAGATCAAGCATGAAATGGGAAGAAGTTGTACTGAACTGTGAAAAAAGAAGCAAAATAGAAACAGTGAAACTTCCAGGCTCAGGACGTGCAACATCGAGCGAATTTGAACAGCCTCGGCGTCGTGGTTAGTGGTCACGGAGTTGACTGCGTGGGTGGGGGGCGGGGAGATGCGTGTTCAAATCTCCCTCGGACTCCTTTTGTTTTCGCAAAATTATGAACTGTCCGTCCGGTCACCGACGTGTATGGTTCAAATGGCTCTGAGCACTATGGGACTTAACATCTGAGGTCATCAGTCCCCTAGACTTAGAACTACTTAAACCTAACTAACCTAAGGACACCACAAACATCGATGCCCGAGGCAGGATTCTAACCTGCGACCGTAGCGGTCGAGCGTTTCCAGACTGTCACTGGCGTGTCTCTTCGCTGTATTCATATCTATGTCTTTGTCGCGGTGTAACGTCCATTTGCAACAGCGAGTTGTAATGCAGGGACCTCCAGACGTACCTCCTATTTGTACTACACAAATACCACATGTTATGACTCTTGCGTTCCGTTTTGCAAATTTCAACTCTTGAATTCCTTTGTTGTAACAGAGTTCACATCTGTTTATTTGTTGTTTTCGTTTCAGTGAGAAATCTACGCGGCCTCTCGCCTGCTGTCACTATTCATCATAGTTACTTAAGACAGAAATACATTCTTACGACATGACTCATTTTATATAGCCCATTTACAGTATGACAATTGCCAAGACTACAGAAGGAGGACAGACATATCACTAACAGGACAGAAAGTTTGTAATTTTGTGAAAAAAAAGGGAACGAGGGCGATTTGAAGACGTTTCTACCCCTTCCCAATATAGCACCGTGACCACATAACCACGACGCCGCGGCTCTCTATAAATTCGTTCGATGTTGCACATCTTGAGCTTGTGTAAGTAGGCTGATTTGGTTTTATGTTGGTAACACCACGTAGCGCTCTGTATGAAAATCACTGACTGTGCTGTGTGCAATCTGTGGCTGGTTGGCATTGTTGTAATATTCCCTATTGTAGTGTTGGGCAGTTGGATGTGAACAGCGCGTAGCGTTTCGCAGTTGGAGGTGAGCCGCCAGCAGTGGTGTGTGGGGAGAGAGATGGCATAGTTATGAGAGCGGACGATCTGGACGTGTGTCCGTCAGAAAAACGAAATTTGTAAGAGCGGATGTCATGAACTGATATATATATATATAATGACTTTTGAACACTATTAAGGTATTTACGTTGTTTATTCTCCATCAAAATCTTTCATTTGCTAACTATGCCTATCAGTAGTTAGTTCCTTCAGTAGTTAGAATCTTTTATTTAGCTGGCAGTATTGGCGCACGCTGTATTGCAGTAGTTCGAGTAACGAAGATTTTTGTGAGGTGAGTCATGTAAGGTATAGGTTATTGTTAGTCAGGGCCATTATTTGTAGGGATTATTGAAAGCCAGGTTGCGTTGCGCTAAAAAAAAAATATTGTGTGTCAGTTTACTGTTGATCTGAATAAGTAAAGAGAGAAATGTCTGAGTACGTTCAGTTTTGCTCAGCTGTTTGAAAATCAAATAACGTAAGAGGTTTACCAGCACTGTCATTCTTAATTTTTCTAAGGGGATGTTACACTTGGACTGTTCACTGTTTCTATTTTCCTCCTTTTTTCACAATTCAGCACACACTCTTCCTGCTTTCATGTTTGATCTGTGATTTTTTTTGACGGTCTATCCACTGGGTCATACTACCGCTAAGTCTTTGGGGGGTGCGATGGGGAGTTTCCGTTTTCAGTTTTGGAGATTCACCTGATCAAATATTTTGCTTAAATTTAATTCTGAAGCGAGGTAGTAAAGTACGAGAGAGTGTGTGGAGAGTACCGTGTGTTGTGCTTCAGGTACGAATGCGACGCAACAGCCACTTCGTGCGACGTGGGCTGGACGCCGTCTGGAGACCGTCTTCGCTACAGCTTGCCGTCGCTGTTGTTGGCCGACCTGCTGCCCGCCGCTCTAGCGTGAGTAGCCGCTGCCCTGCTCCACTCCACTTCACTACGCACTCTTGTCTATTCGCTCGTGCACACCGCCTCTTCTCCCCTCCAACCCCTTGGCTGCGCGCCCTACGCTCTCGGACCGTTTTTAATCTGCGCCGGCAGCCGCGCGACATCTGCGTTATATACGTGCGGATGTTTTGACTTCCACACGACGCTCCAGGGCCAATAAGCTGAGGTTATCTTCGCCGCGGCGTCGGGTTTCTGCCACTTCTGAGACGCACCAGTTGCTCCTCACTTTTGCCTCGTCTGTGTCACGCTCGTTCCCGCTTCTGCTACTAAGATTAGTAAACCGACACTGGCCTCCCGTACGTGCCTGCTTCCTAGAAATTACCGGCGCAGTTCCTTGCTTACGAAGCATCTGACGCTGGAGTTTATTTCAGCCGGAATGCTAATAAAAATAACACAATTAGAATTATATTTTTAAGTGTGCTTTTATATCATACGGGTCCCACTGCGACTATAAGTTATGTAAAATCAAATTATTTTTATTAGTATTCAAAACCGGTTGCTTGGCAATTTTATTACTGTTTTATCAACTCTGAATGTATGTATGGGTTCTGACCCAGTGCTGATGTGGAAGCGTACAACCAGTGTTATAAAAAATGTTAGCTTGTCCAAATGGGACGAAAATGTTAGTCTACACCCTCAAAACTTTTTTTGTTGTTGTAATGAATATTGTTTCATGGCATTTGAATTGTTACTTAGTGGCATTTTTCGTACTATTACTATTTCTTATATATTTGACTCCTCAGTTTTAATGTAATATTTTACGTAAATCAAGAACAACATACTTCTAACTGCCCACGCCAAATTATGGGTGCTATGTTTTGCATTAAGCAACCGTGTATGTTTGATGTCATGTATGTATGGGTTCTGTCTGACCCAGTGCTTTTGCGGAAGCGTGTAACCATTGTTATAATAATCTTAGCTTGTCCAAAGGGACAAACGAGATGTATATCATCATGTCGGTTAAATATGATAACAAAATTGTTTGTCTACACCTTCAAAACTTTTTTATAATGAATATTGTGTTTCACGGCATTTTAATTATTACGTAATGGCATTTTCGTACTATTACTATTTTTATATATTTGACTCCTTAGTATTAACGTAACAGTTTACGTAAATCACGAACGTTGTACTTCTAACTTCCCGCGCCAGATGGTGGATACTATGTTTTTAAAAAAACTGTGTTATACTTCATTTCATGTTATTCATATATTATTCTTTTTCCTTTTCTTTTTCTCTTTTACTTGTCCTGCACTCTGACAACTTATTATCGATATGTCTTATGTTTTGTAAATTGTTTTTTTTAAAACAATACGCCAGTGTATTTTAGATGTTTCCTTCCCCCTTCGTCTGCTATGTGTTTTACGTACATTTTAAATTTGAATTACTTCATGAATCACAAATGCACAAGAGGTATTTTGTGTTAATATCTTGCAAAACCAGTAATATTAAGTCTTCACGTGACACATGTCACATAGAGGGCGTTCGAAGCCCTGTCACACCGAGGTCTGCCGTACAGGTGCATGTAAACAACGGCCTCAGTTTATGTGATCGCTCTAAGCTTGTGGTTATAGCTTCATACCAGTGCCTACCAAGTTTAATTGTATATGACAGGTATGTTTCTACTAACTGTTATGTTCATACGCAGGTGTGGCTGTGATTTTCGGTTTTATACTCTCTGATCGTTATGTGAAAATTTTTAACTTCTAGCACTGAGGATGGTCACTAAGTGACCGAAAGTCGATTTTGCTGACAATAAAACAACAAAATAACAAAATACGGCCAATGCTGATTTTCCTTCCAATTTATACAATGTTAAACATGTTGTGGAATGTTATTCCCCAGCTTGGACCAATAGTATTTACTCAAGACAGCTCAGTTGTCCCATGCATCCAACATTGAGGTGACAAAAGTCATGAGATAGCGATACGTCCACATAAAAGTGTCAGTAGCATCGCGTACACAAGGTATAAGAAGGCAGTGCATTCGCAGAGCTGTCATTTGTACTCATGTGACTCGTGTGAAAACACACTTTGAACGCGAAATAGTAGTGAGACATAGATGCATGAGACATTCCATTTCGGATATCGTTAGGGAATTCATTATTCCGAGACCCACAGTGTCGAGAGTGTGCCGAGAATATCACATTTCAGGCATAACCTCTCACCACGGACAACGCAGTGGCCGACGGCCTTCGCTTAAAGAGCGAGAGCAGCGTCGTTTGCGTAGAGTTGTCAGCGCTAACAGACAAGCAACTCTGCGTTTAATAACAGTAGAAATCCATACAGGACGTACGACGAACGTGTCCGTTAGGACACTGCGACGAAATTTGGCTGTAATGGGCTATAGCAGTAGACGACCGACGCGAATGCCTTTGCTAACAGCACCACATCGCCTGAAGCGTCCTTCCTCGGCTCGTGACCATATCGGTTGAACCATAGACGACTGGAAAACCGTGTCCTGGTCAGATGAGTCCCGATTTCAGTTGGCAAGAGCTGATGGTGGGGTTCGACCCCACGAAGGCATGGACCCAATGTCGTGCCCTGACATAGGTGAGAGTGGGAGAAAAGGGTTACTGGTCAGTCTGAGCTCTCGAGCGCTACAGAGCAGAAGGTAGAAGGACAATTCACAGGGAAGGCATTTGATTGTTTTCTTCTATCTGAGCTAACAGTGGTACAGACATTTACTAGAAATGCAGGTGGTGAGACTTGGTAGGGAACTCGTTGTTGAGACTCTTGGGCAAACAGGGTTTTGAAATAGTTGTTTATTCCAGACAGGACTAGCTAATACACTGGAGGCTAGTTCTAGTGTTAGAAAAAGCAGAAGCCAGTGCAGAAGTGCCAGGAGTGGATGCTAACCACAGTAGCAAACACTAGCAACATCTTAAGGAAACAACTTAGTTGCGGAACAAAACATACTGAATGTGACTCTGTTCGCTGAGGCACTCCAAGTGAGAGAGCAGACTTACGCAGAGCTGGACCGAGACTGTAGTCGACGGACGTGGATTCGGCGCCCAAGTCTTCTGACTGAGAATTCCGCCACAATGCGGAATCTAGGGGTTTTAAAGAGTCGCGTGGAGGCAATGTTCTTGCCACTTAAAGCCACCCACCCAATCCCACAGGTCTCTTGTAGGTGTCTGCCAATCACGGTTTAGTTAGGTCCCCTCTACTGCTCCTAAGGCAGGGATGTTAAGGCAGTTGCACTAACTAAGTCCGTATTTGGTATCAACATTGTTCAGCTGAAAGCTAAACGTAAGTGCTCCGCCAAATAAGGCTTGCAACGTTATTGTTATACGTCATTTAGCCCCGCCCCTCGGGCTCCCCGGAGTAGGGACTGCTAGGTCAACAGTTCTTTGGCGTTTTCGCTCTCCTTCTAGCCCCTGTGAGCCTACTGACGCTGCTGTTCTCAGGGCTGGTATCAAGCTGGCTTTATACGCTAGTACGTGCCTGTTGGTTACAAAGTTCTACGGTGGCAACCTACCACAGCATCTAGACGTCATATGAAGTTACATGTTAATTCCTGGAAGAGTAACTAATTCCCTGTGACCGCGTCTGGGGGCGCCTGCCTTTTCGCAAGGCTCTCCCCTGGTTTCCTTCATGTAACAATATCTATCCTAGTTTCGTCTGCCCTCAGCATCGTCTCTTGGAGCGCCTGTCCTCCTTTCTCACAGCTTCAAGGTAACACTACAGTAGCAAGGAGTAATCAATACATTACACCAAGTTGTCAACAAGGCACTCTCCAAGCTGGTGATCGCTGCATAAACGTATGCGCTATGTTTGCATGGAATGCACGGGGTCCTCTGGTCCAACTGAACGATCAGTGACTGAAAATGGTTATGTTCCACTGCTTGCAGCCATTCATGGACTTCATGTCCCCAAACAGTGATGGAATTTTTATGGATGACAATGCGCCATGCCACCCATCCACAGTTGTTCGCGATGGGTTTTGAGGACATTCTGGACAATTCGAGCGAATGATTTGGCCACCCAGATTGGCCGACGTGAATCCCATTAAACATTTATGGGACATAATCGAGAGGTGAGTTCATTCACAAAATTCTGCTCTGGCAGCACTTTTATAATTATGAGTGGCTATAGAGGCGCCATGGCTCAGTATTTCTGCAGGGGACTTCCAACGACTTGTTGAGTCCATGTCATGACGAGCTGCTGCACTACACCAGGAAAATGGAGGTCCGACTCGATATTAGGAGGCATCCCATGACTTTTGTCACCTCAGAGTGTAGCTGGTACAGTCGGTTCTACACCTACATTCTGGCAACCTACACTCAGCACACACCATCCCTATCTGCGTAGCATGAAAGTGCACTTGTACCGGAGTACAATAAACCACAGAAAAAGTCCCACCTCCTAGCTCATGTAGACTTTCCAGCCACCAGTAAAGGAAGACTTTGCAGTGGTCACCCACTCTTGGAAGCTGCAAGGATGTTATTTCGCAATGGCTTTAATGCTGGAGAAACACATGGCAGGTTAATGCTACGACAGAAACATTTAAGATGTTTCGCACATCTGCCAAGTCACCTGTCTTTGAATTGCCACGCAAGACCTGATCGGTTTTCAACTGAATAAGAACCATCATTGGCAGGTGTGCCAATTCTCCGCACCGGCGGAAGAAAATAACTTCTCCAAGCTGTGACTATAGCGTTGAAAAGTAAGCTGTTCACCATTTAGTTCAAGATGTCGTCTGACAGCCTTCCCTAGCGATCCAACAACGTTTCTGTTGATCCCAGCTATATCTATAGACTATATTTGCGTCCTGGATATTAGTTTGTTGGTTGGGCTGGAAAGAAAGGGACCACATTACAGCATCACCAGTCCCTATTAGTTTGTAGCATGAGGTAATTGTAAATAGTAATTTTTAGTTTTGTAGCCATATGTTAAATAAATTCACTGTTTGTTTAATGGCGACAGCCGCTTTAAACTGAAGGGTAAGGAGAAACATCAGTTAAGTCATTTTTGGATGGGATTTGAGTTTTTGGCTCCATTTTTTTCTCACTGACATATAGTTTCTACTGGTAGATCGTAAGGGAAACTGGTTGGGAGTGACTTGTGTGTATTGATACTCCTGCTATACTATGAAGAAACGAGGAAAGTCTAGCATGAGACTGAAAGCAACAGTGAGTCATCCCGTCTGCGACGCAGGACAGAGCAGACGTTAAGCTTGCGACGCGTCATTGTTCGCTGCTGTCGGGTTGAGCAGTCACTTTGTTCGTAACAATGACCCCATTCTGTGTTTCTTGCACTGCGGTATTGTTTTGCCTACCGATGTAAAAGTGTTTCAAGTGTTTTGTGGTGCCAGCTCAGAAGTGGCTCCAAAGATCGATAAGCGAATAAAGTAAAATGTCAGAAGACTGGTCATCATACGGATGTTTCTAAACATTAGAACCAAACAGTCATAAGGTAGAGTAAATTTCCTTTATTTTTATCTATGCTCATAAAGCCTTTGTCCTTACACCACCATTTTCGATCAGCGATGACCATCCTCAGATCTGCAGCAAAACGCGGGTAAACCAAATACAGCTAGTAGACAGTCTGCATCTTAAACCGATGAAATTTGCCATAAGGCAAGTTCTTCTTACATGTATGTGGAAACAAGCGCCTAAAATATGACGGGGCACATATGTTTTAGAGCATGTTTTGATATAACGAAGTCATAGTGAAACCATCAAAGAATACACATATAGTCAGCTTAGCATTGTCGCACATAATTATTTAAAATATGGTGTAAACTAGTCCACAATGGTAGTACAGTCAGCCTGTTAACAACACTGCTGTTCATAACGAACTGCGGTACAGTAGCCACAAAATATGTTTGTAAGCTCGTTATATGTCGCTGGTGCTTATACAATCCTCGTAAATTACACAGTAATACAAAATGCAATAAAATAAAAAAAGGTACTGCAGGTAAAAACTATTGTTGGCTTATGATGTGAATAAGTTATTACAGAAATAAAATGTAATGAATTGAAATACTAATTACGTCAAATTTTAAAACTATTAAAAAGGATATGGTTAAGTGAGAATATGTGATTTTTGAATTACTAATAATAATGTGCAGAAGAACAAGTTTAAGGAGATAACATAATAGCATAAAAATGGTAAAATAAAATGGATGAAACGAAAGACTGTAGTAGATAATCAGTGTCCTCTGTTCGCGTATCCGGCGGAATGCAGCATAGGCGAGAAGTGCTTGGAAGAACTTAACCACCAGAGGGTCTCTCCCGTACTCCGTAACACGCCGTGCCCAGAAAACGTTCGTAAACCGTTTACACGTAAATGTTTTCTGCAGTGGGCCATAGGGAGCTTATGGAGGCACTATTAGCTCAAGGGCGGTTCCTTCGTAAGCCGGAAAAGAACTTTTCTCGCGGTTTCTTTGTACGAAAACCGAGCCAAGGATTCCAAGATGGCCACACACAGCAGATGGCTAACGTTTTTACGATATATTCCTAAGATTACGATCTCCAACAACCTTTGAAATTTTCTTCATATCTTTATCCTTTTTCCTAGACACAGATCCTCAAAGTTACCCGACTATTATCCATTATTATCGAGAAACACCCCCAAAAACATGGTTTTTGGCTACCAAATCAGAGCCGCGGGCTTCAAGATGGCTCTGCACAGAAAAAGGGAGAAATTTTTAGGCATATTCCTAAGGTATCGATATCGAACAGTTTTGAAAATTTTCTTGATATCTTTTTCCGTTTCCGAGGTACCGAAGTTCAAAATTGCCCTACTTCTACACGTAAAATACGCTCATAAGATACGCACGTAAAATCCGGCATGAGGCGAAATCTAACTAACAAATAATCTCAGAAAATTGCTTCTATAGTCATTTATCTAGAAGTACCATCTTCCCGTTTTCAAAAAAATTTGTCCGTTATCGGAAAACACCCCAAAAACATGGTTTTTGTGTAGCAAGGCTGAGCTGCGGATTCCAAGTCGGCTATATACAGCAAACGGCTGTAACCTTTACGATATATTCCTATGATCCCTGTCAAATCAACTTTTTTTGTGTGCTGACTTCACGGTAATGCAACTCTAATGGCCAACAGTGTCGTTCCATAGTCGCCAGTGACACGTACCACGGCTCCTTGACGCGTTTTCGGAACCATTCTGCCATTCTGAAGGTGGCAGGGGTAAAATACAGGGAGCGAAAGGCTATTTACAATTTGTACAGAGCCAGATGGCAGTTATAAGAGTCGAGGGACATGAAAGGGAAGCAGTGGTTGGGAAGGGGGTGAGACAGGGTTGTAGCCTCTCCCCGATGTTGTTCAATCCGTATATTGAGCAAGCAGTAAAGGAAACAAAAGAAAAATTCTGAGTAGGAATTAAAATCCATGGAGAAGAGATAAAAACTTTGAGGTTCGCCGGTGACATTGTAATTCTGTCAGAGACAGCAAAGGACTTGGAAGAGCAGTTGAACGGAATCGATAGTGTCTTTAAGGGAGGATGTAAGACGAACATCAACAAAAGTAAAACGAGGATAATGGAATTAAGTCGGGTGATGCTGAGGGAATTAGATTAGGAAATGAGACACTTAAAGTAGTAAAGGAGTCTTGCTATTTGAGGAGCAAAATAACTGATGATAAGGCTAAGTAGAGAGAATATAAAATGTAGACTGGCAATGGCAAGGAAAGGCTTTCTGAAGAAGATAAATTTGTTAACATCGAGTATAGATTTAAGTGTCAGGAAGTCGTTTCTGAAAGTATTTGTATGGAGAGTAGCCATGTATGGAAGTGAAACATGGACTATAAATAGTTTAGACAAGAAGAGAATAGAAGCTTTCGAAATGTGGTGCTACAGAAGAATGCTGAAGATTAGATGGGCAGATCACATAACTAATTAGGAGGTATTGAATAGAATTGGGGAGAAGAGGAGTTTGTGGCACAATTTGACAAGAAGAAGGGATCGGTTGGTAGGACATGTTCTGAGGCATCAAGGGATCACCAATTTAGTATTGGAGGGCAGCGTAGAGGGTAAAAATCATAGAGGGAGACCAAGAGATGAATACACTAAACAGATTCAGAAGGATGTAGGCTGCAGTAGGTACTGGGAGATGAAGAAGCTTGCACAGGATAGAGTAGCATGGAGAGCTGCATCAAACCAGTCTCAGGACTGAAGACTACAACAACAACAACACTGCCTATACTGTTACTCGGAAGCTACACTCGTAAACATTGAGCCACAGTACTGTTTGGTAGCACGTGTTGCAGGTGTGGGGTAATGACGGTGTGCTGGTGTTCGCAGCGTGACGTGCTCGTGGCGGTCCCTGCGCGCCGGGAAGTCGTGGTGTCTGCACCAGGAGCCAGCCTCCGCCGCCGCTGACCAGCGCTCCTTCTGCAAGGTAACCGTCGCGACCACACTCGCTGCACGATGCGGCCTTACCCCAGACAATCAACGGAGTGTATCAAAAAGAATCATCCGATTATAAAAAGAAATCACAACTATTATGTTATTTGAGATATGTGAGTGCCGCAGGGGAGCGTCATAGGGCCGTTGCTATTCACAATACAGGGTGTTACAAAAAGGTACGGCCAAACTTTCAGGAAACATTCCTCACACACAAAGAAAGAAAATATGTTATGTGGACATGTGTCCGGAAACGCTTACTTTCCATGTTAGAGCTCATTTTATTACTTCTCTTCAAGTCACATTAATCATGGAATGGAAACACACAGCAACAGACGTTCCAGCGTGACTTCAAACACTTTGTTACAGGAAATGTTCAAAATGTCCTCCGTTAGCGAGAATACATGCTTCCACCCTCCGTCGCATGGAATCCCTGATGCGCTGATGCAGCCCTGGAGAATGGCGTATTGTGTCACAGCCGTCCACAATACGAGCACGAAGAGTTTCTACATTTGGTGCCGGGGTTGCGTAGACAAGAGCTTTCAAACACCCCCATAAATGAAAGTCAAGAGGTTTGAGGTCAGGAGATCGTGGAGGCCATGGAATTGGTCCGCCTCTAGCAATACATCGGTCACCAAATCTGTTGTTGAGAAGCGTACGAACACTTCGACTGAAATGTTCAGGAGCTCCATCGTGCATGAACCACATGTTGTGTCGTACTTGTAAAGGCACATGTTCTAGCAGCACAGGTAGAGTATCCCGTATGAAATCATGATAACGTGCTCCATTGAGCGTAGGTGGAAGAACATGGGGCCCAATCAAGACATCACCAACAATGCCTACCCAAACGTTCACAGAAAATCTGTGTTGATGACGTGATTGCACAATTGCGTGCGGATTCTCGTCAGCCCACACATGTTGATTGTGAAAATTTACAATTTGATCACGTTGGAATGAAGCCTCATCAGTAAAGAGAACATTTGCACTCAAATGAGGATTGACAGATTGTTGGATGAACCATTCGCAGAAGTGTGCCCGTGGAGGCCAATCAGCTGCTGATAGTGCCTGCACACGCTGTACATGGTACGGAAACAACTGGTTCTCCCGTAGCACTCTCCATACAGTGACGTGGTCAACGTTACCTTGTACAGCAGCAACTTCTCTGACGCTGACATTAGGGTTATCGTCAACTGCACGAAGAATTGCCTCGTCCATTGCAGGTGTCCTCGTCGTTCTAGGTCTTCCCCAGTCGCGAGTCATAGGCTGGAATGTTCCGTGCTCCGTAAGACGCCGACCAATAGCTTCGAACGTCTTCCTGTCGGGACACCTTCGTTCTGGAAATCTGTCTCGATACAAACGTACCGCGCCACGGCTATTGCCCCGTGCTAATCCATACATCAAATGGGCATCTGCCAACTCCGCATTTGTAAACATTGCACTGACTGCAAAACCACGTTCGTGATGAACACTAACCTGTTGATGCTACGTACTGATGTGCTTGATGCTAGTACTGTAGAGCAATGAGTCGCATGTCAACACAAGCACCGAAGTCAACATTACCTTCCTTCAACTGGGCCAACTGGCGGTGAATCGAGGAAGTACAGTACATACTGACGAAACTAAAATGAGCTCTAACATGGAAATTAAGCGTTTGCGGGCACATGTCCACATAACATGTTTTCTTTATTTGTGTGTGAGGAATGTTTTCTGAAAGTTTGGCCGTACCTTTTTGTAACACCCTGTATACATAAATGACCTTGTGGATGACATCGGAAGTTCACTGAGGCTTTTTGCAGATGATGCAGTGGTGTATCGAGAAGTTGTAACAATGGAAAATTGTACTGAAATGCACGAGGATCTGCAGCGAATTGACGCATGGTGCAGGCAATGGCAATTGAATCTCAATGTAGACAAGTGTAATGTGCTGCGAATACATAGAAAGATAGATCCCTTATCATTTAGCTACAAAATATTAAGTCAGCAACTGGAAGCAGTTAATTCCATAAATTATCTGGGAGCACGCATTAGGGGTGATTTAAAATGGAATGATCATATAAAGTTGATCGTCGGTAAGGCAGATGCCAGACTGAGATTCATTCGAAGAATCATAAGGAAATGCAATCCGAAAACAAAGGAAGTAGGTCCAGAATGAGATTTTCACTCTGCAGTGGAGTGTGCGCTGATATGAAACTTCCTGGCAGATTAAAACTGTGTGCCCGACCGAGACTCGAACTCGGGACCTTTGCCTTTAGCGGGCAAGTGCTCTACCATCTGAGCTACCGAAGCACGACTCACGCCCGGTCTCACAGCTTCACTTCTGTAAAGTTTGGAAGGTAGGAGACGAGATACTGGCAGAAGTGAAGCTGTGAGACCGGGCGTGAGTCGTGCATCGGTAGCTCAGATGGTAGAGCACTTGCCCGCTAAAGGCAAAGGTCCCGAGTTCGAGTCTCGGTCGGGCACACAGTTTTAATCTGCCAGGAAGTTTCAAGGAAGTAGGTTACAGTACGCTTGTTCGCCCACTGCTTGAATATTGCTCATCATTGTGGGATCCGTACCAGATAGGGTTGATAGAAGAGAGAGAGAAGATCCAACGGAGAGCAGCGCGCTTCGTTACAGGATAATTTAGTAATCGCGAAAGCGTTACGGAGATGATAGATAAACTCCAGTGGAAGACTCTGCAGGAGAGACGCTCAGTAGCTCGGTACGGGCTTTTGTTAAAGTTTCGAGAACATACCTTCACCGAAGAGTCAAGCAGTATATCGCTCCCTCCTACATATATCTCGCGAAGAGACCATGAGGATAAAATCAGAGAGATTAGAGCACACACAGAAGCATACCGACAATCCTTCTTTCCACGAACAATAAGAGACTGGAATAGAAGGGAGAACCGATAGAGGTACTCAAGGTACCCTCCGCCACACACCGTCAGGTGGCTTGCGGAGCATGGATGTAGATGTAGATGTAGATGAACAACGTACTATTGGAAAGAGCAAACTCTCGAGTTTTACACGGTTCCCGCTAGGTAGCAGCAGTGTGCGCCCATTTCAGTTCTAAATGTGTCAGGACAACAGAAAGCTTTTGTGTTCTACGTTTTGCGCAGAGCGGGTCAGTAATAACTGTTCAGGGTGACTTTCGTACTAGGGACGGTGTGCATCATCCTACAGCACAGAGCATTAGACGAGGGCATGAGAAATTCCGAGAAACAAGTTGTTTGTGTAAAGGCAAATCGCTGGGCCGTCTCCGAGTATCTGACACAGACGTCGAACGCATCCGCCATAGTTCCACAAGGAGTCCGCACAAATCCTTTCGCCGTGCAACTCGACAGCTCAGCATGCCCCCGATGTCCGTCTGGCGTGTGGTTCATCGACGTTTACACATGAAACCGTACAAAATTCAGCTACTGCAGACTTTTCGTGAAGGTGACAAACAACAACGTGTAGAGTTCGGCAATTTCGTTCTTGGCAAGATGGAGGATGACACTTTCCTTCCGTGCTTAAATGGAAAGGTGAACCGTCATAATCTGTGACTATGGGGCACGGAACAACGACGTGAAGTTGTACAACCTGACAGGGACTCTCCAAAATTTAATGTGTTTTGTGCAGCTTCACGGGAAAAGGTGTACGGTCAATTTTTCCTTGCCGAGAACAATGTTACAGGGAACTCATATCTCGATATGCTTGAGAACCTTCTTTTCTCGTAGTTGGAGACTGATTCGAATGTCTTCATTTACGAACAGGATGGGGCACCACCACGCTGGCATCTGCAAGTGAGGGAGTTTTTAAATCGAAGGATTACTGAACGATGGATCGGTCACACTAGACCAAATGATTCAGCCATACATTACTGACCTCCAAGGTCACTGGACCTAGCTGCATGTGATTATTTCTTGTGTCGGCTTATAAGAGACTCTGTCACCAACAACAATGAATGAACTGAGACATCGCTTAACAGCGGCTGTGGAAGCTGCAACGCAAGACATGATCGCTGGAGTGTGGGGATAATTTAAATACCGCACTGAGATATGCCGTGCACCTCAAGGGGAGCATATTGAACACCTATGAAAATGTATGGAAAAAAAACTTTTTTGGGTTTCCTGTTCATCAAACAACAAAATTCATTGTATATGTTTATTAGTTTCAGAATTATAGACATGCCAAATCTGACGATTCTTTTTAATGCACTCTTATATTACTAAATGGCTAACCCGATGCATAGCCCCAATTGCAGGCTACCTGTACAATGACTTCCAGGGGCAAGGAAATTTGATTTACATTATTTTCTATAATTGGCCAAAACTAAAAATTTAAAATGCTGTCACAACCTATTAATTAACTGGTTTAGCACAGTAAGCATTACAATTAGAAACTGTGTGTATATCGTGAGACACCGTAACTCACAGAGCTCAAATTACCCATGCTACAGTCATTCAAAAGTCAGGTAAAAACAATCTCGATCGCGTTTTCAGATTTTTTGTGAGCAACCAGTTTCGGCCCTTTCTGAGACCATCTTCAGGCTTTTCCCTACCTTATGGCTTCTGGTGGCGGCAGACGGAGCGAGGTCTATAGAAGTAAGGTGGTCAATTGTAATAGCTTGCAGTCTCAGAGTACAGTTAGAAATTTGCACAGCAACTTTTATTGTTACTTGATTCTCCTTTGGTATATTTTCAAACTCACTAGCACCATTTAAGACCTTATATCTATTTTATACACAATTTGATATGGCTAGAGAGGGACATGAAAGGGAAGCAGTGGTTGGGAAGGGAGTGAGACAGGGTTGTAGCCTCTCCCCGATGTTATTCAATCTGTATATTGAGCAAGCAGTAAAGGAAACAAAAGAAAAATTCGGAGTAGGAATTAAAATCCATGGAGAAGAAATAAAAACTTTGAGGTTCGCCGATGACATTGTAATTCTGTCAGAGACAGCAAAGGACTTGGAAGAGCAGTTGAATGGAATGGACAGTGTCTTGAAGGGAGGATATAAGACGAACGTCAACAAAAGCAAAACGAGGATAATGGAATGTAGTCGAATTAAGTCGGGTGATGCTGAGGGAATTAGATTAGGAAATGAGACACTTAAAGTAGTAAAGGAGTTATGCTGTTTGAGGAGCAAAATAACTGATGATGGTTGAAGTAGAGAGGATATAAAATGTAGACTGGGAATGGCAAGGAAAGTGTTTCTGAAGAAGATAAATTTGTTAACATCGAGTATAGATTTAAGTGTCAGGAAGTCGTTTCTGAAAGTATTTGTATGGAGAGTAGCCATGTATGGAAGTGAAACATGGACTATAAATAGTTTAGACAAGAAGAGAATAGAAGCTTTCGAAATGTGGTGCTACAGAAGAATGCTGAAGATTAGATGGGCAGATCACATAACTAATGAGGAGGTATTGAATAGAATTGGGGAGAAGAGGAGTTTGTGGCACAACTTGACTAGAAGAAGGGATGGGTTGGCAGGACATGTTCTGAGACATCGAGGGATCACGAATTTAGTATTGGTGGGCAGCGTAGAGGGTAAAAATCGAAGAGGGAGACCAAGAGATGAATACACTAAACAGATTCAGAAGGATGTAGGTTGCAGTAGGTACTGGGAGATGAAGAAGCTTGCACAGGATAGAGTAGCATGGAGAGCTGCATCAAACCAGTCTCAGGACTGAAGACCACAACAACAGAGAGTGTGCTTGTTGTGAGCGGATACAAGGAGAGTTAGCTGCTGTTCGTAAACAGGTGGAAGCTGCGTTAGCTACCGTCGACAAGCTTCTAGCTAATGCTCAAAATTGCGGTGACGTCGGGGCGCTAGTGACGAGACCTACGACACCTTTGGTGCCACTGGAATCCCCTGGTGACCCAGACGTCGCTGCGGCTTCTGATACACAACATCTGACCGGACCGTCCTCACTCCAGAGTGGGTGGCAGACAGTGGTGGGTTCGCGTGTCACTGGGCGAAAGGCGAAAGAGGGAGTAGGCCGTGCGGCTGGCTCCCTACGTCTTAGCAAAAGGTGTTACCCAGTGTTGATGATAACTCTGAGTCAGCACTGGATGCCTCTCCAGTTGGCCCAGTCCGGAAAAGTACAGAGGGTGGGTATGCTAGTCACTGGGAGCTCCAGTGTTAGGCGGGTGATGGAACCCCTCAGGGAGATAGCAGGTAAAGCGTGAAAGAATTTCAGTGTTCATTCGGTATGTTTGCCGGGAGGTCTCATCCGTGATGTGGAGGAGGCCCTGCCTGCGGCTATCGAGCGCACTGGGTGCAACCGGCTGCATGTAGTGGCACATGTCGGCACGAATGACGCCTGCCGCTTGGGTTCTGAGGCCATCCTCGGCTCCTTTTGGCGGCTGGCTTTTTTGGTGAAGGCAGCTAGCAACGCACGCAGGGTGCAGGCTAAGCTGTCTGTTTGTAGCATCATACCCAAGACTGGTCGCGGACCTCTGCTTTGGAGCAGATTGGAAGGTCTAAACCAGAGGCTCAGACGACTCGGCGACGGTATCGGATGCGAATTTCTCGACCTCCGCTATCCGGTGGAGAATTGTAGGGTTCCCCTCAATAGGTCAAGCGTGCACTACATGCAGGAAGCGGCTACTAGGGTAGCGGAGTACGTGTGGCGTGCACATGGAGCTTTTTTAGGTTAGAGAACCCCTCCCTTGGAATAAAAGACGATTTTCCTGTTGAATCAGCCACAGCGACCTCAGAGAATCATGGTCCTCGCAGATCAGAGATAGAAAAGATTAATACGACTTTAGTAAACTGCAGGAGCATCCAAGGAAAGGTCACAGAATTGGTATCGCTACTGAAGGTTATAATACACAGATAGTATTGGGAACAGAAAACTGGTTGAAACCAGACGTCAATGACAACGAAATACTAAGTTCAGATTGGAATGTTTATCGTAAGCATAGGTTAGTCGCCAATGGTGGCGGCGTGTTTATTGCAGTAAAAAATTTGATAAAATCTTGTGAGGTTATCAAGGATTCCGCATGTGAATTAATATGGGTGAAATAGAGTATCAAAGAACAGTCAAAAATGGTGATCGAATACTTTCATAGACCACCTGGGTCAGGGCCTGTGGTTGTAGAGCGCTTCAGACAGAACTTGCAGAATATCATTACTAATTTTCCTAATCATGTCGTTGCAATAGGGAATGACTTCAACTTGCCAGATATAGATCGGGAGCGTTATGCCATCAAAACTGGTGCCAGAGACAGGGAATTGTATGGCATTGTTCTGGATGTCTTATCTGAAAATTACATTGAGCAGATAGTTAGTGAACCAACTCGTGAGGGTAACGTCCTAGACCCCCCTGAAACTAAGAGACCTGAACTTATCGAATCAGTTAATGGAGAGGAAGGTATCCGTGATCATAAAACTGTAACAGCAACTATGATGATGGGTCCTACAAGGAATGTTAAGAAAGGTAGGTAGATATATTTGCTCACAAGATTGACAAGATACAAATTTCAGAATCTCTCAGCAGTCAGCATCGAATATTCGGTGATGAGGACGAAGATGTGGAGAACAAATGGAAAAATTTAAAGGCATCGTTCAATATGGCCTAGACAAGTAGGTTCAGAGTAAGGTTTTAAAGGATGGTAAAGATCCAACATGGTGTAATAGCCGTGTCAGAAAAGCGCTACGTAAACAAAGAGCACCATCTCAGATTCAAGAGAAGTAAAAACCTAGCTGACAAACAAAAGCTGAACAAAGCGAAAATGAGCGTAAGGAGAGCAATGAGAGAAGCGTTCAATGATTTTGAAAGTAAGACATTGTCTATCGACCTAAGCAAAAACCTAACAGATTTTGGTCGTATGTAAAATCAGTAAGTTGGTTAAAATCATCTGTTCATTCTCTCAGCGACCACACCAGCACCGAAACGGAAGATAGAGAGAAGGCCGAAATACTAAATTCGGTCTTCCGAAGTTGTTTCACTGCGGAAGATCTTAACACTGTTCCTCCTTTCAATCGTCGTACGAACATTGAAATGGCAGATACTGAGATAACTGAACACGGAATTGAAAAGCAGCTACAATCGCTTAGTAGCGGGAAGGCTTCAGCACCAGATGAGATACCTATAAGACTGTATAATGATTATGCGAAAGAGCTTGCTTCCCTTCCAGCATTAATTTATCGTAGATCGCTTGGGCAACGAAAGGTACCTAACGACTGGAAGAAAGCGCAGACCATTCCCGTTTTTAAGAAAGGCCGTAAGACAGATCCACACAATTATAGACCTACATCGTTGGCGTCAATCTGTTGTAGAATTCTGGAATATGTTTTATGTTCAAGCATTATGACGCTTTTGGGAAGTGAACATCGCCTCTATAAAAATCAACATCGATTGCGCAAGCAGAGATCGTGCGAAACTCAGCTCGCTCTGTTCCTCCTGGACAACGGCGCTCAGGTTGATGCGGTGTTCCTTGATTTCAGTAAGGCATTTGACACCGTCCCGCATTGCCGTTTAATGAAAAAAATTCGAGCTTATGGAGTATCGGAGCAGACCTGCGATTGGATTCAAGACTTTCTTGCAGATAGAACTCAACACGTCGCTCTTAACGAAACTAAATCGACAGATGTATAGGTAATATCCAGAAACCACAGGTAAGTGTGACAGGACGTTGCTGTTTACAATATAAATAAATGATCTAGTAGAAAGCGTCGGATGCTCTTTACGCCTATTTGCAGATGATGCAGTTTCTCCACCAAAGTAGCAACGTCAGAAGAGAGTAAGAATTTGCAGAACGACCTGCAGAGAATTGATGACTGGTGCAGGCTCTGGCAATTGCCCTGAACGTAAATAAATGTAACATATTGTGCATACATAGGAAAAGAAATCCACTACTGTACAGCTACACTATTTATGATAAACTACAGGAGACAGCGTCGGCCGTAAAATATCTAGGCGTAACTACCCAAAGTGGCCGTAAGTGGAATGACCATATAAAACAGATAGTGGGAAAAGCAGACACCAGAGTCAGACTCATCGGAAGAATTTGAAGGACGTAACTCATTCACGAAAGGAGTGGCCTATAAGGCGTTTGTTCGTCCGATTCTTGAGTATTGTTCATCTCTCTGGGATCCCTACCAGGCAGGACTGATAGAGGAGACAGAGAAGATCCAACGAAGTGCGTCGCGTTTCGTCATGGGGTCGTTTAGCTGGCGAGAGAGCGTTACGGAGATGCTAAACAATTTCCACTGGCAGACGTTACAGGAGAGGTGTTGTGCATCACGGAGAGATTTACTATTGAATATTTCGGGACAACACTTTTCAGGAGGAGTCGGACAACATATTGCTTCCCCCCCACATACATCTCGCGAATTGACCACGAGGAGAAAATTCGAGAAAATAGAGCCAATACAGAGGCTTACCGACAACCATTCTTCCCACTCACTGGAACAGGGTTGGAGGGATCAGATAGTGGTACCGAAAGTACCCTCCGCCACACACCATTAGGTGGCTTGCGGAGTATGATGTAGATGTAGATGGATCGCGCTCCGTCTGCCGCCACCAGCAGCCATAATTGCGGGAAAAAGTCTGAAGATGGACTTAGGAAAGGGTCGAAACCAGTTGCTAACAGATAAAAAATATGAAAAAGCGGTAGAGTCTGTTTTTATTTGATTTTTAGCATTTTGTATAGATCACTGTGCTCCAATTACAGAATACTTTTAAAAATTTAATTTCATTCAGTATTTGAGAATGAGAGCATCTAGCGACTTCCAAGAAACATCATACATAATTTAAAATCTTTAAAAAGGTTTTTCGCTGACCCAGAAAATAATGAAAGGGTAAATGTTTATCTTGTGCTTCATTTTCACTGTTCATGAGTGAAACTTCAACGTAACATAATAATTAATTAATGATTTACTACCAACTCTATTCGCCACACATTTTGCAGTTACCATCCAGACATGCCACTGCATGTACCTGCACGCTTATATCATTGTACGACACACATTCAGAAGATGTGACGTCGTAAAAATTTAGCTGCATAAAAAACTAGCTTTTTTTTTTTAAACTCGGCATTTCAAACTGTTTTATACATGAAAGTTCGAGCGTGGTGGTGTTATTGGCGTCATTGTTTCCCGTCTCAAGAGCAGTGGTGTGAAACCTAGCACCAATGAGACCCAGAACATAGTAAATACCGAAGTCGTGGCTGATGTAACCTTGTTTTCCTGACGATATTCGATAAAATTCTGCACAGTCACCTAGCTGACGAAAAAAAAAAAATTGGGCCTACGGAGCATCGTAATAGCTATGCACCTGAAGTGAAGAGTTCGTAGCAAATACAGCACAGCACATCATTCTCAACAGACGGAAATCTTCAGAAGTACCCGCGGGGAATGTTATAGGACTATTACTATTCGCTACATATACTACACATATAAAAGATCAAAATAGTGGATAACCTCGGAATCCCCAAGACCCATGAGATAGTTCACAGATTCTGCTGTTGCATACAGTGAAATCTCACTGCTCAGTAGCTGTAGCGAACTTCAGGCAGACCTGCAAAGGATCAACGCTTGGTGCAGAGATTCGGCATTGACCCTTATGATAAACATATCTAACTTATTCCACAAAACTAGGCGGGAAAACTTTCCACTGAATGATAACACGATCGCAGAACAATCATTGGAACCAGTTACACAATTAACACTTTCATAATGGAGCCCGTATCTCACCCGGACTCTTATTTATGGACCAGTGCCCAACTGAGGCTTGAGCGACATCACGAAACGGTTAAATATTTGGGCATATGCGTAAGGAGCGGATAACCAAATAAAACTAATCGCAAGAAAGGCATATCCCAGACTGACAATCACTGGAAGAATCTGTAGAAACAACACTATATGATCAAAAGTATCCGGACACCCACAAAAACATACATTTTTCATATTAGGTGCAGTGTGCTGCCACCTACTGCCAGATATTGGGTGTCAGCGACCTTAGTAGTCATTAGACATCGTGAAAGCAGAATGGGGCGCTCCGCGAACGTCGTCAAGTGATTGGGTGTCACTTGAGTCATACGTCTTAAGCGAGATTTCCACACTCCTAAACATCCGTAGGTCGACGGTTTCCGATGTGATAGTGAAGTGGAAACGTGAAGGGACACGTACAAAACAAAAGCGTAAAGGCTGACCTCGTCTGTTGACTGACAGAGACCCCCGACAGTTGAAGAGGGTCGTAATGTGTAATAGACAGACATCTTTTTAGACCATCACACAGGAATTCCAAACTCCATCAGGATCTACTGCAAGTACTATGACAATTAGACGGGAGGTGAGAAAGCTTGGAGTTCATGGTCGAGCTGCTGATCATAAGCTTCACATCACGCCGGTAAATCATAAACGACGTCTTGCTTCGTGTAAGGAGCGTCCACAGTGGGCGATTGAACAGTGGAAAAACGTTTTGTGGAGTGACGAATCACGGTTCACAATGTGGCTATCCGATGGCAGGGTGTGGGTGTGGCGAATGGCCGGTGAACGTCATCTGCCAGCGTGTGTAGTGCCAACAGTAAAATTCGGAGGCGGTAGTGTTATGTGTGGTCGTGTTTTTGATGGAGGGGTCTTGCACCCTTTGTTGTTTTGCGTGGCACTATCACAGCACAGGTCCACATTGATGTTTTAAGCACCTTCTTGCTTCCCACTGTTGAAGAGCAATTCGGGGATGGCGATTGCATCTTTCAACACTATCCAGCACCTGCTCATAATTCACGGTCTGTGGCAGAGTTGTTACACGACAACAACATCCCTGTAATGGACTGGCCTGCACAGAGTTCTGCCCTGAATCCTATAGAACAGCTTTGGGATGTTTTGGAACGCCGACTTCGTGCCAGGCCTCATCGACCGACATCGATACCACTCCTCGATGCAGCACTTCGTGAAGAGTGGGCTGCCATTCCCCAAGAAACCTTTCAGCACCTGACTGAACGTATGCCTGCAAGAGTGGAAGCTGTCATCAAGGCTAAGGGTGGGCCAACACCATACTGAATTCCAGCATTACCTATGGAGGGCTCCACGAACTTGTAAGTCATTTTCAGTCATGTGTCCGGATACTTTTGATCACATAGTGTATAATACAAACACGAAGGATATAGCTCATGCAGCTCATTTTCGACCGATTCTCGAATATTACTCTTCTATCTGGGGCCCTTGTCAAAAAGGACACCACATCACAAGTTCGTTTGGTAAGACACGCTCATTCAACTGCAGTGGCAGACATCACAACAGAGGCGTTGTGCATCACACTGTATTTTCCTTTTAAAATTTTGTGAGCATAATTTCCTAGAAGAGTTAGTTGACCAATATATCTCTTCCTCCTACGTACATCAGGCGAAAAAAACCATAAAAGAACGAGGTGCGACAATAAAGTAATGAGACTGATGTGAAAAAAAATGTTGCTTACCGTTTTAGTCAAGTTTAGTGTTGTCTCCTTCAAAGTAGTTCCCTTCTGAACGCACACACTTTTTCCAGCGCTTCTGCCATTGATGGTAACATTTCTGGAACTCATCTTCTGTAATATCCTCCAAGACCCTCGTCACAGCTTTTTGGGCATCTTGTGTTGTTTGAAATGATGTCCCTTGACCGCCGTTTTGACTCTTGGAAATAGAAAAAAATCGCACGGAGCGATATCTGGTGAATAAGGTGGCTGTGGTAGTACTGAAATTTGTTTTGAGGTTAAAAATTGCTGTACTGACAGAGCAGTATGGGAGGGCGCATTATCGTGATGCAGAATCCAATTATCAGCAATGTTGGCACGGACACGAAGAACTCTTTTACGAAGTCTTTCTAAAATTTCTTTGTAGTAATATTGGTTAACTGTTTGTCCTGGAGGCACCTACTCTTCATGAACAATTCGCTTGGAATCGAAGAAGCACACAAGCATGCACTTCACTTTGGACTTCGACATGCGAGCTTTTTTTGGTCTGGGTGATCCCTCTGAGCACCATTCGAACTTCGGCGTTTTATCTCTGGATCGTACTGAAAAAAAAACAACTTTCATCACTAGTGATAACACGGCTCAACAGTTCTGGATTGATTTCTGTTTGCTCTAACAGATCAGCTGCCACATTTTCCCGTGTTTCTCGCTGTTGTGGTGGAGATTTTTGGGGACCAAATCTTTCTCATACCAAGATCTTCAGTTATTGTTAGACAAACCGTTTCTCGATTGATGTTCAGTTCTTCTGCAATCATTTTCACGGATAATCTTCGATCAGATCATATGAGTTCACACACCGTGGCCAAGTTGACATCCGTCCGTGAGGTTGATGGTGGTCCACTGCGGTCTTCATCTTCAACATTCGTTCTGCCTTCACTAAACATTTTATGCCAACGAAAAACTTGACCTCTTGACATAACCTACTCTCCAAAAGCCTTCTGAAGCTTACCACAAGTTGTCGTCATGTTTTCACCCAATTTAACGCAAAAAGAAATGGTATACTGTTGCACAATATTATGTGGTTCCATTTCCGTGATGAGAGACTCAAACACGTGTTAACTTATTACAGCACAACTCACGACTGAGCAGTTGCATCGATAAGCAGCTTATAGACCAAGGTCAAAGATATTGTACCTACACAAGCCTGCAGGGTTGCCACATCTTGCAAAGAAAATCACTCTCATTACTTAAATGTCCCATCTCTGATAATTCGAAAGATTTGACTCAAAGACACGTTTACCAAGTGCCGTTCTTCCTGTGCCCACTTTGTTACTGTAAGTGGAAAAGAGAGAAGTGACAATGGGAAACACGCCACACATCACTGAGTTTCTTGTAGAGCAAAACTGCAGATGAAGGTGTAGTATATTGTTCAGCGTATGACAACTAATGGCATTAATGGTAGCAGTAGGCTAGATTTATTTGTTAAACTTGCCTTCTTGAGATTAATGATTGCAATGTTTGGTGTGAAGAAGTTGTTTATCTGCTTGCTTGCAGACGGTGGCCTGGCTGGTAGCATCGCTGGAGCTGTTCCACGCACCACAGATCCTCCTGCAGCTGATGTCACTAGCAGACGCTTCCCCTCTGCCCCTGCTCATTATGATCGCTCCTCTCTGCTCTGAGGTACGTCTGCCAGAGTGACGCGATTGTTTTACAAGGAGCACATGCTAAGTGCACTAACCTAAATCTGAATTGATTCCTCCTTACGCTTGCATTTATTGTTGGATATGAGCGTGGGTAACCACAAAAATTTGTCGAAGAGGGGGTCAAGATTTCTGATATTACTACACTACTGGCCTCTAAATTGCCACACCACGAAGATGACATGCTACAGACGCGAAATTTAACCGACAGGAAGAAGATGCTGTGATATGCAAATGATTAGCTTTTCAGAGCATTCACACAAGGTTGGCACCGGTGACGACACCTACAACGTGCTGACATGAGGAAAGTTTCCAACCGATTTCTCATACACTAACAGCATTTGGCCGGCGTTGTGATGCCTCGTGTAAGGAGGAGAAACGCGTACCATCACGTTTCCGACTTTGATAAAGGTCGGATTGTAGCCTATCGTGATTGCGGTTTATCGTATCGCGACATAGCTGCTCGCGTCGGTCGAGATCCAATGACTGTTAGCAGAATATGGAATCAGTGGGTTCAGGAGGGTAATACGGAACGCCGTGCTGAGTCCCAACGGCCTCGTATCACTAGCAGTCGAGATGACAGGCATCTTATGCGCATGGCTGTAATGGATCGTGCAGCCACGTCTCGATCCCTGAATCAACAGATGGGGACGTTTGCAAGACAACAACCATCTGCACGAACAATTCGACGACGTTTGCAGCAGCATGGACTATCAGCTCGGAGACCATGGTTCCGGTTACCCTTGACGCTGCATCACAGACAGGAGCGCCTGCGATGGTGTGCTCAACGACGAACCTAGGTGCTCGAATGGCAAAACGTCATTTTTTCGGATGAATCCAGGTTCTGTTTAAAGAATCATGATGGTCGCATCCGTGTTTGGCGACATCGTCGTGAACGTGCATTGGAAGCGTGTATCCGTCATCGCCGTACTGGCATATCACCCGGCGTGATGGTATGGGGTGCCATTGGTTACACGTCTCTGTCACCTCTTGTTCGTATTGACTGCACTATAAACAGTGGACGTTACATTTCTGATGTGTTACGACCCGTGGCTCTACCCTTCATTCGATCCCTGCGAAACCCTACATTTCAGCAGGATAATGCACGACCGTATGTTGCAGGTCCTGTACGGGCCTTTCTGGATACAGAAAATGTTCGACTGCTGCCCTGGCCAGCACATTCTCCAGATCTTCCAGCAACTGAAAACGTCCGGTCAATGGTGGCCGAGCAACTGCTTCGTCACAATACGCCAGTCACTACTCTTGATGAACTGTGGTATCGTGTTGAAGCTGCATGGGCACCTGTACCTGTACACGCCATTCAAGTTCTGATTGACTCAATGGCCAGGCGTATCAAAGCCGTTATTACGGCCACAGGTAGTTGTTCTGGGTACTGATTTCTCAGGATCTATGCACCCAAATTACGTGAAAATGTAATCACATGTCAGTTCTAGTATAATATATTTGTCCAACGAATACCCGTTTATCATCTGCATTTCGTCTTGGTGTAGCAATTTTAATGGCCAGTAGTGTATGTTTTATACAACTAGTTTGGTGAGATGGAGGATGTTCCATGCTCCCATAATAAAATTTGGCAATAAGTACACAAAACTGATTGTACCTCAAACGATCCATCGGTAACCACTCAAGATAGGGTAGCTACTCTGATGCCTGAGTAGTAATTACATACCGTTAGAATACCGAATCTGCATCTTTTTATCAGGCCAGACGAGAGCGGGGGATTCCCGGAGCCTAAGCGCCTCATGGAGGGCCCAAGTCTCTCAACGGTTCGGATCCTCACGGAGCTAAGTTGGCAAAATCAAGCTGCTGTTGTAAAATAAATTTTGTATCATATAATAAATAAAAGAATATTAACGCAGTACTAGCACAACCAGTCTTCCTTTCCACTTTAGTTCTTCAATTTTGAGTCATATAGCCCAGATGCGTACTGTTTTATTTCATGTTTAATCTTGAATGCATTATATTTTCTTTAGATATTGTGCATTGAACCCACGTTGGGACGGTGTCGAAAAAGTGCTTTCCTTAAATGTTGTTAGAAGTCCTATCAAAGTATTTTCCCAACAAGTGTACACGTCAGTAGCAGTGAAATGTCGTTATAATTTGGAAGGTCCGCTAACAACATTCAGAAATAAGACATTTCCGATTCTCTCTCAACGTGATTCACACGAAAAACGAGTATGCAGAACATTTTTTGAATTCAAGAGTAAACAGAAAGCAAAAAGTTGTCCTTTAAGAATCGTGAAAGAGAAGAAATAAAAGGACATGAAACACAATGTTAAGACGGCCTTGCCTATGGCTATCGAGAGTGCAGGGTGCAGTCATCTGCAAGTTGTGGCTCACGGCCGGCCGCTGTGGCCGAGCGGAACCGCACTGCTGCTATGGTCGCAGGTTCGAATCCTGACTCGGGCATGGATGTGCGTGATGTCCTTAGGTTATTAAGTAGTTACAAGTCTAGGGGACTGAGGACCTCAGATGTTAAGTCCCATAGTGCTTAGAGCCATTTGAACCATTTTGTGGCTCACGTCGACACCATTGACGCCTGTTGCATGAGTTCTGAGGCCATCCTCAGTCCATACAGGCGGCTGGCGGAAGTGGTGATGACTGCAGGCTTGTAAGCAGAGCTCACAATTTTCTGCATTATTCCCAGAGCTGATCAGGGATCTTTGGTTTGGAGACGAGTGGAGATTCTCAACCAAAGCATTCGTCGACTCTGTGACGGTCCTGGCTGCAGATTTCTAGACCTGCATTATCGAATGGGGATTTGTACGTCTCCCCTTGGAAGGTCAGGGGTGCACTACACAAAGGAAGCAGCAGAGAACTTGTGGAGTGCACGAAAGGGTTTTTTAGGTAGACGGTAGTTTGAAGTGCTCTGTTGAACATTCGCCAGTCAATACGCAGCACGGGAAGTCAGACAGCCTTGAGAATAAAGACACTTCAGCTGTCAAAATTTTATCAGTAAACTGTCAAAGTATTCGTAATAATTTACTGCCCTCCAGGAAAGTTCTCACGTTCAAATTATTCTTGGGATAGAGAGCTGGCTGAAACCCGAAGTGGAAAGCCCTGAGATATTTAACAAGTCGTGAAACGTATATCGGAAAGACAGATCAGTGACCATAGGAGGCGGAGTGTTCATTACAGTTGACAAAAATATCGTCTCTATTGAGGTCGAAGTTGAGTATGACAGTGAAGTTATTTTGTCGCGTATAATAGTTGTAGGTGAAACCAAGTTAATTGTTGAATGTTTTTACCTGCCACTCGACTCCGCTGTGGCAGTTCTAGAGACATTCAAAGGAAGTCTACGGTCAATATTGCGGAAATGCCCAGAGTTGGAGGTGGCTTTAACTTACCGAATATGCAGTGGGATGTCAGACACACAGTCATACAAAATATTTTACAACACATTTTCTGAAAACTCTCTTGAGTAACTAGCTCAGCAGTCCACACGCAATGGAAATATCTTATATCTTGTACCTGCAACTAGATTGGACCTCACTGACAACGTCAGTACAGAAACAACAATGCTAACGAAAGGTGATAAATCAGTCAAGAAGGGTAGGTGAGTGTTTCTGCTAGACATATCAGATAAGCAGTTGTTAGCACCTCACTTAGACAGTGAACTGGCATCACTTTTTACCAGTACGAGGGACATAGAGGAATTATGGGCAAAATTTAAGCAGACTGTAAATAGTGGTCTGGAGAGTTATGTTCATAGCAAGTGGATAAAAAATGGTAAAGGAACACCATGGTTCAATAATGAAATTCGTAATATGCTGAGAAAGCAGGGGCTGTTAAACTTTTGGTTCAAAGGAGAACGCACAAAAATGACAACAAGCAAGGGTTAGCAGAAAGTAAGTTGTAAGTTTTCCTTTCTGAGCTAAGCATGACTTCTATTTTTTATGGTGGTCAAAATATTGTTCTGTTGTTGTTTTTTCCAAGGTTTCTGCAATTTTGGCTATATGAGGCCCAATCTACCTCTTCTTTGCAGATGGCTGTATCATTGTGTACTACAATGCAAGTCTAACCTATACTTTGGGTATTGATATATTTTGGTAAAACACCTTTATGGTCTTGTAACTCAGCTGGGAGGCTGTCTTTGTCACAAGTGGCGTTTGCCTTGTGAACTAGAGTTGGTAGAACAGTGTGCCAGATGATGATACTCATTGCATGAACATGCTGACCTGTGTGTCCTTCTTTCTGTAGAATGCATGTCCTAAGAGAGCATATGCTTTTCTTTTTACTGAAATCTCTAAAACTGGAGACATCCATTCTGTTCTAGCTCCCTAGTGAATATTTATTTTGATGTACACTGTTCAGGACCTCTCTGTCATATTCCCACACAATCAAGGTGTCATTCAGTTAATATAAGAAGGTTTTAGGCTTCAGCCATGCAACTTTTACTGCCATCTCCTCAAAGTGCTCCATGTAGAATGGGGCAATCCCTGGGGCAAATGGAAAGCCCATGGCTACTCCATCAACTTGTTAATGGGACTCTGCATCACATTTGAAGAAGGTTGTGCTCACTACATGTACAGATAACCTCACTGATTGGTGCTCAAAATGACCTGCTAGGATTAATAAGGCATCTTGAAGCACTACTTGTATGAAGAAAGATATTAAATCAAAACTCACAAACAGGTCATCCTTCTGCAGGTAAATCCCTTCCAGTGCGTCATGAATGTGGTGACTGCAGTGTCCAGCTATGGATTTCAGAAGTGAGGCTGGATGCTAGGCTACTCCATACGTGTGTGCATTGATGGTGTTCGCACTTTCTTTGTGAATTTTAAGCAGTCCATACAAGCACTTTATATCTTCTTCCATTAGAGCTAACTCTTGAAGCAAACCTGTTGTTTTTCTTGTCATCATTGGTGTTGGGGCTTTATTTAGCTTCGTGTAGGTTTAATCTTGTAGCAACATGCTTATTTTCTGATGGTAGTCAAACTGGACAGGGCAAAACATAAAACTTCTTGTGTTACATGAACAGTGCCTTTGTTGTGTGGGAACATGTCAGAGGAGCCATGAATGAGTTCCTGGACCACTTCAACAGCACGTATCAAAACACACTCTTTGCAATGTAGCTAACACAGAATGGATGTCTGGATTTTTAGTAATTCTAAAAAAAAAGAAAAGCAGATGGCACCCTAGTACATACAATCTACACATCTGTACTTTCATGCAAAGAGCTATCACCATCCGGAGCAATGGTACACGGTTCTAACAACTCTAATTCACATGGCATGTGCACTTGTGACAAAAATAGCCTCCTAGCACAGATGCAACACCGTAAAGATATGTTTCACCAGAATGCCCACTGTCCAAAATCTAGAATAGAAATGCACTGAGGAAATTGAATGATATAGACATCTATAAAGAAGATGTAGAGATAAAGGAAGAGGAAGAAAAAGTCACCTCTATCCCCTAAACTGGGCCTCCTTCAGCCAAAATTGCATGATTCATCAGAAAAAACATCAAAGCCATCTTTTAACCACCACAGAAATGAAAGATATGCTTGGCTTGCTAAAAGATAAACTGCAGCTGCAAATACTCAGTAACTCAGTATATATATATATATATATATATATATATATATATATATATATATATATATATATATATATATATATATATATACACACACACACACTGGCAGGCAGGATGAAAGACACACAAACAAACACAAACATACTACAAAATTCAAGCTTTTGCAACCAATGGTTGCTTTGTCAGGAAAGAGGGAAGGAGAGGGAAAGATGAAAGGATGTGGGTTTTAAGGGAGAGGGTAAGGAGTCATTCCAATCCCGGGAGCGGAAAGACTTACCTTAGGGGGAAAGAAGGACAGGTATACACTTGCACACACACACACATATCCATCAGCGCATACACAGACACAAGCAGACATTTGTAAAGGCAAAGAGTTTGGGCAGAGATGTCAGTCGAGGCAGAAGTACAGAGGCAAAGATGTTGTTAAAAGACAGGTGAGGTATGAGTGGCGGCAACTTGAAATTAGCAGAGGTTGAGGCCTGGTGGATAACGAGAAGAGAGGATATACCGAAGGGTGAGTTCCCATCTCCGGAGTTCTGACAGGTTGGTGTTAGTGGGAAGTATCCAGATAACCCGGACAGTATAACACTGTGCCAAGATGTGCTGGCCGTGCACCAAGGCATGTTTAGCCACAGGGTGATCCTCATTACCAAAAAACACTGTCTACCTGTGTCCATTCATGTGAATGGACAGTTTGTTGCTGGTCATTCCCACATAGAAAGCTTCACAGTGTAGGCAGGTCAGTTGGTAAATCACGTGGGTGCTTTCTCACGTGGCTCTGCCTTTGATCGTGTACACCTTCCGGGTTACAGGACTGGAGTAGCTGGTGGTGGGAGGGTGCATGGGACAGGTTTTACACTGGGGGCAGTTACAAGGGTAGGAGCCAGAGGGTATGGAAGGTGTTTTGGGGATTTCGTAGGGATGAACTAAGAGGGTACGAAGATTAGGTGGATGGTGGAAAGACACTGTTGGTGGAGTGGGGAGGATTTCATGAAGGATGGATCTCATTTCAGGGCAGGATTTGAGGAAGTCATATCCCTGCTGGAGAGCCACATTCAGAGTCTGGTCCAGTCCCGGAAAGTATCCTGTCACAAGTGGGGCACTTTTGGGGTTCTTCTGTGGGAGGTTCTGGGTTTGAGGGGATGAGGAAGTGGCTCTGGTTATTTGCTACTGTACCAGGTCGGGAGGGTAGTTGCGGGATGCGAAACCTGTTTACAGGTTGTTGGTGTAATGGTTCAGAGAATCCGGACTGGAGCAGATTCGTTTGCCACGAAGACCTAGGCTGTAGGGAAGGGACCGTTTGATGTGGAATGGGTGGCAGCTGTCATAATGGAGGTACTGTTGCTTGTTGGTGGGTTTGATGTGGATGGACGTGTGAAGCTGGCCATGTGTCTGTGTATGTGCGGATGGATATGTGTGTGTGGGTGTGTGTGTGTGAGTGTACACCTGTCCTTTTTTCCCCCTAAGGTAAGTCTTTCCGCTCCCAGGATTGGAATGACTCCTTACCCTCTCCCTTAAAACTCACATCCTTTCATGTTTCCCTCTCCTTCCCTCTTTCCTGACGAAGCAACCGTTGGTTGCAAAAGCTTGAATTTTGTGTGTATGTTTGTGTTTTTTTGTGTGTCTATCAACCTGCCAGTGCTTTCCTTTGGTAAGTCACATCATCTTTGTTTTTAGATATATTTTTCCCACGTGGAATGTTTCCCTCTATTATATTCATATCATTAATTTGAACCCAACAATTACGTTTGTTAGGCCCTATTGTCACTGTTGCATTTCGAAATCTTTTCTGTCATCTTACTTTCTCTTTCTGTTTTTGCAAGTAGTTTCACTTTGTATTCACCTTCTCCTTTTTACCGTAATCTACCACACAATTTTATCCCGCCTATATATACTCAATAATACATAACCCACTTCCAAACCATTACCAAAAAATTTTTTTTCCCCTTTCAATACTACCGCTGCTATAAAATCCACCGTTTCCAGTTCACAAACAGTTCCTTTCACCTATTAAACAACCATTACGGGTAGTTCTAATAACGTTCGCTTTATTTCCATTTCCGTTTTTCCCACATCACTGATCATTTTTAGCCGCTTCTCACAGGTTTTAACGTCATTATTTCTTCGCCAGACAATTGTTAGATTCATTTTCTTAATCTGCCACCACGATACCACTCCTTTTAATACATTTACACGCAGTTTTTTCGAAATTTTCCCGAATTTCTCCATCCTTTAACGTGTTTTGGTGGCAACACAACCACCTAACCTTTGTGCACATCGTTGTCTACCAACCCAAGTTCACCACAGGATCAACATAGCCAGCTTTAACCAACACTTTTTCGCCTTTTTTCACACCAGATGTCCAGTTGCTTTCTAGTTCACCTTTATCTCTCCCCATATATTTCTATTTTCATTTTCATTTCAGCCTCATGTTACACTTTCCACCTTCTAATACCATGTCACCCTCACAACACCCCCACAACGACCCCATTAAGTTTTATTTACATTCCCTCAGCAAACATGCCTTCACCCTAGCCAGATTACGCTCCCATATTTTATTTTCTCAGGCTTGTCTGACATTTGGCATTACCCCCAAAGGCCTCACACTTAAAGTTCCCATCTCTGACTGTAACCCTTCTTCCCATCATTCCCTATACCAGTTCCAAACTGAACAATCCATTGCCCTCACCCACCTAATCCTTCACCTACACATCAACTCAGCCAATGAACACACCCGTCAACTCCTATCCTTAATAAAAGTCCTCAATTTTTCCTCTCCCACATCCACACCGGCTGTTAAGAGCATCCTCCTACAGGCCAACCGCAAATTAGAGCAACATGCCACCCTAAACCTCAAAAAACTGTCCAATCTCCTGGTTTCCCACCTCCGGAAAGGCAACTCACTCACCCTTCACAACCTCTACAGCAAACCTCAACCTCCTTTCATTGCACACAGACCCAGTCTCTCCCATCTACTCAATCTCCCACTTCCAGCTCCACTCCCCCCAAAACCTCAAAATTCCAATCAACACAATCTGGAACCACAACACCCTAATTCAGTAGTTAACCTTTCCTCCAAACCTCTCCCAATCCGAAACCTCTGTCCTATCAAAAGGCCTCACCTTCAGCCCCACTCCCAGATTCAACCAAACAGCCCTCGTCAAAGAGTTACTGTCCTACACTCGTACTCTCTGCTGGAAATATCACTTTGCGACGAAGAAAAATGATCCTAATCCTACTCCTAATGATCCAACTCCCCAAGACACTATCCAAATTGAACCCTGCCTGGAACAGTTCCGTCCTCCGTCACAGCGGGACCCACCTCCTCTTCCTCACAATCACCCTCTCCAAACCTTCCAGGAATTTCTGACTTCCAGCCTTGCCTCTCAATCCATCTTAAAAAACCTTAATCCTACTCCCAACATCACTACTGCTGAAGCCCAGGCTATCCGTGATCTGAAGGCTGACCAATCCATCGTAGTTCTTCCGGCGGACAAGGGTTCCACGACCATGGTACTTGATCGTGAGGGGGTGTTGTGGGGGTGTTGTGAGAGTGGCATGGTATATCCTTTCTTCTTGTTATCCGCCAGGCCTCAACCTCCGCTAATTTCAAGTTGCCGCCGCTCATACCTCACCTGTCTTTCAACAACATCTTTGCCTCTGTACTTCCACCTCGACTGACATCTGTGCCCAAACTCTTTGCCTTTACGAATGTCTGCTTGTGTCTGTGGATGTGCGGATGGATATGTGTGTGTGTGTGTGTGTGCGAGTGTATACCTGTCCTTTTTCCCCCCTAAGGTAAGTCTTTCCGCTCCCGGGATTGGAATGACTCCTTACTCTCTCCCTTAAAACGCATATCCTTTCATCTTTCCCCTCTCCTTCCCTCTTTCCTGACGAAGCAACCGTTGGTTGTGAAAGCTTGAATTCTGTGTGTATGTTTGTGTGTCTATCAACCTGCCAGCACTTTCGTTTGGTAAGTCACATCATCTTTGTTTTTAGATATATTTTTCCCACGTGGAATGTTTCCCTCTATATATATATATATATATACAGGGTGAGTCATCTAACGTTACCGCTGGATATATTTCGTAAACCACATCAAATACTGACGAACCGATTCCACAGACCGAACGTGAGGAGAGGGGCTAGAGTAATTGTTTAATACAAACCATACAAAAATGCACGGAAGTATGTTTTTTAACACAAACCTACGTTTTTTAAATGGAACCACGTTAGTTTTGTTAGCACATCTGAACATATAAGCAAATACGTAATCAGTGCCGTTTGTTGCATTGTAAAATGTTAATTACATCCGGAGATATTGTAACCTAAAGTTGGCGCTTGAAACCTCCGATGTTCAGTTGCGAGAGCCGGTGGACTGAGTCAAAGTAGTGTCATGCGCATACTGCATCGTCACCGCTTTCACCCGTTTCATGTGTCGCTACATCAGCAATTACATGGCGATTACTTTAATCATCGAGTGCAATTCTGTCAATGGGCATTAACAGAGAATGCGTTGCAGTTCTACCTGTTTACCGATGAAGCGGGTTTCACAAACCACGGGGCAGTGAATCTACGGAACATGCATTACTGGCCCGTGGACAATCCTCGCTGGCTCAGACAGGTAGAGTGACAGCGACCATGGACTGTAAATGTATGGTGCGGAATCATTGGCGACCACCTCATTGGTCCTCACTTCATTGCAGGAGCTCAAACAGCTGCAACATACATCGCGTTTCTACAGAATGATCCGCCAACGTTGCTCGAAAATGTCCCACTGGAAACGCGTCGACGTATGTGGTATCAGCATGATGGTGCACCTGCACATTCCGCAATTAACACTAGGCTGACCCTTGACAGGATGTTCGACGGGCGTTTCATAGGACGTGGAGGACACATAAATTGGCCAGCCCATTCTCCTGATCTTACACCTCTGGACTTCTTTCTGTGGGGTACGTTAAAGGAGAATGGGTACCGTGATGTGCCTACAACGCCAGAGGATATGAAACAACGTATTGTGGCAGCCTGCAGCGTCATTACACCAGATGTACTGCGGCGTGTACGACATTCATTACGCCAGAGATTGCAATTGTGTGCAGCAAATGATGGCCACCACATTGAACATCTATTGGCCTGACATGTCGGGACACACTCTATTCCACTCCGTAATTGAAAACGGAAACCACGTGTGTACGTGTACCTCACCCCTCATGGTAATGTACATGTGCGTCAGTGAAAAAGACCAATAAAATGGTGTTAGCATGTGGACGTAATGTGCTGTTCCAGTCTCTTCTGTACCTAAGGTCCATCACCGTTCCCTTTGGATCCCTATGTAATTCGGTGCTCTCCGATACACACGATCGAACAGCGGAGGAGTGGTACTCAAGCTTCAACTTTAGGTTACAATATCTCCGGATGTAATTAACATTTTACAATGCAACAAACGGCACTGATTACGTATTTGTTTATATGTTCAGATATGCTAACAAAAATAACAGGGTTCCATTTAAAAAAACGTAGGTTTCTGTTAAGAAACATACTTCCGTGCATTTTTTATGGTTTGTATTAACCTATTACACTAGCCCCTCTCCTCACGTCCGGTCTGTGGAATCGATTCGTCAGTATTTGATGTGGTTTACGAAATATATCCAGCGGTAATGTTAGGTGACTCACCCTGTATATATATATATATATATATATATATATATATATATATATATATATATATATATATATATATATATCATTCCTTGTTGAGTGTGGCCTCCAGAGCTGTATCTCACAACACTGCATTAAACACATTAGATGCCTAAGTCTGTAACATAAAGATAAGTTGGCAGTGGGAGGACTCAGCCTCAGTGAAGGACATTCATTTGTAGGCAAGAGAACAAAAATGTTGTACTGAGATAGTGGCTTGTGTAGAGTGGTATTAAAGAATCAACTCAGATAAGGCTCCATGACAAAATTTCAACAGGGATTAGGGCTGCCAGCTAAGTTCAGCATGGAACCCTGCTCTCGTAGTTGTACACCCGGACTGCAGCCAACAGTTGATGCTTTGAGAACCTGGGAGAGTTGAATGACAATCTACCTCAGTCTTAAACAGAAAGCAAAGAGTTAGCATCTGTTCAAATGGCGCATATTATTTTTCTGAATGGAAAAAAAAATTTATCTCACGATGTTCCACAAGGCTCCATATTAGGCCCAGTCCTATTTCTCTTCTATGTTAATGACTTACCATTAAATATCAGCTCCCCATCAGTTCTCTTTGCAGATGATACTTCTGTCTTAGTTGAACATCAGGATTCAGAAAAAATTCCCAAATCTGTGATCAGCACCCTCAGTACCTTAGAAACTTGGTTTCAGCTAAATGGATTGAATCTAAACATACCTAAGACTCACATGATGCAGTTCAAAACCAAACAGCCAAAATGTGAGCAAATTAAGAATGCATACAACAACCAAGATATAGAAGAAGTTGACTGAGTCAAATTCTTAGGTTTAAATGTAGATAAAAATTTGAGTTGGCAGGCACATACAGAATATCTGGCAAACAAACTGAGCAGCTTTTTATTTGCAATGCAAATATTACCAACTGCATCTGACATACACACACGAAAAGTACCTAGCTTATACAAGCTACTTCATATCCGTTATTAGGTATGCTATTGTATTTTGGGATAACTCAACAAACATATTGCAGATACTAAAAATACAGAAAAAAAAACATTCAAAGTATGTGCACTGCAAATCATAAAGAATCATGTTGACCATTATTTAGAAAACTTAAAATATCAGCTCTGCCATCCTTATACATATATGAGATTATTATATTTTTGTACACGAGACATGAATTATTTGAGGGAAACCATTTTGTCCATTCACATGATACTAGAAGCAAAGAAAATTTTATGCTCCCCACCCACCACCTTGGACTGTATGCCCATGGTCCTCAATACATGGGAATGAAAATTTGTAGTAAATTAGAAAGGAACAAGTTGATGCAGATGAATTTAGGTTCACTTAAAAGAAAGCTATATGAGGTGCTGACACTGAAGTGTTATTACTCAGTGGATGAACTCATGTAGGATAAACTGGAAATCTGAGCAGGATACAGTGTGATACACATTCCAAGAAATATCCTTATAGTGTTATTATTTATTGTAGAACTACTATTTATTAATGTAAACTCTACTGTACTATAAATTTTTTACATGTCTCCCCTTATGCAAAACAAATTTCAATGTGGCCACCTGTTAAAATCCTAAGAAGATTTCGCCCGCATCTCGTGGTTGTGCGGTAGCATTCTCGCTTCCCACGCCCGGGTTCCCGGGTTCGATTCCCGGCGGGGTTAGGGATTTTCTCTACCTCGTGATGGCTGGGTGTTGTGTGCTGTCCTTAGGTTAGTTAGGTTTACGTAGTTCTAAGTTCTAGGGGACTGATGACCATAGGTGTTAAGTCCCATAGTGCTCAGAGCCATTTGAACCTAAGAAGATTTCGTCAGCAACTTGGGGCAATAAAGCTTACGCTCACATACTGTAGTACTAATACCAATCTATTACAACTTAACACTTTTCTCTTAGGATTTCCAATGGAGATACTCTTCAGTGTAGTAAAAGAAAATAGCAAACATGAAATTCCTTAATTTACTTTGAAACTCCACGAGACTATATTTTGCAAACAATTCACAACTCAATTTTTCAATGTTTTGAATGACAAAATCCACACAATGTGAATTGTTTCATGGATTAATAAGCAATCAACCAGTCAATTAATTTTTTTCGTTCATAGTGCTTATAGTTTTCTAATTGTTATTGTTTATGTCTAGCAGTATGAAGCAATATCATCAGTTTAGCATCAACATCTGACAAACAGTTAACTATAGTACTTACAGTACTACTTCATTGCCAATATATCACTAAAAATACAATCAGTAGCCGTGTTGCTGGATGCTAAGCCTTGATAGCAAATTATATAGTGGGAATTAGATTATATGAAATAGGAAGGGAGCCCAGTACGGCTCCAGAATAGGTATGCTCCAGAAAATTCGAATTTAAATTCTACATAGTATCTTTTTGTGGTGTTTAGAAGTTAAAAAGCTTAATAAAGCATCAAGGTCTTCCAGAAATGATCCAAAACCATCAGCAGGAGCCTTGTATACAGTCATTTATTATTATTCTTTCCATCTTAAGCTAACCTGATGTAAAGAGTGTTTATAATAAGATATATTTCACTTTTATTTATAAAGCATCTCCTGTGATCATTCTGAAAATATGATATATGTAATATATTTCTACATTTTGGTATTTATAGGTTAAAACAGTATTTTCTTATAACATTGGAATACAATTACATATTGTACTTTTGCCTTTTGTTTACATATTCTGAAGTCCACTGCCTTTTCCATCATTATAAACAATATAATTTGAACGTGTCCATTCACTATTAAGTTTATATTTCCGGAAAGTAGTTAAATCTTAATTTGTTTGATTTAGAATTTTTTACACTTGTTGGTTGTTTATGTTCTATTTACTTACAATAAAGTTACATTCTATTGTGATTCACATAATTCAATGGATACTGCACTTGAGTGAGTGCTAACATCTTGTTGTAAGTGGAAGTAAATAACTTTTTACGATTTATCAAACACCTGAAGTGCTAACCTCTAGGCCTAATTTTTGCTACTCATAAGCAATAAAAATTCAGGTAGTGTAAAGTGTGTTAAGTGATTTACTTCTATTTTTAAGCATATAATCTGTGTTGCAATGTGTGATAAGTGTGCATATTGCCATAGGATAGAGGTGCAGTGACACCCTGGTCAGAGAGGTAAGTTTGGATGTCTCCCTCAGTTAGAGCATCAAGCAGCCTATTGTAAATAACACCATTCAAAGAATTCAGCATTCTTGACATAAACAGGACAGCCAAGGAGAAGCGAAGCTTCGAGAAGTTGCTCTGCTTGACAATTACAATTAATCTCCAAAAGCAATATTCCATTCCATAAACAAGAGCAAGATTTCACAGCAATTGCATCAACACCATTCTGAATAATAAATGGATCAACCATAGCAAAGGACTGACCTTCTTCAGTGCGTAATACAAAGAGGAACTGAGGTGCAGCTGCGAGAGGCCGGGAATCTTTAGCCTCATTATGTTTATATTTAGTAGACTTGGACTGGGATGGTGATTGTCTCATTGCAAGAAAATCCCAGATGACTGCCAGTCCAGCATCTCTGATGGTGCAATCCTTCCAACTAGTGGCCCCCCTCAGAGGGAGGGCTCAGCTGCCTTAGGTTACTGTTCACACTTCAGGTCACATCTCCCAAATTCCTGACAGAGGGATCAATTGGCAATCACCCCTCCCTGGGCCTGGCCTGTACTATGGGGTGTGGGTGAACCCTATCTGTCAACCATGGGCTGGGAATTACATGTTACCCAGTCACATGTTACACATCAGATGCATGGGCTTGCCTTCAGGAGCACACAGGGAGGAAGAAGAAACAAAGAGCAACCTCAAACAGCAAAGCAGGGGAAGGATAGGAGATGGAAAAACAAAGAAAAAACAGTGTAGGAGCTCTTCTGATGACAGGCTACTGAAAATTCAGAACTCATTGCCAAAAATACCCCAGATATGTTCCCCAAGGGAAGGGAAAAAGAACAGCAGGAGAATAGACATTCAGCACAGAGGGGAAAAGGTGCTGCAAAGGCTGGAGCCCCATGGTTGCCAAGCACAAACTCACCAAAGAGTGGTGAGCCCTCTGGGGGATCCTATTCAGGTGTAGGTCATGTCCAGTATATCCCTATCTCCCAATTGTAGCAACAGGCATTGTACTCATATGATATTTCACTTGTTTTTAATTTTAAAAACCAACAGCCTCGGTTGCAAAGTTTACCTAGATTTACCTAGGTTTCAGTTGGGATAACCCAACCTTCTTCAGAATAAAAGTAACTACCGTCATCAAGCTGAAACTACAAATCCACAAATTATCATCAGACTGTAAAAACTTATCTGAAACTGCCTCAGCCCCACTTTGCGACCGCGATGCAGGAGGCAAGAGTGCTATACTGGAACTAACCGTATCGTCATGAGGCCCGCCTAGGTGGACACAATACCTTGAGCCTGCACATAAACTATGTGATGGGTACTTGTCGGGACAAGACGCGAACCTAACTCCTGACCTTGAATTTACTAGTAAAGTGAAATAAAAGAATGGTACAGCTGAGGAAAAGGGAATATATGTTATCCTGTGCAGAACATTCTTAGATTGACTGTCTTAACATTTATGAAGTATTCGTTGGTCACGATATGAGGAAGACATCATGTGCTTACAACTGTCTAGTAAATTTTGTGCTTAAGCACGAAGTTTAATCACCTAAAAAGAACTTAGGAGTGGGAAGGATAATATAAAGCCAACATCATCATTATTATGACTAGGTCTAAAAATTATTTTTGAGACATAAATGTTAAGCATTTTCTTAGCTATGGTTACAACGTATGAACATCCTATTGACTTAGCACTCAAATGGTCATGAATGAACTTATGAATAAGTTTACATCTAATCTGTAACATCCGGCAGTAAGGGCCATATAAAATAGATGGTCATTATTCCTTATTAGTATATTTGACCTGAAATGGTCTATAATCAAGTCAAAATAAACTAATGCATGTGCCTGATTGAACTTCATAATGAAGTTATGGTTATGAGTTACAGAAAACACTAAAGTAGGGGATAATGTGGCAGTAATGGGGTACTCAATTTGTCTTCATGAAGATGATCCAAACAAATACTTTAATAACTGTGTGTGGAACACTGCCATCATAATTCAGGCCTGGTTACCACTGCCATTGAACTTAGGGAATGACAGCATAATTATATTTAAAGCTAAAGTGTGACTTGGCGAACACCGCTCCAGTCAACACACTTAAAACTATTGACCGACAGAGGTCAATTATGCTGAAAGCTTAAGTGTGACTTGGTGAAAATCACTCCGGTCAACACACTTAAAATAATTGACCGACAAAGGTCAATATGTACTTAAAGAACTAGTCTAAGCTATAGGAGGATGACGGGAAAAGGGTTAAATTATGATGTGATTTGGCGAACAACGCTCCACAGGACACCTTTAAACATCATTGAGTAAGATCAATTCAAACTGATCCGAGTAGCCTGAACCAAAACTTCATATCCAGTAGATTGTGGCAAGGTGGCGTTACCTTCCCATGATACTTATATGGATATGACTGTCATTAATTATGTTAATAAAAAGTTGTGTATGACTAGGTGATGGCATCACTGCTGTCATATACACATAATATTGACCACAATCGGTCATATCGAAGGATTATGTGGTTGCACCTATATTCTATAATGGGGTAGTGATTTGGTGATCATCATTCCGGTTGCTACACGTACATGCTATTGACCGATGAAGTTATTATCCACAAATTAAATCAAGTGTTGAAACCGTTCTTAACTCTAGAACGTGCATACTGAATTTCGGTTGACCATCTGTGTGCATGTTCAATGTATTCAATATGCCAAATATTAACTATTTACGCTGCTACCATATATAATAATGAAATATTAATTAGGTAACTGAATATTCCTATATAGCTAATAGACACTTTCATAGATGGCTCCAAAATTTTTTTTATGGTGTCAACCTATGAGAGTACAGACATATGTTGGTAAGGGTAAAGCATACCCCACATTAACATTACAGTGGATGGAATAATGGTTGTAAACCTTGAAAGAAGCTTCTATATCGCAGCTAAAGTTGGTAATTAAGAAGGTTGTTTTTGTCATGTAGTAAATGTTTAAAAATTTGCATTTCCTCTAAAATATCTAACCTTTTACTTCACAATGCAAGAGCTGAGTATTCTGTGTGTGTGTGTGGGGGGGGGGGGGGGTCCCCAGTTTTAGTCGGAATATGCTCCTTCCTGTTTGGCCAATATAAAATTTCAGACAGTCGCCACATGTGATGTTGTATACTCCGGATAATGACAATTTATCTTCAGGCTTTTTTGAACTATGAATCAGATTCTTCTGAAGACTATTATTAGAGGAAAAAATCCCTGATTTTTCAAAAGACGCCCAATTTTATATGAAACTTTGCCTGTAAAAGGAATAGGTACTATGGCAGACGGGGTAACGTCTGGCACGGTACCTAATGTAGAAGCTGTCATCATTCTGTTATTGTTTACTTTCTTGTTACAGAGCTGTCTCGCAATTTTGTTCATTATGTTTCACCTTTACCCAGTTCCCAAGAGCTCCAACCTACGTATTTCAAATTTAGCGTGATCTAATTCAGCCTGAAAGACACAAATATTTCGATTCTCTCTCTCATTACATCCTTAGTGCCTGCACACACTCTGTTTCTCACATTTGATAGAGTAGTGCTTCCATCAAAGATCAGAGCAGGCTATGAAGTCATCACAGTCTGACCGTGCATTCCAGTGTCAATGTTACAACCACATCCGAATGTCCTGTCAAAACCCAGTGAAACGGGTTACTTGTGGTAGGAGTGCTCACGAGGGTGATTGCCAATCTCCTTCTCCCTACTGTATCAAATACAGTGGCGACCATGCAGCCTCATCCTGACAACGTCCCATGTATCTCGATGAGAAGGCCATCCGAGAGACCTGGGTGAAGGAAAAAGTGCCTTACCCTGTCGCTTCCAAGTTGTTAGCTAGTCAAAAGCCCTGCATTTTACCACCTGTCACTTACAGTACTGTTCTTGCTGCATACCACCCCACAAAGGACGTGGCCATGCAGACTTGCAACCTCAGATTCAGCATGGCAGTTGTAAAATTGTCTATTGTCATGATAGCATCCCTGTCTCCTTCTCCTCCAGTTGTGTAACAAGCCCACAAATTTTCATCTCTACACAACTGGCAGGCCAGAAAGGGCAGAAGGAATACTCCTGTGAAGACTTTTTATATCCCTGCAGCCAACAAACATCTTCATCTGACAACCATGCAAAGGCTCCAAGAATTACACCAAAAGCTAATGGTCTGCTCCATTGCCAACACAAGAGATCCTCTTCAGTGGTGTCACCACGTGATATCTTCACCCAGTGGACCTCCATTTTTTAAACCTGGAATCTACAGGCTGATCCAGTGAGAAAGCCGATGCCTCTGTAGATCTTGTGGAGGAGGATCTTCCAGATTCTGCACCTTGTAGCAGTGAGTCTTCAAAGGCTGGTACTTGGCAACTGCTGAGGTGACAACCCTTCATTTTTTCCCTCACCCCCTTCCCCCATCATGACTCTCCTCCAGTGGAATGTTTCCAACATTAGATCTAACAAGAAGAAATTATGGCTGCTCTTGGAATTGCAGCATCCACTTGTGTTCTGCTTCCAGGAAACAAAACTGCATCCTCATGACCGCTTTGATCTCTCACATTCCTTTCCTGTCCACTTTGACATTCCCCCAAGAACAACATTCCGTCTCATGAGGGAGTCTTGCTACTCATCTGGGATAACATTCACAGTCAACCCATCTTCCTGACTACCTGGCTGCAAGTTGTTGCAGTCCACATTTTCTTTGCTCGCCTCACCTTTGTCATTCAGAGTCACTAGGGCAGATTTCCACCAGTTTGTTGGGCAGCTACCTCACCCTTTTTTGCTGCTTTTGACTTTAATTCACACCATTGCTTTTGGAGTGCTTCCATAACCTGACTGGGATGTGCCCTCTTTGCTGACATTTTCAGTCAACTCAGCTTCATTTGTCTTAATACTGGAGTATCCACATTCCTTTCAAACTCCATGCACACCTATTCCCATTTGGTCCTCTCATTTTGCACTGCTCAACTTGCTCATTATTTCAAGTGGTCCATTCCATCTGACACATACTCAAGTGACCATTTCCCTTGTGCTATCTGTTTGCTGACTCCTACCTCACCTATATGTAAAGTCGATTGGCAAATTTCTAAGGCTGACTGGAGACTGGCAACCTTAGACGATCAACATTTCCCCAGTTGTGATGACCAGGTAGAATGCTGCACAAACATTATCCTAACCACCACAAAACCTTTACTGCACTGTCCCCCAGTGGACTGACACAACCCATGATTCAATTTGTGCATGAAGACGAGCTCTTCACATTTTTAATTGTCATCATATGATGGTGAACTGAATTCTTTATAAACAGCTACATGCGCAGTGTCATTGCATTCTTCGGGAGAGCAAAAATCTAGCTCAATTTCATTTACCAGTTCTTTTAACAGTTCCACTCTCTCTTCTATTGTGTGAGCCAACCTCTGATGGCTAGCTAGGACCAAAGTCCATTCCCAAATTTCCAGTCTGACCATAGCAGATGATGTCATTAACTGACCTTTCTGTCTCCAACATCTTCAGTTGCTATTTTGTGGACCTTTCGAGCTCCACCCATTAACACCCTGCCTTTCTCCATTGGAAATGAATGGAGGAGGCTCAGGTGATATCCTTCTCCTCTCAGAATCATGAATGCTACAATGCTGCCTTTACTAAGCAGCAGCTAGATAATGCTTTCGCATCAGCCTGATCTTCCACCCCATGGCTGGACGATGTTCACATTCGGATGTTGCAGCACCTTTCTCTTGTGGCCAAACACTTTCTCTTTCGTATGTACAATTGCATCTGGGCAGAGGGCAACTGTCATACCCGTACCTAAGCCTGCTAAGGATAAACACCTTCTTTCTGGCTACTGCCACATTTCTGTCACCAGCAGTGTTTGCAAGGTGACAGAATGCATGATTCAGCTGATATTGTGGCTTGAATCTCGCAATTTATTAACCACTGTACAACATGGATTTTGAGTGCACCGTTCCTCAGTTGATCATATCATCACTTTGTCAACCCTTGTCATGAACGATTCTCTGCAGAAATACCAGGCTGTGGCTGTGTCTTTTGATTTGGGGAAAAGCTATGACACTTGCTGGGAATTGGTATCCTCCGTACTTTCTACACTTGGGATTTCCGAGGCTGCCTGCCCTGTTTCCTTCAGGAATTTTTGAAAGATTGAGTTTTCAAGGTACATGTGGGGGTCTGCATTGTCAGATACTTCCATCCAGGAAAATGGGGCACCTCAGGGCTCCATCCTGAGTGTCACCCTCTTTGCTATCACCATTAATCCTATTGTGGCCTGTCTCCTACTGGACACCTCCAGCTCCCTTTTTGTTGACAATTTTGTGATCTATTGCAGTTCTCCATGGATTCATCTTCTTGCACTATGTCTTCAACAATGTCTCGTCCCTCTTTTCTCATGGCACATTGGCAATGGATTTCACTTTTCCACTGACAAAGCTGTTTGTATGAATTTTTGGCAGTGCAATGGGGCTCATACTTGATAGGGAACTTTCTTGGTTCTCCTACATGTCTTACCTGGCCACCCACTGTACCCAGTCCCTTAATGTCCCATGTGTCCTCAGTGGTACTTCCCAGGGAGTGGATTGGACTGCCCTCCTCCATTTGTACCAATCCCTTGTCTGTTCAAAACTAGACTTTGGGTGTTGCATTTGTGCATCTGCATATCCATCCATGTTATGCCATCTAAATACAATCCACTGTCATGGAATCTGTTTGGCCACTGGTGCCTTTTACACTATCCCAGTTGAGATTCTCTATGCAGAACCTGCCAAACTACTTTTCTCATACCAGTGTGATGTTCTGCTCAGCAGATCTGCATGCCATTTGTCTGCCATGCCTGGTTACCCATCCTATGCCTCCTTCTTCAATGACTCCTTTGACCACCAGTACAGGGACTGCCCCTTTTCTCTGTTGCCTCCTGGAGTTCACTTTCAGCTATTGCTCTGGCAGCTTAGCTTCACGCTACCTGCCATTTTCTCAGTGGGTGTGAACCCTTCACCACCCTGACTTCATGCAGCAGCCCCCGTTCTAATTGGACTTCATTCACTTCCTAAGGACGCTACTCCAAATATCTATCTCTCGCTGTAAGTTTCTTGGCCTTCGCATGGAACTTAACAATAGTACCTTTGTGTACACTGATGGCTCTTGGAATGACCATGGTGTCAGGTGTACCTTCATCATTGGTGTCGACCATTTTCGGTATTGGCTTTCAGAACTCTGCTCAGTATTTACAGCAGAGCGCTTTGCCTGTATCAGGCTATGCAGTACATCCAGTGACACAGGATTTTCAATTGTGTCATTTGCTCTGATTCTCTTGGGGTCCTTCAGAGCCTCTGTGTGCTGTACACAGTCCATCCTTTAGTGCAACAGATCCAAGAGAGCTTCCACTTGCTCACTCTTGAGGGAGCCATGGTGATGTTTATATGGGTCCCTGGTTATGGCAGTCTGATGGGAAAGGAGGCTCCTGACACTGCTGCCAAGGCTGCAGTCCTCCTGCCTTGGCTTGATAGTTCTTCCATTCTTCTGATGATCTCTGTGTTGCTGTCTGTCAGCAGCTGGTGTCATTTTGGCATCACCACTGGTCGTCCATTCATGGGAACAAGCTCCAGGGAATTAAACCTCTCCCAGCAGCTTAGTCAACCTCCTCTAGGCCCTCTCACAGCGATGTCATTTTAGCTAGGTTGCATACTGGGAACTGTCATTTTATCCATCACCATTTTTAAGTGGTGCTCCCCCACTACTTTGTGCTAATTGTCAACCACCTTTAATGGTTGATGGAATGCCCTTTTTTTATCCACTTACATTCTAATGTATGTTTTCTGTCTGAGTTGGCTGTTTTAGTGAATGGCACATGAGTTGTCATCCGCTTTTTATTTCTTACCTATTGTAGCAATATGGTAAAGGACTTTTAACCTTTAGTTCAGGACCTCTGTTGTCTCTACTGCATATTTTGTGGGCCTTCCTTCAAGAGGAAGTCTTTGTTCTTAGCTCTCTTTCCTTCCATTGATTGGGCTCAATGCATAGTCACTTTTAACTGCTTTTTCATCTTAGTGCTCTAAGGTTCTGACATGGGTGCATATGACCTTAGTTGATTTTGCACCCTAAAACAAAACCTGAATAAGAGAGGAAAAGACAGGTTAGCTGAGCATCTTGTAGATAATATACAGGGGGCCACCTCACACATAGCAATACCCCTGTGGTTGCTGGTGTCAGAGGGACACATTTTTTTAGGTTAGAATCAGGTTTCAGGCACCCTGTTTTGAAAGAAGTGAAAATAATAGAAGAGCCTCACAAAATGCTTAATGATGGACAGAAGTAAGGTTAGCTTATTTCATCGAAGTATTACAGGACTGAGTATTAAAGTAGAAGAGCTTCTTGTCTGTTTCAAAAACTTAGAGAGCTCTGAAAAGATAAACATTCTGTGCCTGACTGAGCTCCTCATGTACCACAGAGTTAGATAAGTTACATATAAAAGATTACATTATTGGAGCTTACTTGTGCAGAAATAACATAGGAAAAGGAGGAGTTGTTACATACATTAAAACAGAACACAAGTTCAGAAACATTGAGACAAGTAGATTTTGTAGTGATCAGCACATAGAAGGGTGTACTTGTGAATTAATGCTGGAAAATAGTTTACTTTTAATTGTAACTGTATATAGATCCCCACTGTGAAATTTTGAACTATTTACGAGGAATCTGGATTCTTTACTGTGGTACCTGTCAGACAGCAGCAAGCAATTAATAATCAATGGTGACTTCAATATGGATTTTCTAAAGAATTCTAATAGAAAAAACTATATAGGAACCTTACATGGGTCCTACAATTTTGTCTCAATAATTAACTTTCCAACATGAGCGGATAAAGGCAGCAAGACCCTGATTGATAATGTTTTGTTTGATGAAGCTCAAAGTAAGAAAATACAGTTTACTCAACAAATGATCTCTCTCTGGTCATGATGCACAGTTAGATGGTATAAATAACATGGCAATGGATACTCCTCAGTGGAAATCAGATAGAATAATTAATGACTCCAGGGCAAATGCTTTTAAGAATAGTTTACAGGAGATGACATGGGATGTAATTTATAATGAACCAAATGCTAACATAAAATTTAATCTGTTCCATGATAAATTCATATCATTATTTGAAAATAGATTTCTGCATAAGCTAGTCATCCAGGTAAAAAACCATGGATCACTAGAGGGATTAAAGTATCTTGTGAAAGGAAGAGGGAAATGTATATTTTGGCAAGAACAACCAGGGATCCTGCAGTAGTTACACACTATAGAAAATACTCAAAATTACTAACAAAGGTTATTAAAAAATCAAAGAATATGTACATAATGTCAGAAATCTGTGCTTCCAACAACAGATTTAAGGCAATATGGAATGTAATGAAGTGAGAGACAGCACAGCCAGCCACAGAACAAGACGGTAGCACTATTGAACTGAATGGAAGGGCTATAAATCATGAGTCACAAGTAGCAAATGCATTTAATAATCATATTTTAGATATAGTAGAAAGCATAGGGACAAACAGTTCAAGAGCAAAATCACAGCAGTATGTTGAGAATGATAAAATTCAATCATATGAATGTAACACCAACTTCTCCTTCTGAAATTAAGAAAATTATACAGTCTCTCAAAAATAAAGGCTCATCCAGTTTTGGTGGTGTTTCCAATAGAGTGCTAAAAATTTATTCACATGTAATAAGCCCAATCTTATCTGAAATATATAATGCGTCACTAACTCAAGGTATTTTTCCAGAGAGACTGAAATATGCCATTGTTAAATCTCTTTATAAGATAGGTGATAAGAGAGATGTCATTAATTACCAGCCTGTTTCACTGATGGCATCATTCTCCAAGATATTTGAGAAGGTGATAAATCCTAGAATAGTATCTCACCTTAGCAACAATAGTATGCTTAGCAAATCACCGTTTGGACTGCGTAAGGGGTGTTCTACTGAGAATGCCGTTTACATGTTCGCTAACCAGATTTTACAAGCATTAAATAATAAAATAGCACTGGTTAGTATTTTCTGTGACATCTCTAAGGCATTTGACTGTATGAATAACAGTATTCTCCTAGATGAAGTAAAATTTTATTGGATTGGTGGTATAGCCATTGCATATTTTCATTTAATAATGTCATGTGGAATAATGTTATGGGGTAACTCATATTTCAGATAGAATGTCTTCATAGTGAAAAAACTTGCTATGAGAATAATATGTGGTGCTCACCCACTATCATCTTGTAGATAACTGTTTAAGGAGTTGGGCATTCTGACTACTGCTTCACACTATATTTACTCCCTCATGAAGCCTGTTGTAAATAATTTGTTACAGTTCAAGAGGAACACTAGGGTAAATAATTACAATACCAGAAGGAAAAATGATGTTCATTACTCCACATTAAGGTTGTCTTTAGCATAAAAAGTGTTCACAATGCTGCAACAAAAATTTTTCAGTTGCCCAGTTATATAAAATGTCTGACAGACAGCAAAGTAAAATTTGATAACAAACTGAGAAAGTTTCTCCTTGACAACTCGTCCTATTCCATAGAAGAATTTATGTTACCATAACGTGTAAAAGGTGATGGGTAGAAATTACTAAATTACTGTGCATCTTTTTCTCTTTTTGTAAAAAAAAAAAAAAAAAAAAAAAAAAAAAAAAAAAAAAAAAAAAAAAAAAAAAAAAAAAAGAGAGAGAGAGAGAGAGAGAGAGAGAGAGAGAGAGAGAGAGAGAGAGAGAGAGAGAGAGAGATTAGAAATGTTCAGAATGCAACCTTATGTACAAATTAGTGATATGACTGTATAATGACTCATCTCACATCATGATGGTCTATCATGCAAAATGATACATGGAACATGTTACTAAATAACTAACTAGCAGAGGTTGAGGTTGAACAAAACCATGTTGAACATTAACTTTCCACAACATTTCATGATTATCAGTGTATGTGGATGGCTTTCTACATTGCTAATAAATTGGGAAAAAAATGGCAGTGATGTTCAGAACTTTCATTAAAGCAAAGACATGTTCTGTAAACTGTATTTCAGTGTTATAAAGAAATACTGTTTTTAACATACAAATACCAAGTATGTATTTTCAGAATGACCACAGAGGATGATTTATGAATAAAAGCAAAACATGTCATAACAGTACTTTTGAACTGCTGTTAGCTATGAAAGAAAAGCCAAAAATAATGTATAATGTGGAAGATGGCCAAGCAAAGAAACATATCATGTAATTCATGATTATCACTATTTTCACAATTAGTGTAGATTTAATCCCCCCCCTGTCAAACCTATCAAAAGCAGTACCATTGGGTTTTTAAAGTCCTTTCCTGATATTAAGCATTATTTCCTTTTGTAATTAGTTCCAGGCTCAAAATGTTCAATTAAATTAACTTAGGGTATGCAAGTACTGATACAGTTAACTCCTATGTTTATCCTGTAAAACATTATGCCCTTGTTCGAGTGACTACAGAATGCTCACACTGATAGTTTTTTACTCCATTCATTCACTCACTCATTGTGTTCTACAAACCTCACCATAAAGGAAATCCTTTGGGGACATGGAACAAGCCATGGTATAAACTCAGAAGCGAACACTGCTTGCTTTACTCATATTGACAATTAGGGGAATTATTTTTACTATATATAGTAGGATAAGAGAAGCTATTTTGAAGGAAACAAAGGCTCTCTTTGTTTCTCTTGCACTACCAAGTTACTCTACTTATCTACTACTTTATACTAACTAGTTTTTAAGTGTAGCTGCAGGGGTAGGACTAGGAGATAGTGTGTCAGTGTTAACATCTACATCTACACCTACACCTACATCTACATTTATACTCCACAAGCCACCCAACGATGTGTGGCAGAGGACACTTTACATGCCACTGTCATTACCTCCCTTTCCTGTTCCAGTCGCGTATGGTTCGCGGGAAGAACGACTGCCGGAAAGCCTCCGTGCACCCTCGAATCTCTCTAATTTTACATTCGTGATATCCTCGGGAGGTATAAGTAGGGAGAAGCAATATATTTGATACCTCATCCAGAAATGCACCCTCTCGAAACCTGGACAGCAAGCTACACCGCGATGCAGAGCACCTCTCTTGCAGAATCTGCCACTTGGGTTTGCTAAACATCTCTGTAATGCTATCACGCTTACCAAATAACCCCATGACGAAACGCGCCACTCTTCTTTGGATCTTCTCTATCTCCTCCGTCAACCTGACCTGGTACGGATCCCACACTGATGAGTAGTACTCAAGTATAGGTCGAACAAGTGTTTTGTAAGCCACCTCCTTTGTTGATGGACTACATTTTCTAAGGACTCTCCCAATGAATCTCAACCTGGTACCCGCCTTACCAACAATTAATTTTATATGATCGTTCCACTTCAAATCGTTCCACTCGCATACTCCCAGATATTTTACAGAAGTAACTGCTACCAGTGTTTGTTCCGCTATCATATAATCATACAATAAAGGCTCCTTCTTTCTATGTATTCACAATACATTACATTTGTCTATGTTGTGGGTCAGTTGCCATTCCCTGCAGCAAGTGCCTATCCGCTGCAGACCTTCCTGCATTTTGCTGCAATTTTCTAATGCTGCAACTTCTCTGTATACTACAGCATCATCCACAAAAAGCCGCATGGAACTTCCGACACTATCTACTAGGTCATTTATATATATTGTGAAAAGCAATGGTCCCATCACACCCTCCTGTGGCACAACAGAGGTTATTTTAACGTCTGTAGACGTCTCTCCATTGAGAACAACATGCTGTGTTCTGTTTGCTAAAAACTCTTCAATCCAGCCACACAGCTGGTCTGATATTTCGTAGGCTCTTTCTTTGTTTATAAGGTGACAGTGCAGAACTATATCGGACGCCTTCTGGAAGTCTGGGAGCCTGTACCTAATATTTTCTGGGTCTCATGAACAAATAATGTGAGTTGGGTCTCACACGATCGCTGTTTCTGGAATCCATCTTGATTCCTACAGAGTAGATTCTGGGTTTCCAGGAATCATGTGATACATGAGCAAAAAACATGTTCTAAATTTCTGCAACAGATCAATGTCAGAGATATAGGCCTATAGTTTTGCGCATCTGCTCGACAACCCTTCTTGAAAACTGGAGCTACCTCTGCTCTTTTCCAATACTTTGGAACCTTCCGTTCCTCTAGAGACTTGCAGTACACAGCTGTCAGAAGGGGGGCAAGTTATTTCGCGTACTCTGTGTAGAATCGAACTGGTATCCCGTCAGGTCCAGTAGACTATCCTCTGTTGAGTGATTTCAGTTGCTTTTCTATTCCTTGGACACTTATTTCGATGTCAGCCATTTTTTCGTTCGGGGAGGATTTAGAGAAGGAACTGCAGTGCGGTCTTCCTCTGTGAAACAGCTTTGGAAAAAGTTGTTTAGTATTTCAGCTTTACACGTGTCATCCTCTGTTTCAATGCCATTATCATCCCAGAGTGTCTGGATATGCTGTTTCAATCCACTTACTGATTTAACGTAAGACCAGAACTTCCTAGGATTTTCTGTCAAGTCGGTACATAGAATTTTACATTATATATATTATATCTCAATGACTGTCAGACAGTTACGTTAAATTAATGTAATATGTTGAAGAGAATAATAAAAATAGAACTAGAATTATAACAACTAAGAATTGTGAAGTGAGTATAGTACAAGGATCACAATCTGCTGTTTAACAATTACAAAACTAAAGCTAAAATTCTGGTGTATACTAATGTTCATATTATGCAGGTTTTTAATTTTTGCGGTATAAAGATTGTTGATAACATTCCCTGACATAGTTAGAGGAACTCTTAATTAGTTAGCTAGTTGCATGTTCCATAAATCATTTGGATGAGTCTTTTCTCAAATTGATATGAAATGCATCAGTATATATATATATATATATATATATATATATATATATATACACACACACAAAAAGATGATGTGACTTACCAAACGAAAGCGCTGGCAGGTCGATAGACACACAAACATACACACAAAATTCTAGCTTTCGCAACCAACGGTTGCTTCATCAGGAAAGAGAGAAGGAGAGGGAAAGACGAAAGGATGTGGGTTTTAAAGGAGAGGGTAAGGAGTCATTCCAGTCCCGGGAGCGAAAAGACTTACCTTCGGGGGAAAAAAGGACGGGTATACACTCGCACACACACACACATATCCATCCACACATATACAGACACAAGCAGACATATTTAAAGACCAATGTCTGCTTGTGTCTGTATATGTGTGGATGGATTTGTGTGTGTGCGCGCGAGTGTATACCCGTCCTTTTTTCCCTCTAAGGTAAGTCTTTCCACTCCCGGGATTGGAATGACTCCTTACCCTCTCCCTTAAAACCCACATCCTTTCGTCTTTCCCTCTCCTTCCCTCTTTCCTGATGAGGCAACAGTTTGTTGCGAAAGCTTGAATTTTGTGTGTATGTTTGTGTGTCTATCGACCTGCCAGCGCTTTCGTTTGGTAAGTCACATCATCTTTTTGTGTGTGTGTGTATATATATATATATATATATATATATATATATATATATATATATATATACTGATGCATTTCATATCAATTTGAGAAAAGACTCATCCAAATGATTTATGGAACATGCAACTAGCTAACTAATTAAGAGTTCCTCTAACTATGTCAGGGAATGTTATCAACAATCTTTATACCGCAAAAATTAAAAACCTGCATAATATGAACATTAGTATACACCAGAATTTTAGCTTTAGTTTTGTAATTGTTAAACAGCAGATTGTGATCCTTGTACTATACTCACTTCACAATTCTTAGTTGTTATAATTCTAGTTCTATTTTTATTATTCTCTTCAACATATTACATTAATTTAACGTAACTGTCTGACAGTCATTGAGATGTTTGAAATAATGATGATTGGTCACATTTTCTTTTCAATTTATATTTTGACTCACATTGCATCCTAGTGCGCGCGCGCACACACACACACACACACACACACACACACACACACACACACACACACAAATAAAGCAGTGTAATATTTTCAAAAATAAGTTAACAATGCAACACAGTGCCATCATCACCAGACAAACACGGCTTGCCTGGTCTCACTATACAAATAAACATAATTTTCCTCAGAAATAAAAAACAAAATATGTTTTTTTGATATGTTGTATTTATTTGAGCACAGCCAGCAGACATTATGGAGTAAAGTCACCATTTATAAATAGTTTTATTTATTTCTTCAGTTTACACTGTTCCACATCCTTGTGACTGGCTTCATACAGCTACCCTGTTTGAGTATGTCATCCTTTCCATAATAAATCAACAAAACAAATATTTTCCTACACATAGGCTGATCTGTTTATCACTGCAAACATAGTACAGTAACTGCTTTCATCACAAATGCTTATGACATTCTGTAGCAAATTCAAAAAGGTAAGGTTCAACTTTGGACAGATTTTCCTTGACTATAAGTATTTTTATAATGCCTTAATGCCGGTGACAACTGATTGTTAAAAGAAACATAATTATGATAAAAAATACATCTTCATTTGATTACTTTAAAATAATAGCCAAAATAGTTCTGTAATGATAATTCACACCTGACAATAATACAGAGATGCTTTTGTGCCAGTTAATGTAGATGCCTGTTCATAAATACTTCAGGATTTACAATGTATACAGCGAATTTGTAAATAAGTCACAGTATATTTGTAAGTGATCACATAAATGCAACAAATACAAAAATATCTGATTTTAATATAATACTACACACAAAACTTCACAGTATATAGCAAACTCCATATAGAAACACTCTTAAAATAAAGAAACATAACGTATATACAAATTAACAACTGCTTTTCTGACAAATATATATGAGAATAAATTTCATTTTCCATAAACAACATTAGTCTCATAAAACAACACAACATACAGAAGACAGAGAATTCAGCTTCTCATGTTGAAAGTCATATATACAACAAAATATATTCTTAAAAATTACTATTTACATACCACAACAATAACAATAATGTAAGAAATAATGCACCTTAAGGTTTATATTTTTCTTGGTCGTCTGCTTGCAAGAAGGTAAGATATTGTTACACCTTTGTCTAGAATAAAAGTTGACGAAAGGTGCCTATCAAGGTGTACATTGCTGAAAATGTACTACTGGGATTTAAATGTATTTACATAACTCTTATTTTGTTCAAATTTTCACAAAATGGTCTATTTTTTCTCTGTATAAGTAGATAAATTACTGAACTTATTCTCCTGAGGTTATTCTCATTGTGAGAATGTTTACACTATCTATTCCTTTAGTTTTGAAAGTGGAAGAGATAAAGACACCTTCTTTTTGGCAGCAGTGATGTAAATGAAATGATGACAATGGTTCAGGAATAGGGTCAGTAATATCAGCCAGGAAAAGAATGGTGATATTTGGGAAGCATAACTGGAATAGTATTGTATGCTTTGACTAAAATGTAATGATGAAGTGTGTTGTGAAAATTTTCACAAGTTTGGTTCTTTTTAGTGTATATCATAATCTCAAAATATATACAATGATTAGTAATATGTTATATTAAAAATATATGCATGTTTACTACAATGTCAATAGAGGCCGCTTATACTAAATGTTGCTTATTAACTGTTTGTATTACACAAAGTTTTCAGAGAAGTGGGCTGTACAGAAACCATCTATATGAAAAATAGCAGTTAGGAAGACACACAATGTTTCAAATTGTTTATTCAGACATTTAATTCTTTCATATTGTGGCACAAACTGTTAATACATGCATAAAAATATACATGTACATGTCTGATTGTAGCACAACACATTTTCAAGGAAGTCTGGCTGTCTTGGTCAGTGCCTTTTCTCATTATAATGTGCAGTGACAAAGTGTCTCCGCATACAGCAAACACATTTTTCTTTTCATTTTCATTGGGACTCAAGTGTTTGAGTAGAGTTTAAGCACTTAATTTTAGACATGCATTGCTATTTGATAAAATGTATGCAGGAAAAGAAAGCTTAAACCACATGTCGGGGGAAAGCTGATGTTTTGAAAGGCCAATCTTGTCTGTGCATTACTGATGTTGTAACAAAAGTCTTATACATTTTTTGTTCATTGAAGATACTGCATCACAGTAAATAAAAAAGGCTATGCTGTCTCTGTTAACAATCAAACAATCACAGAGAGAGCAGAACTGAACATAGCTGTTGATAAAACAAATCACATTCATTTTAAAGACGAAACTGTGAGTTGAGATTGTAGGTGGAAGATCATGCAGTCATACTCATCTGTTGCCTTGAAAAATTTGTTATAATGTGCCAAACGACAGCTTCAGACAGGAAAAACAAAGATATTAAGTAATAGCTGAGAGACTGTCAGTTGTGATGAGCTCACACACAAGGATTCAGAAGCTTGGATGGAGGAATACAGGTACCTAGAGAGTCAAGTCTCTGGCATTCGATTTTGTACCAAAATTGTGTCTACCACATTGTCAAATTTATTAGGAAATTTTGATCCTGCATAAAGTAGATTTAGGAATGCAAATTACAAATTAAATTGTTTTTTACTGCATATTAATGGCTTAACATTATGAGATAACTGTTAAAGTAAATCTTGAATACACAAAACTGATCCTTCTTTTCGCAGGGACTGACTGAGGTTGGAGTGATAATGAAGCACCCAATGTAGGTGCAGAGGACACATGTAGTCAAAACCTAATGTGCTCCACTCATTCACAAATGTGATATTTTCAGTTTACTTCTGAATAATGCCAAAGTTTTTTATATGCAGTGCTTTAACATGAAATAACAGAAATGTAAAGTGATAACAGGAAAAAGGAAGACTGAAAAGGCTAGAGGCACATGAACTTCCTGCTGCTTAGGACAGATGGCGAAAACAAATGACAAAGTGAAAAAAAAATGTCCACATGCAAGGAATAAGAATAAGGATAAAGAAAAGGAGAAATGAAAGTACAAAATAGAAGTGTATAATAAGCAATAGGTTGATGCTTAAACAAGAATAAAAACTGAAATAGCCTGGAAGAGTATAAGATAAATGACCATAATAAGTACTGTGAAACAAAAGATAAAAAATTCCAAATAGGGATTCACAGGAATGGTGAGAGGTACAATACTCATGCATTCATCCAAATAGCTGATATGACAAGATGATATCAGTGATTGTTATCAGACATGACCAATGGTGGTCCACTTTTTTAAAGTACTGTTTAATCGTCCCTTTTCATCCCAAGGCACAGTTAAGTAAATATCCACTTGTAGGAAGAAAGTGCTACTTTCACAACTGCACTATAGTATACAATGGTATGAATGGAATAGAGATGAAGGATTTATTAGAAAGCAGCATGAGGCATGCTGACAAAGGTACAAACTGCATTGGGATGTTAAAAGAAGACAATTGCACATGATCAGACTATTATGTTATGTAACTTATATATCCAATGGATTACAATTCAGACAAGGAAACTAATGGAAAGCGTTAGTTGATTGTATAAGAGATGAGTTATTTATCGTTTTATTGCATAATGTAAACTTCCACAGAAGAGCATGCATGCATGCATATCATGTACAGCTTATCTTAGCTTCTGAGAAGGATAAGATCACTTTAAAAGACAGAGTTGAGTTCAGTGAAAAACATTCTTTTTGTAGATTGAGCCAAAGTATTTTATCATATTTCCCCTTTCCCTTGCCCTTATTAAGTTAGATATATTTAATAATATGAGGAGATGAAATATTATTTTTATCAACATAAAAAACATAAAAAGACAAAAAATAAAAAATGTTAATTTGTTACCTTTCAGTGAATTACACTTATTTTCTATAGTTACAAAAATTAGGGTATTACCATCTTCTAAAAATTTTGGCTTAGGAGGGTGGAATGTTTTGTCTGAGGTTTCAGTTACCTCTATCTCTGATGTTGAAAATGAAAACTATTTGTTCTACAGTTCATCAGAAAATATGAACAGTACTATTAGTACACCTTTTCCTTCAAAGGTGGGAATATCACTTGGGAAACTATTCTAAAACAAGGAAAGCAGTGTCAAACGATGTCTTTCCCAAATCTACACTATCATTACTGTGCTCAGACTCTTCTGAAATTGCAAAAATAATTGAGCTTTTTTTATAACTGCTCATTTCACAAGCCTTTGTGGTTCGACAGTATTTCTCTGTCATATTTTGCTGTACCTATTTTCCCAGGTCCTTCAACTTCGCTTGTAGGACACAAATAAATGCCATTAAAATGCTCTGGAGTACCTCGGGTTTCTCAAATAAAATTTTAAATATATATGTTTACAGTATCCTAGCATAAACAATTAGCATTCTCATGCTGAATACCTAAATATGAAAAATGGAAACCTGATAATTTGCATATTTTTCAGATATTAAATTTTAAAAATATTTCAACAAGAATTTGTCTTTAACAATATTTGTTGCCAAAGAGGAGTGAATGCTGCTCTGAGTATTGTTATTATAGATTTTCTGACTGTTGTTTTTTATGTTTTCTATCTTTGGCAATCCTGAGGACTGTAGATGTAAATGTTGCAATAGACACAAGGACTTAAATCTATTTATTTAATTCAGTGTTTATGTCTTATAAATTACTGTTGACTCTTTAAATATGTTTTCTTTTTTCTTTGGCAGGCTAGCACTATCCTGCCATTACTGGTGTGTCTAGGTACCCACAAGAAACTGAGGAACACCCTGACAGGCAGACCAACATGATAATTGTGAATCAAATTACAGCAAGGAGGAGATTACCTTCAATGTTTCATATTTGCTGAAGCCACTGTCTGAAATAACCATTATTTATTGCAACATATAAATTTATAAAAGTCACCCACTTTCTTTATGCCCACTATAATTTAGAAAATGAATTGTTGTAAAAATGGCAAATAACCTAACATACATTACAGTGAATTTCTGTTATGGGAATAATAGAAACAAAACATCTTTGTTTTGTCATTACAATTATGTAAATAAAAATATGATATCACAGTCCAAGTTACTCTCAGAAATTTTTATGAGTAATATGCCAATTTTAGGACCTGATATGTCCACTTAATCATATAATGACATTTGCAGGCATTTTTACAGCATTATATAAACATTAGGAAATTAGTAATGTGCAAGTCTTTACAAAAAGATCGGTCCAAGTTAAATTCCTTGGTATTTTCAAAGAACTTAACATAAAATATTGCACTTTACCCAGCAGCCCACCTGACACATTAAATAAACATACAAACATAACAATCACTTGATAATATTGAATCATACAATACTTATCTCTAAGTCACTTTTCACTTAGCACAGAGCTAGTGATCTGGTTTCCTTACTTATCACTTTGCTTTACTTTCCATACAGCTGCATAAATGCTTTTCTTGTAACACACACAATATTAAGAGTTGTGCTTCCTCACATGTAGACACAATTACTTCTTTGTCAGCATTCTGCCTCTTGAGAACGTAAATTTTGTCTCCTCTGCAAACTTGGTATAACAAACAACATGAGGCCACTTAGTGCTATCGTAACACCAGAAACATAAAAACCAGGATCGTATGAACCCAGTTCATCATACAGCCAACCTGCAACAAAGTTTCTCTCAGTTGCTATTAACAGGGTGCAATAATTAACAAGTATTGCTCTCACGTCACACAGCAAAAATTTCACAAACCAATGCTGGTTAAAAACAACCACAACCAATGTTGACTCTGTATGGTGGATGCTATTTTGGCACATGCTTTACTGCTCGGGATAACTGTTTTTCATTATTGAATTATTCTTCGAAGTCCCATTCCGTACTATATTTAGGGAAGGAATCTATATACAAGTATTACTAATAAGTTCAATCTATGGATCTTAGGTCTCCCACTGGATCATGTTTTGTTCATTCAGTCATTCATCATTCATTCATGCACACATCATGTTCTGCTAATCCCATCTAGACAGAGAGCCTCCTGGGATGTTGTTGAGCCAAGTTATACAGCAACCACTGCCAGCCACTTCTGTATAGTATACTAACAACAGATTATGACTACTGCTAATCCATGCAAGCTTATACTTGCAGTGACTGTAATCACTTCTACATTACTTTAGGTATGCCCCTGGTAGCTGAATGGCCAGTGAAACAGAATGTCAATCCTAAGGGCCGAGGTTCGATTCCCAGTTGGGTCAGAGATTTTCTCCACTCAGGGACTGGGTGTTGTGTTGTCCTAATCATTATCATTTCATCTCTAACGACGCGCAAGCTGCTGAAGTGGCATCAAATCCAAAGACTTGCACCCGGGAAACAGTCTACCTGACGGGAGGCTCTAGTCACAGGACTTTTTTTTACATTACTTTACACATTTATGTTAGGAGAAAAACAGCTACTTCAAAAAATACCATGCTCCTTGTTCTATACTACTCATCTGCTGTTATTATCTAACACTTCAAACAAAGCATTTTAACTTTACACAGACAACTACATAATGGCAAAAATCTGTCTAATAAAAATATTGTAGTTATGTAGAATTAACATTCCTGGGTCCGAGTATTCAAATTTATTGCAGGAGTGGCTAATGACATTTTCTTTTACTTTGTGTTTACAATTTGATGATTTTCAATTTCCAGCCAGGAGTCCACTTGTAAGCTTCTATAGACTTTTGCATAAAATATAAAACTCATCCTGAATCCTAAAGAGGGATGCATAGTTCATATGAAGATTATTACTATTTCTTGCATTTTGTGAGGTGAGTATGTTGTTGGCATGTAAGTGTAAGAATCCCTAGGTCCTTGAAAGGCTTCTGGAAAATGCTTACTTATGAACTTTACATGATGCTCTTCTTTCATGCTTCAGTAGAATAAACATTTTTTTCACCTCAGCTGCCATGCTCCAGAAGACACAGGATGGAAGTGAGTGAAAATAAGCTATGTATGCTAGCAATCTTGTCTGCAGCTCAACACAATGAGAGAGATTTCTGAGTGCAAAGCAGGCAGAGCTGAGATTTTGTGTTACATTAAAAGAACATGCATGGACCCATTTCAGTTTATTATTCAGCTGGTTATTCAGGGATTTCACAAACGGAGCCTCATCATCCACTGCGTGCCCATTGATCTGTACTTCTGATACCTTTATTTCTGCCCCTGTGGGCCAACACCTCCAGCCTATTCCCTCATATATAAAAGACACCAACTACTTCCTCTACTGACTCTCCGCAGTTCCTTTTCTGTTACCACCTGGCACCCTGCTTGTCATTGGTCACCACCCTCTACATTAACATGACAATTCCTGTTGCCTTGCAGCTATTGAACACAATCTTTCTCAACTCCTGGCTCAAACTTCCAACCTCCTTGCTGGTCACCATGATCAGCTACACTGACCACTCACATTAATGTGACCAACTGTCAAAAGGTGAAGACACTCTGTCCATATTCCTCCAGAACCTCTATGCACTTTCTCCCATTTGCTTCACTTGGTCACCTCGGTCCAACAAGTCACCTTCCTCAAAGTCAAACTCCATCTAAAGGGTGACTAACTGAGTATCTCCATCAATATCAAACTTACCAACCCCAAAAATATCTCCATTTTGGCAGCTGGCACGCATTTCACATCAAGAAAATCCTTCCACACAGCTTAGTGACTTGTGGTCATCACATCCATAGTGACAAACAATCTCTCTCCAAATGTTCACAGATCCCACTGAGGCCTTCATGGAATGAAATTACCCTCCCCACCATGTCCAAAAACAGATCTCAGATACTTTGTCTCACCAGTCACCTACCATCCCCCACATACCCACTGTACAGTCACAAAACACCACACCTCTTGTGAGTCAGTACCAATCAGGACTGGAGCAATTGAATCACATTCTCCACAAGGTTTTGACTCCCTCTCATCATGCCCTGAAATGAGAAATATCGTCCCCAATATTCTCCTTACCTCTCCCACAGTGGTATCCCACTCCTCACACAACCTACAAAATATGTTTGTCTGTCCTTTCTCCAGCCCTTCTGCCAAACCCATGCCTCATAACCTGTATCCTCACAATAAACCTAAATGCAAGATATATCCCATCCGTCCCTCCACTGCCATCCACTCCAGTCTTCCTACAGACATCTATCAGGGGCAGTCAAATGAAAACTGAACTCTTGCCACAATAGGATCACAGAATGGTTCCACTCAAAAGTAATGATCACACAAAATTAAAACATTTATCCTACTGGGAGATAAGATAATCAATTCCCATTTTGTAAAATGTGGCCAGCTGCTGACAGGTCCACAACTGTGCCTACTCTTGCACTTCCTCATCCAATGGAAACCAACATTCATGGATGCCCTTCTTCAGGTCAACAAGGATGTGAAAATGACATGGTGAAAGATCAGGATTGTACGAAGGATGTAGCATCGCTAAAGTGTAGCTTTTGTCTGAGTGGCAGTGTAGAGGTGGGCATCACCATTCAACAAGATGATTCTATCTGATAGCATTCCTGGGTGTTTTTATTCTATGGTACAGCACAGTTTCTGCAAAGTGTCTTCATAGTGCTGAGCATTTATTGTGGTTCCATACTTGAGGAACTCTATGAGAAGAGAGGCCCTCCAGTCAAAGAGGGAGGTCATCAAGATGTTACCAGAACTTCTGTGAACAGCTTTGGATTTCTTTGGTGGGAGAGATGGGGAGGTTTCCACTGTTGGCTTTGCCATTTGCCCTCAGACTGTTAGAATGCTTTTGAATGGAATTGTCCTGTTGCATCATAATGTCTGCCCCCACACTGCCAATTGGATGAAGCTACACTTCAATCATTTCTTTGGCAAACATTGCAACATCCTGTGTATGGCCCAGATCTTTCACTGAGTGATTTTCACATCTTTGGCAACCTGAAAAAATTATGAATGGAAGCTAGTTTCAGTTGGATGAAGAAGTGCAAGAGTGAGTGCAGTTGTGAATCCATCAATGGGCAACTTCATTCTATGAAACAGGAATTGATTGCTTCATCCCTAAGTGGAAGAAATGCCTTAGTAAGTGTGGTGTTTACTTTTGAGTGGTGTTGGGTGCTCAGTTTCCGTTTGACTTTCCCTTATACTACTCAGTCAAAAGCAGGGCCACCTGTGAAAGCAGCCAATCAATCTACCAGTTTAGCTGCAATTACTGTACCATATTCTATGTGGACATGGTAACTAATAAGTCATCTAAAATGTATGGATTAAAAATCCTGGTTCAAGATTGTAAAAATTTCTTTATTGATAACTAGTTTCAGCTCATTGTTAAGCCATCTTCAGATCAACATGAAATTATTATTTTGTTCAGTGTGTATCAGCCATTTGTGCAATCTCGACCTAGCGTTTCTGATCCATACATTTTAACACAATAGATCACTTGTCTCCCTATTTGATAGTACCAAACAACAAGTTATGTGTCTATATGAATGGCCCCCACCAAACTGTAGCCAGCAGACAACTGGACTACAAAGTAGTTGCTAAGCATACCACCCAACATGATTAGCTTGGCTTGGCTTGCCAAGTTTATTCATTTCATGCCCAAGATTGCTCTGAGCTGTCCTTGCCCTGTTCTTGGAATTCTGAACTTTTGGGCACAGTACATGATTTTTGCCTTTTTTATGATGAGGTGAAAAATTTTGCAGTACTGCTTACAGCACATTTTTATTCTTGATTAGAGACAATCCTTTGTATCAAATTAAGCTCTCTCTTCCTAGCTCATGATACTTTGATCCCAGACATTATCCATCCTTTTCCTTGGCTTTAACTGTAAACTCCCTGTCCTCTTTGTAAAGGAAAACTGGATTCATAAGACTGAAAAAATATTTTTAGGAATGAATTAAACTTCTCATCTACTGTGTGTCCTCATATTACACCTACAGTAATGTGATACTAACTTGTATACTAACTTGTATCCTTCTAGGTGCATCTGTTCAATTTCTGAAACTTCCAGATGATGTTCTATTATGCGTATCACATCTGTAGAAACACCTTCAGAGATCCCAGTGCCTTGTATTGACACGAGCAGCTCTTTTTTATTCAACAAACCTCTTAAGTTTTAATGGAAAAGTCCCAATGTATTGGTCATTAAACTTTTTACAATCCAAGTTGCCATTTTTTGTTTCTTCATTTATTATTGCTGTTGTGTCTACAGCTATTCAGCAGCTCTACCTATGAGAAATATTTTTCACAGAAAAGGTCTAGTGAAAATATCGTAAATCTCCAGGATTTGACAGATATAGGTCTGGTCATATTTAATGCCACTGTAAATTACTCATACAAATAATCTCTTACCAGAAACATTCAAATGGAGACCATGCCATATGTGGTGTGACTGTGTGAAAGGTGGTGCATTGATCACACCCATGTCTCCCCAGTCATGAAGCTCTGCATTTCTGTGTTCAATGGAACACTTCATCCAGGGCTCATGATATCACTCAAAGAGTAACCTTCACATTTGTTTGAAGGGTACTTCATGCCTGATGTTATCCTCAATTGCGTAAATGGAGCTATAGTCCAAACCATTTCTGGCACTCCCGATAACCACTAGATGATTGTCTTTACCAAGATATTTCCCCTGAGGGCCTAAATCAGAGTCAGCTGCATGATGTCATTGCACTGGTACAGTCAGTTATAGTACCTACATTTGAAAGTTGCACATGCACAAAGAAGTTGCCTGCAGATGGACAATGGCAGCACCACCCGAGTCCCTTACCAGAAGCCGAACTGCGGCCTTCGGTGCATGTGCTGTGTGGTGTTGTGGCTGGGAACCAAACCCAAATTGTTTGGTAGATGGATCCTCTACTATGTTGCAGTGTGCCTGTCATTGGAAAGTCTTGTTATTCTGTATTTTTAATAGGGTTGTGCACCAGCACTTGGCACCCATGCTTGCTGCGATTAAATATAGGAAAAAACAAGAATGTCTGATTACAATTACACTGTTAACATAGAGGGGGAGGGGGTTACATCTAGCAACAATTTTGATTTAGCTTCCAGACCCAGTGAACCTCAGTGCATGTGTGTAAGGCCACAGATCAGCTCCCAGTAGGAGACCTCGAACACACTCCTGTCATCTGTCTGAAAGCGACTTGATTGCACATGCACCACTTTCAAACAACACCCCCATAACAGACCATAATAGTGCAGACATCAGAAGTTGCTACTTGCCAGCAGAAACAAGTAGTCACCATCTGATGATGCTGAGCAGTTCCCTGGAAGAAATATTGTGGTACACACAAAATGTGATGTGGTGGCAGACTTGAGACTTTGGACATATTAATCAGGAAAGCAGGAAGATTCACATTATTGATAAGATTTGGGTTGATTGTCACTGTGGCCAATAGCCAAAGCAAAATTGTTGAAAGGTGGATTCTCCACTATTTTGCGGAGCAACAGTCACTGAAAATTCTAATTTTTCTCTACATTTCGAAAAATATTGTTTTGCCACAGTTTTTTTCCAAAGTGTTTTTCTTATTTTATTGCTGAGGGCTTTTAATTCTTTTAAACTAATGACCTAGAAACATGTTATCTACAATTTTGTAATACTGTTTCTATCTTAAACACAACAGCATCTTAAGTCACTAGTTACAGCATTATACTTAAATCCTATGAAAAGCAAAGCAGTCCTCAGCCTAATGGTTGGTTTGATCATCACAATTTCTTTACTTTCCATTACAGGATTCAGTGTGTTATGTATAACCTTGTCCTTCTCCAATAGGTTTCTTGGGCAGTTATAGAGGAAAATATAAGGAATCTGAGCTATGGCTATCAAGCTACAAAAGAAAAAAAAGAAAAAGAGCTACATCACATGAAAATGGTAAATAGATGAATTTTTGAACACTCCAGTTTTGAGATGTAATCTCCATTCTCTTTGCAGATTATGTATGTTACTGGTTACATGTAACAAGTTGGAGGAGGAGGAGCAGATTAGTATTTAACATCCCATTGACAATGAGGTCTTAGAGATGGAGCATAAGCTCAGATAGTGGAAGGATGGAGAAGGAAAACTTTCAAAGGAACAGTGTCTGTGTGTGTGTGTGTGTGTGTGTGTGTGTGTGTGTGTGTGTGTGTGTGTGTGTGTGTGTGCATACATGCACGCGTGCGTGTGGAGGAGGGTGGCAACATCATTTTTGCCTCATTGGTGAATTGTGCATCTGTGAAAGGACTCTGTCATTTCTGACATCTACATAAATAAAAAATGAACTGAAAATATCAAGATGCTTTCAACAAATTTCTGTAAAAACTTTCTCTGATTGAATGTTACCATTTCTTTTGGCAAGATATAAGCAATCATAAGAAACTTAGAAATTTTTTTTTTTTTTTAAATAGACTGACAATAATAAAAAAATTCTAATAATTGGTGTCTGACTGTTCTCTGAAACGTTTCAAGACATACTGACAACTTTGGAAACCTCAAATTAAAGTATATGCAGTACTCATGATAGCTGTGACAAATAATGACAGTTACCATATTTTATTTTCTAAGTATTTTGCCACAACTTCATCTGTAACTGGGTGCCACAATTACGAACTAAGTATGGTTAAACACTAAGAGAGTCTATGATTCAAAGAACAGTGCTACGTGTAGAACTTCCTGTGGTTATCTGAGATTACTTTATGAAACTTACCAGCAATGGGAGGCCCCAAAAGTGAAGCAACACCTTCAAAGAGCAAGAGGATTCCAAAGGCATTTGTGAGCTTGTCAAGACCAAGAAGATCAACAAGAATAACTGAGGTTAGCCCAACATAGGCTCCAATTGTAAAACCAAACACACAGCAGTAGAATGCCATTGAATAGAAATCATGGCAGAGCACACTCATAGCTGTTGCTGTAAGTACAAAATAACAACATATGAGTTCTTTACTGTAACACATTTAACAGAGGCAGAAAAATCAATACTAAACTATTTTGTGTAGTTCATATAGTGAACATTCTATAATACATTACCCAGTGAAGGTCAAAAGTTTCATATTTGATGAAGAATCTTAATAGTATATTTACATAAAGAAGCTACTTACTATTTCCAATAATAGAAAATATTTGACTATTTATAATAAGAATGAGCATTGCATACCTATGCCACAAATTGCAAGACACCCATTATATATATACAACCGATTGACCCATGGCTTATCTGAAATGTAGCCTAAAAGCACACGACCTACTGTATTAGCTATACCAACAGCAGAGAGAAGGTAACTGGCTGACTCTTTCGATATTCCTTGTTTCTCAGCTTGTACCTGCAGAAAGAAAAAGGGTATATTAATTTTCTATTTGAACATATGGTAAATACAACAGTTTTATTGCCTTATAACTTGGGGTTTTCCACTTGTAAGTGTAAATTTTGAAAGAGCTTATTGGGCTGGATTTGTCTTGATCTGTGCTGAGACAAAAGAAGAAATTAATGATTGATCATGTCAAATGCAACTTAAAATTTAATAAAAAATAGTATTAATTTGCTCATCATGCCCAGTGGCTTTCAACCTGAAGTACAAGCAACAACAATAATGATGATAATAACAACACAGTGTATCAAATTATTCTGTTTAGAAGTTTGTCAATGGAATAAAAAGGATTAGCCACAAGTAAATCTTCCAGGCACCTCTTCAATTGAACTTTATTGTAGCTAAATGTCTTATGCTTGCTGGCAATTTATTGAAAATATGTATTCCTGAAACAGTGGGCCCATTTTTTGGTGACATTAAGTGTCTTATGTAGCTAATGTAGTTTGTTTTGTTCTGTCCATAGTATTGATTTTGGGAACTGAGCTGATTATTGGGAAGAAAGGATATATTATTTACAATAAGCTTCATTCAAGAATAAATATACTGAGAAGCAGTAGGTAGTATACCAAGTTCCTTGAACAGGTTTCTATAGGACGTTCATAAAATCGCACCATAAGTAATGTAGGTTACATGCCTTTGCATTCTGAAAACTTTTGCTTGACTTGGAAAGTTATCCCAAAATATGATACTATATGACATTATGGAATGAAAGGAAGCAACCTTCATGTCACCTATGTCTGACAATATTTGCGCTGCAAACAAAAATATGATTAGACTTTTCAGCAGTTCTCTGGTATCCTCCTCCTAACTGAATTTATTATCAATTTGCAGCCTTAGGAATGTGACACTGTCTAAGAAAGATCAGTTAATGAAATTTTCATGGACATTAATACATGGTTCTTAATCAATTCTTCATCACTAAATGTTAAAAAAAAAAAAAAGAAAAAAGCCATACGCAATTTATAACTTGTAAAGAGGTTTCTCATCACATTATGTGTAAGATACGATGAAAAGCAGATGGAAGAATTTGATAGTGTTAAATTCTTGGGGTTACAGCTTGATAATAAATTCAAGAGGGAGGAGCATATCACAGAACTGTTGTAAAACAAATCTCTATTTACAGTGTGAATGTTCTCTGACATAGGTGATATAAAAATTTAAAAAAGCTAAGATACTATGCTTACTTTCATTCCATAATACCACAAGGGGTTATTTTTTGGGGTAACTCATCAAGCCAGGCTAAAGCTTTCTGAGTCCTAAAAAAACACAAAACAGGAATGTGAACTCAAGAAAGTGCCAGAGTTTGAAGTGCTCATAAAAAGCAGTGAAGCTCTTGTAGTACTAGGTACGAAAAGCTGGTTGAGACCTGAACGTGATAGCAGTGAGATTTTTAGGAAAAAATTAAGTGTATATTGAAAGGATAGGCAAATGGGAAATGGAGGTGGTGTATTTGTTGCAACAGACAAGAAACTCAGATCCACAGAGATCTGAAGCTGCATGTGAACTTATTTGGGCAAGGCTCAGCATCAGGGGTGGGCATAAAATGATAAATGGATCCTTCTACTGCCCATCAGACTTATCTCCTGATGTAACTGAAAAGCATAGAGAAAACCTCAGTCCATTTGTATGTAAGTTCCCAGTCATACTCTAATCGTTGGTGGAGACTTTAATCATCCAACAATTAATTGGGAAAATTGCAGTTTTGTTAGTGTTGGGCATGATAAAACATCCTGTGAAAAATTACTAAATGCATTCTCTGAAAACACTACCTAGAACAAATAGTTAGGAACCCCACTCATGATGGAAATATATTGGATCTAACAGCAACAAATAGATCTTCAAAGATGCCAACATCAAAACTGTTATCAGTGACTATGATGCTGTTATGGAAACAATGATTACAAAAGTATGAAGAACAACTAAAACAAGCGTAGTGTCATATCTAAATGAGAAACTTGAAACTTTCAGCACAAGGTGGCACCATGTAGAGGAATTCTGGCTCATGTTTAAAAGAATAGTTGATCATGCACTGGACAGATATGTACCTATTAGAACAGTTCGTAATGGAAGGGAACCTCCATGGTATACGGTCACTGTAAATAAACTTCTAAAGAAACAGAGCATAATAAATTTAAAACAAAGTGTTTGGTTGTCAAGAGATAAATGCATGATGCCTTCAATGACTACCAGAGCAGAATATTGTCAAACAATCTTTCACAGAACCCAAAGAAATTCTGGTCATATGTAAAGGCTGTTAGTGGCACCAAAGTTAGTGTCCGGTCCCTAGCAAATGAGACAGGAATTGAAATTGAGGCTAGCAAAGCAAAAGCTAAAATGCATAACTATGACTTTAAATGCTCCTTTACAAAGGAAAACCCAGAAAAACTGCCCCAATTTAATCCTCGTACCACTGAAAGAATGAATAAAATCAGTATCAGTCACAGTGGTGTTGAGAAACAGCTCAAATCATTAAAACTGAATAAATCTCCAGGGCCCAAACATAATGAGGTAACTTGAACAGAATGACCTCCTCAGTGCCAACCAGCATGGATTCTGAAAACATCAATTGTGTGAAATCCAGCTCTCACTTTTCTCACATGACATGCTGAACGCTTAGGATCAAGGCAATCAGGTAGATGCAGTATTTCTTAATTTCTGAAAAGCATTTGACTCAGTACCACACCTATGCATACTGTCAAAAGGATGATAATATGGAGTATCAAGTGAAATTTGTGACTGGATTGAAAACTTTTTGGTAAGGAGGACACAGCGTGTTATCTTGGATGGAGAAGAGTCGTCAGATGTAAAATAAGGTAAGCCCGGGAAAGTGTGCTAGGATCCTTGCTGTTCATGTTGTATATTAATGATCTTACAAATAACATTAATCATTAATAGTGACAGCAAGCTTTTTGCAGATGATGCAGTTATCTATAACAAAGTACTACCTGAAAGAATCTGCATAAACATTCAGTCAGATCTTGATATGGTTTCAAAGTTGTGCAAAGACTGGAAACTTGCTTTAAATGTTCATAAATGTAAAATTGTGCACTTTACAAAATGAAAAAAAAAGTAGTATCCTATGACTACAATATCAATGAGTCACCACGGGAATTGGCCAACTCATACAAATACCTGGGTGAAACACTTTTGTACGGACAGAAGTGAAATGGTCACATAGGTTCAGTCGTGGGCAAAACAAGTGGTAGAATTCAATTTATTGATAGAATACTGGATAAGTGCAGTCAGTCTACAAAGAAGATTGCTTACAAATCACTTGTGTAGCTGGTTCTAGAATATTGCTCAAGTGTGTGGGACCTGTAGCAAAAGGGCTAACAGGGTATAATGAACATATACAGAGAAGGCCAGCACAAATGGTCAAAGGTTTGTTTATTCCATGAGAGTGTGTCACACACATACTGAAGAAACTGAACTGGAAGACTCTTGAAGATAAGACATAAACTATCGCGAGAAAGTCTGTTAACCAAGTTTCAAAAACTGGCTTTAAATGATCAATCTATGAGTACACTTGAATCCCCTAAGTGTTGCTCACATAGGGATCATGAGGATCAGATTGGAAGAATAATAATTGTAGATGTAGAAGAACATCCTATAGAGGCCTGTTTGGGGAACTAGGGATACTAATTGCTGCTTCCCAATATCTTTATTACTTAATGAAATTTGTCTTTAAATACATGCCTCTTTTTCAAACCAACGCTCAGATCATGAAATCAACAACAGAAATATGAATAATCTTCACAAAGATTTAGTCCAGAAAGGTATCATTTATTAAGGAACATACATTTTCAGTAACTTGCCAGCAGCCATAAAAAGTTTATTAGCAGTTAAATTTCAGTTTAAGAGGAGTCTAAGGGAGTTATTGGTGGTCAGCTGCTTCTCCTCCATTGATGAATTTTGTAGTAGAACCAAATAATGTGTAAATGTTGTTAATAATATCAAATAATGTGAGCAATATGTACAGTCTGGCTTCTGTATAAGTATGGCACAGTAATGCAGTTATTGTAAATAAGATGTTACCTTGTAAACAAAAATTGTTTGAAATTTTTTGGCTTATTCCACATCCCTGAGAACCATTTCATTATAATTTGTGAAAGGTACATTAGCACATTTGTTTTTAATTGTAAATATTTATTGTGTATTCTTGTTTTTTGATGTGTTCTACATCCTGGAAGATCTCCTAACTATGAATATATTGGAATGAAAAGTACATCTAATCTATCTGCACTTGTTCATACTTCTGCATATGCTGGGTGTGAACCTCTTACATGTTCTGAACCACATGTAGTGAGTCTTTCAAAATTAACAACAGTAAGTTGCCTGTAACTCATTTTTTAATGTTAATGAAAATGTCTTTAGCAGCCCTTTCTAAAACTATGTTTAACTTGCTATTCATTGCAATACTTCTATTATCTGTAAACAAAAGAAACACTTTTTCTGGGAATATAACTGATAAGAGGTCATTATGCAAGCAAGGAAAAGCAATGGCCTTAAGATGGACCCTTGTGTGACCCCACATGTCATTATTTCCCAATCTGATGATGACTATAGCTTCAGTTTCTCGTAATGAAACCCTTTGTTTTCCATTTTCGAGATATGTGTAGAACCATTTTTCAGCATTGCCAGTGAAGCCACAGTACCCTAATTTAGTTGAAAGTATGTTGTGATTCACACAGTCAAATGCCTTTGACAAATCATGGAAAACACCTGTAACCTGTAAATTATTATCTAATGAATTAAGTACATACTCACTTTATGTGTGAATAGCATTGTCAGAAGCCTTCATAAATCCAAAATGTATTTTGGAATGTATGTTATTTGTGATTAAAAAGCTGCCTCTACATTACCTTTTATAAATTTCTTTGAGAATGCTGGCAAAAAAGAAACTGGTCTGCAGCTTGGTGGCATTTCTTTATCCCTTTCTTGAACAGAGGTTTAATTTCAACATATTTCAGTCAGTCAGGAAATGTTTCAGTGATAAGACTTATTGCACAAATAATTTAAGATTTTACTGAACTCACTAGAACACTCTTTAACAAACTTTGTTGATGTTTCATCAAACAACTAGAATGCCTAGGTTTTAAAGCTTTTATTATGGAAGTTACTTCATTTGATGAAGTGAGTGCCACATCCATCTAAGTGAAGCTTTCTGTCAAAGCTAGTCTCAGATATTCTAGGGCATTGTTTACTGGTCCTGACAATCCTACCTTATCAGCGACAAATATAATGTACTTGTTAAAGAGATCTGCCACACTACACCAATCTGTTACCAATGTATTATGTACCCTTAAAGCTGTCTCTTACTGTACATTTCTAGTTACAGCAGTCTCCTCTTTCACTATATTCCATGTTGTTTTTATTTTGTTGTTTCATATTGCTATCTTTTCCTCACAGCAAATTTATGTACATGTCTTGATTACTTTGCTTAATATTCTGCAGTATTCTTTGTAAGAGCTAAACTGACACCATTGGAGCTGTTTTTTGTCCTACAGGACACCTTTATTTCAGTGAAAGTGTTGTAGTTTTTATTCAGTCATGAGCACTGTAAACATATTCCCAATTCATATCTTTTGCCAGTTACTTAAACATTTCATCTACATCTACATCTACATCTACATCTACATCTACATGGATACTCTGCAAATCACATGTAAGTGCCAGGCAGAGGGTTCGTCAAACCACCTTCACAATTCTCTATTATTCCAATCTTGTATAGCGTGCGGAAAGAACGAATACCTATATCTTTCCGTACAAGCTGTGATTTCCCTTATTTTATTGTGATAATCGTTTCTCCCTATGTAGGTCAGTGTCAACAAAATATTTTTGCATTCAAAGGAGTAAGTTGGTGATTGGAATTTTGTGAGAATATTCCATTGCAATGAAAAACGCCTTTCTTTTAATGATGTCCAGCCCAAATCCTGTATCATTTCTGTGACACTCTCTCCCATATTTCCAATAATACAAAACATGCTGCCCTTCTTTGAACTTTTTCGATGTACCCTGTCAGTCCTATCTGGTAAGGATCCCACATTGCACAGCAGTATTCTAAAAGAGGATGGACAAGTGTAGTGTAGGCAGTCTCCTTAGTAGATCTGTTACTTTTTCCTAGTGTCCTGCCAATAAAACACTGCCTTTGTTTTGCCTTCCCCACAACATTTTGTATGTGTTCCTTCCAATTTAAGTTGTTCGTAATTGTAATACCTAGGTATTTAGTTGAATTTAAAGCTTTTAGAATAGACTGATTTATGGTGTAACCAAAATTCAATGAATTCCTTTTGATGACCTCATACATTTCGTTATATAGGGTCTACTGTCACTATTTGCACCATTCAGATAACTATTCCCAATCGTTTTGCATTTTGTTATGATCTTCTGATGACTTTATAAGTTGATAAACAACAGCATCATCTGCAGACAACTTAAGACGGCTGCTCAGATTGTCTCCCAAATCGTTTTTATAGATAAGAAACAGCAAAGGGCCTCTAACACTACCCTGGGGAATGCCAGAAATCAATTCTGTTTTACTCGATGACTTTCCATCAATTACTATGAAATGTGACTTCTCTGACAGGAAATCACAAATCCAGTCACATAACTGAGATGATATTCCATAAGCACACAATGTCACTACATGCCACTTGTGTGGTACAGTGTCAAAAGCCTTCCGGAAATCCAGAAATACAGAATCGATCTGAAATCCCTTGGCAGTAGCACTCAACACTTCATGTTAATAAAGAGCTAGTTGTGTTTCGGAATGATGTTTTCTAAACCCATGTTGACTGTTTGTCAATAGGCAGTTTTCTTCGAGGAAATTCATAATGTTGGTAGGTTAACTCTTCTTCTGTACTCAGATTTAGGAGGCCTTTTACCTGCTCAGTACTTACACCTAGAATGAGGAGCTACATTTTGTAGCCTGATAGGCTGTTGATTATTGGTTTTGTGTTGTGATTTTGTCACTTTGATTTGTCTATAATGATATTATTAATGACTGTCTAAGAGTATTTAGGTATCCTAGTTGATAAATTTACTGTGAGAATTAGAGTGAGTGGCTATCACTGACTAAACTGCCCTAAACAGTTTAAGCACACATGTTAGATTGACACAGCAAAAAATGCACTACTTTGAAAATAAATTTAAAAAAGCTGCTATTACGCTATTACATTAATTAACTGCTGTTTATTTACTGCTGTTGACAAGACTCTAAAACTCTAACAATTTTTATGAACAAAATAACAGTTCCTTAATGCTGTAAGAATAAATATTTCTTTACCACGAACAATTTTTAAGTGTCTTACTGTGAATGAGTGGTTTTAATTGATAAATGCTTAAGGTATTTACACAAACTGCCAACTGAATCTTGTGCATAATGTTTCAGTAATTGATAAAGTTCTCTTCTTAAGTGCTCTGAGCAGTGTTCATATGTGTTTTGCCAACTCCACAGAATGGATGTAGCTTAGGCACTAAGCCTACACAAAACCAGTGCTCAGAGTACCTGCAGAATACAAGTAAGTTATACATAGAAATATTGAGCTTAACACAGAATCATTAACTCAGCCAGAAGCCTGAATCATCAATCAGTCTCACGATGAAAATCTTAGAAATCACTAAAGTTTTCAGTAGTCATAAAATTTATAGAAGGAAGGACTAACAAGGTATATTTTTAGTTTTCCTTGGAATTCAGACTTGGTTATAGAACAGTAAGTGAACAGTTTAAAATACAGAGAACAGACTGGGTTTTAAGTTCTTTGAAAACTGAAGCTTTCATAAGATCCTAGTGGAAAACAGAGAAATGGTTGAAGATGAAAACTTCTTATTCCTCCTATAGAATTTCAGGATCCTTCTACATTTCTACCAAGATTCACTCTTGCAACCCATCCTAGAATATTGCTTATATGTGTGTGACCTGTACCACATAGGACTAACAGCAGATATTGTATGTATACAAAGAAGAGCAGTGTGAATGGTCACAGGTTTGTTTGATACATGGGAGGGCTGAGAAAACTGAGTTAGTAGACGAAGATCGATGCAAACTGTCCCCTGAAACCCTACTTATGAAGTTTCAAGAACCAACTTGAAGTGAGCAATCTACAAATCTCTACTTGTCACTCCTAAAGGGATGACAAAGACGAGATTAGATTAATTAAAGCTTGCACAGATGTGTTTCAGCATTCAATCTTCCAGCACTCCACATATGAATTAAATGGCATAAAGCCCTAATAAGTAGTACATTGTGCCATTTGCTTCACAGTGGTTTGTAAAGTATAGATGTAGATGTTGTTGGAATGAGAGACATGAGCTAATCGTATTAATTAAGGAGATTAATAGAGTGCAATGTCAATATATTAAAGTTTCTGAAATATGTTTCCTGGTCTAAATTGAAGTTAGATTATCTTTCCTGTTTACATGTCAGTGTAATGTGTCTGTTTTACTTAACCTTTAAAGATCCACAAAAGAACTACGTAAACAGAAATAGAGAGAAATAAATAAAATAATAAAATAAATAAAAATAAATAAATAAAGGCTGGGTGTGGTGGTGGAATGACGGCTGTGTAGCGCTGGAATGGGAGCAGGGAAGGGGCTGGATGGGTGAGGACAGCGACTAACAAAGGTTGAGGCCAGGAGGGTTATGGTAACATAGGATATATTGCAGGGAAAGTTCCCACCTGCGCAATTCAGAAAAGATGGTGTTGGTGGGAAGGATCCATATGGCACAGGCTGTGAAGCAGTCATTGAAATGAAGGATATCATGTTTGGTAGTGTGTTCAGCAACAGGGTGGCCCACTTGTTTCTTGGCCACAATTTGCCGGTGGCCATTCATGTGGACAGACAGCTTGTTGGTTGTCATGCCTACATGAATGCAGCACAGTGGTTGCAGCTTAGCTTGTAGACCACATGACTGGTTTCACAGGTAGCCCTGTCTTTGATGGGGTAGGCGATGTTAGTGACCAGACTGGAGTAGGTGGTGGTGGGAGGATGTATGGGACAGGTCTTGGATCTAGGTCTGTTACAGGGGTATGAGCCATGAGGTAAGGAATTGAGAGCCAGGGTTGTGTAAGGATGGATGAGTATATTGTGTAGGTTTGGTGGACAGTGGAATACTACTCTGGGAGGTGTGGGAAGGATATTGGGCAAGACATTTCTCATTTCAGGGCACAATGAGAGGTAATTGAAACCCTGGTGGAGAATGTAATTCAGTTGCTCCAGTCTTGGATTGTACTGAGTTGCGAGGGGAACACTCCTCGGTGGCCGGACAGTGGGGCTTTGGGAGGTGGTGGGAGACTGGAAAGATAAGGTACGGGAGATTTGTTTTTGTACAAGGTTGGAAGGATAATTATGATCAGTGAAGGCTTCAGTGAGACCCTCAGTATATTTTGAGAGGAACCACTCATCACTGCAAATGCAACGACCATGGGTGGCTGGGCTGTACAGAAGGGACTTCTATTTTTTTTATTAATTTATTATTTTTTATTTATTTATTTTATTTTTCTCTCTATTCCTTCTTTCATGTCTCTCCTTTTCCACTACTTCCTTCTTCCTCCTCCTCTCCCCCCCCCCCCCCCCCCCCCCTGCCGCGGTCCCCATCTCCCCTGCCTGTCGCCCAACCTGCAGCAGCCCGCCATCACCATTCCCAGCATACTATCCCTCCCCCTCCCCGTTCCAGCCTCCTCCTTTCCCCCACCCACTTGCCCCTCCCATCATGCAATGATGCTGCTATTCACAGTATGGTTTCAGTTGCCTGAGATTGCAGTCGTGTGCGAGTTGCATTTGAGTGAGTGTGTGTGTGTGTGTGTGTGTGTATGTGTGCGTGTGTGTGTGTGTGTGTGTGTGTGTGTGTGTGTGTGTGTGCATGTCTATTGTTGACAATGGCCATTGGCTGAAAGCTTTAAGTGTGAAAATCTCTTTGTTGTGCCTATCTGCGACTCAGCATCTCCACTATATGGTGTGTAGCAACTTTCCATCTCATCATATTGTTACATTCCATCCTGGATTTTCCATTGTTTGACTATGTAAACGAGTTTCATGAACCAGGTACATACATAATTTCAACATCAGATTAAGTAACAATTAAAGTGAATAGTCTACATTAATACCAAGAGACCAGAGGAGAGTCATGTATCTTGATAAGTAACTTGAAGTTCCAAGCTAAGAAACATAATAGTGTGGTTCAATACCTCAATGGGAGATACAAATGTCTGGACTTCGATCACCAGTCTGTCATAGGATTTCTGACAATGCCTTGTATCTACGCAAAATTATAAGTTGGTCTGTGGCTTGGATTTCATTGTGAGTTTCCTGGAAGTGACTGGATAGCAACATAAATGGAGTAGATGAACATAATTTAGTGTCATTCACTGAACATTCTGCTGAAAAGCATGTTGAGCTTTGTAGTCATATACATAATCCTGTCACATCTCCATTTTGACATTTCTTTCAATAATGATAAAAATAGAGAACACCATGCCCTAAATGGAACTTCAATTTCACAAAGGGTTTGTATCAGTTTTCAAAATTTGGCCAAGAATTTGGATTCAAAAATTTGTAACTTCTCGCAGATGCAATAACAGAAATCAGCAACCTGCATACATTTAAAGTATATTAAAGGCATTCTATTTTTAACCACTGATTAAATAGGCTATCTGAATTTTTAAACCTGGATCGACAATCAGTTATTAACACAATACTGCTTCAAAATGTTACACAATATAATTTACTGTTCACTCATAGTTGTTAAAGGGGGTGTCCCATTTGTCATACATTTTGATGCAATATTGCACTCAACTTTGCAATGACTTATGAAATCTTTCAAAAGCCACCACATCATCTAGTAAATCTTGAGAAGACTGTGCATTTTGCTTCTCCAGTTCTTCAACTTTATTAACAGGAGTGCTGTGCACTTCGCTTCAGAGATGACCACAGATGGAGAAGTCCAAAGCACTGAGGTCAGATGATCTTTGAGTCCAAGGTACAAGCACTGTTTGATCTATCCATCTTAGACAATATTAGTATATCTAAAAACAAAGATGATGAGACTTACCAAACAAAAGCGCTGGCAGGTCGATAGACACACAAACAAACACAAACATACACACAAAATTCTAGCTTTCGCAACCAACAGTTGCTTCGTCAGGAAACAGGGAAGGAAAGGGAAAGACGAAAGGACGTGGGTTTTAAGGGAGAGGGTAAGGAGTCATTCCAGTCCTGGGAGCGGAAAGACTTACTTAGGGGGAAAAAAGGACAGGTATACACTCGTCCGCGCGCACACACGCGCACACGCGCACACACACACACACACACACACACACACACACACACACACACACACACACACACACACATATCCAACCGCACAGACACAAGCAGACATTTGAAAATGTCTGCTTGTGTCTGTGTATGTGCGGATGGATATGTGTGTGTGTGTGTGTGCGCGAGTGTATACATGTCCTTTTTTCCCCCTATGGTAAGTCTTTCCACTCCCGGGATTGGAATGACTCCTTACCCTCCCCCTTAAAACCCACATTCTTTTGTCTTTCCCTCTCCTTCCCTCTTTCCTGACGAAGCAACCGTTGGCTGTGAAAGCTAGAATTTTGTGTGTATGTTTGTGTTTGTTTGCGTGTCTATCGACCTGCCAGCACTTTTGTTTGGTAAGTCTCATCATCTTTGTTTTTAGATATATTTTTCCCACATGGAATGTTTCCCTCTATTATTCATATCATTACACAATATTAGGATGTAGATGTTGACTTCCATTGGCAGCAAAATGTGCATGTGCCCCATCATGTATCTACCACCTTACATGGGCCACGGATGAAATTTGAGCCCAATTAGCTGGCAACTTAATCAAAAAATTTACATTTCAAATGCATGACAGTTTTTTTATGTTTAAATCCTTATTTAAAAACCTACATTTTACCTACAGTAATTGAATGCTAATTCACATCTGTCACCATTCACCACTCCTATTTTAAGCATTTAATGAAGTTGAGAAATATTATATTATAAATGTGTAGTATCTGTTCTTTCAGCCATGTCCACAGGAACAGACATCACACATGTATATATAAGTAAGGTGTGATGACCAAAGATCCATTCTTTCAACATGGCCGCACATCGAGTCTGACCTCTTATGGGAAGATTAGATTAGATTAGATTAGTTTTTCGTTCCATGGGTCCGTGCTGAGGAGATCCTCGTGGATGTGGAACATGTCAATTTTCTTTTTAAGCTGAAATAACAATACTAATAGTATAAATATATACAATACATCATTTGTTTCTATTAAAAAATTCGTCAATGGAGTAGAAGGAGTTGGCCACTAGTAAGTCTTTCAGGCTCCTTTTAAACTGATCTTTATTTGTAACTAATTTTTTTATGTTTACTGGCAAATTATTGAAGATGTGTGTTCCTGAGTAGTGGACCCCTTTTTGAACTAAAGTAAGTGCTTTTAAGTCCGTGTGCAGATCATTTTTGTTCCTGGTATTGTATGTATGAACTGAGCTGTTTGTTGGAAAAAGAGATATATTATTTAGGACAAATTTCATTAATGAGTAAATATACTGAGAGGCAGAAGTTAGTATACCTTGTTCTTTGAAGAGGTTTCTACAGGACGTCCGTGAATTTACTCCACAAATAATACGTATTACACGCTTTTGGACTCTGAAAACTTTTGTTTGACTTGAAGAGTTAACCCAAAGTATTATACCATATGACATTATGGAATGAAAGTAGACAAAGTATGCAAGCTTTTTCATTTTTATGTGGCAAGTGATGTGTTCATGGATAGGTGATGCTATGCTAGTAGTATGTAACTGGCTGGGAATTTTAGTCAGGTGGGAAGCATGCTTGGATGGCCTAAATGGTTAAGGCAACTGCTTGCATTAAGCAGAAGGTCCAATTTGAGTCCTGCTATGACACAAATATTCACTATAAATTATAACAAATGCTCTTCCAACAGGATATATACAGGTCCTCACTATACAGTCCCACCACAGAGAGAATTCAAGATTGTTCGATTCTTCAATTACCTTCATTATTAATGTAGTTATCACAAAGTTAATAATATTTGTTAAAATTAAAATAATTAATACATTACCACAATATACACATATGGTATGTTGAACCCAATACTGGTAAGGAAGTTTGAGGCTGCGAATAGGATGAATATAACATCCTTCAGGAGGGAAAAGTCTAACATTTCTGTCCATGTTTCTTTTGCCTCAGGTGAACAAGGTATACATCCACAGATAGTTGATTTTTCATGTTGTTCTTCTGCTGGTTCAGCCACATATGCAGGAGGTAGATGATTGTTGCTCGAAACTTTTTTCTGTTCAGACAGTAGGTTTGCAGACCTAGATAGAAGAAATAAATTACTTTATTAACCACAAGAAAAAAATTAAAAACTTAAATAGCCTATGCAGTATTAATGTTCCACAATAACATTTTCTGGTAATTTTAATGAAGCTGCTATCAACTGAGGATGGCCTAGAAAGCTGGAATCCAGTTAGTAATAAACTATAAATATTATTGTGGAACATCAATATTGTGCAATTAAGTTCTCAATAAGTCAATCTTCCTCCAAGTACCAACAGAATATTCCATAAACAAGGAAAAAGACTATTGACTTTTGCTAAGTGTGAGAGATCTAACTAGTGAAAAACTAATTTCTATGATTTTCGCCACTTTCATGTGGGATTTGTTAGTACACTTTTATAAAATGTATACAAATTCTTTTTACATTGATTTATATAAAAATAGAGTAATGTGGCTATGACTAATAGTAATGTGCAGAAGCTTCAATCTCAAATTAGTGTCCATAAATTTTAAGAAACATCCTATAAAACAAAAAGCTTGGAAATTGCCTAATACAGATGTAGGAGAAGCTCACATCAACCATGCAACTATATCTTTTAATAATCAAAAAGAAATCATGAGCACAAAAGTTAGAAAGTGTACAAATATAGAAACAGATCACTGTCTAATCACAAATCACAATAAAAACGAAATTTATTCCACAAACAAAGATTCCAAGAGAAGAGCCTAGGATTAAAAAATTGATACTGAAGCAAAAAAGTGAAGAAACAAGAATTTCAGCAATGGCTAAATATAGATTCAGAAGCCTGGGAGAAGATTAAAACAAAACTAGTCAAAACAGCCCTTGAAATAGCACTAGACAAAAGACATAAAAACAAAGATGGTCGAATGAACAACATGAAAAAGCATTATTGTTTAGAAAACAGGCCAAGCAGAAATGGTACTCCACCACAAGAAGTGAAGACTTTATCAGCTTAAAACAACAAAGATCTCAAACTTCAAAAATAATAGGGGCAGTCAAAAGGAAATTTGAAAGGAACCAGTTATCCCCAACATGGCAGATAGCGCCAGCTTCAGAGGTGGACAGAATGTGATGGTACTGTACTGTAATTCACAGTGATTGGCAATCAATGGCATCAGCAAAATATGATGCTGCATGGGAAGAAAATTTAATGTATGCATTAGAACAGGACATTTTGGTTGCTAAATGATACTCGATTAATTTGAAAAAATGTTTCAAAATCTTAAAGAAGAACAAAACACATAAATTCACCCATTTCTTAGGCCTAAAATAAGCTGGCATGCAAAATCAAGTGAGAAAATTTTTTAACTCCAAATAACAAATAAATCTGACCTGCTGTCACCAAATGGAGTTGCACTCAAACAAGTAAAAATGAAAAATGAACTTCCGTCACCAGCAAGTGTTTTGAAGATTTAAGAAGAGGCAAAGTACTTATGAAATGAGTAATTAAATATGAAAAATAAGAAGGGAGAATTTTCTGATAGCCATGGAAGAGGCTCAGCAGGTATTATGGCAACCATGCAAATGAAATTCAAAGTACTTGCCCCTATGAAGCCTAATGCCCTTCTATGCAAAGTGCTAAAAGCTGGTAAAACATTGACAAAAAAGAAAAGAAACTCACATTCAAATGCTTTTGTTGTAGGTGTTCCACAGAGGCATGGTGTAAATGAAGGTTCACATATAAGTAAAGAAATTATCAGCACAAACAGAAAATCCTAGATCTGTAGAAGTTTTCAAGATATAACATTTACTGAAGCTACAAGCTCAGCAGGAGACCATTTTATGAAACATGGCCTGCACAGGAAGAATTTTGGCAAAACGGTTATGGTACGCACAAAGAAATACTGGAAAATATTAACTGCTCAAGACAACAAATACATAGCCAATCCTACTGTCAACAACAAAAGGAAAAGAAGTGCTGTCACTATCTACATGCAAAGAGGGATCATCACAAACTCAGGATGAAGCAAAAAGAAGAAACTCCACTGTGCCCTGCAGAAGAGGATGAAACATCTCTGTCTCCCTCAGAAGAAGAGGCATCATCACTCTCTCATGAAAATGAAGGACTATCACAGGCTTACAATAAAAGGAAAAAAAGAAGAAACATCACTCTGCCCTGCATAAGGAGGAGAAGGAGAAGAGGAAGAAGAAGAAATAACACTTTCCTCGCCAGAGGAAAAAGCATTATGGCCAGCAGAGAAGCTGCCAGCAAAATTGAGGAAAAGAGAAATAAATACAAATATATGAAGGATCAAGATTGTTGGTACCAGTAGCTGAGAAAAAAGGTTTCATAAAATATTTAGATATACATATAAAACATGTTTCAACTGTAAGAATTTTACATCAGAACAAACAGTGTGTATCATGTAAATTAGATGCCCACAAAAGGCAAAGCTCCTGGGTATGAGTCCCTGTCTGGCACACAGTGTTGATCTGCCAGGAGATTTCATATCTGTGCACACTCCACTGCAGATTGAAAAATGCGTTCTGGAAACAATCTGTCAGGCTTTGGCTAAGCCACATCTCCGCAAAATCCTTTCCTCGAGGAGTGCCAGTTACGTAGGAGATCTTCTGTGAAGTCTGGAAGGTAGGAGATGAGGTACTGGCAGAAGTAAAGTTGTGAGGATGGGTCATGCATTATGCTTGGGTAGCTCAGTTGATAGAGCACTTGCCCATTAAAGGCAAAGATCCTGGTTTTGAGTCCGGTCTGAGTACTGGTCCAACACACAGTTTTAATCTGCCAGTAAGTGTGATTTCATTGCACACTCCACTGTAGAGTGAAAAATTCATTCCGAAAAACGAAATTAGTATTTACAACATACAGGACTACAAAAAGGTGGCTTACTTGTGCAGATCTGAATATAAAGGTAGACGAGTTGCAGTACATGTACACAGTGAAATGGGGACTGCATTCCATACTCAGTGGACAACTGTACAGAAACATTATCAGAATCAGCAGTAGTACAGACAATGTTCAAAGTAGAAAAGAATTTGCTATTATGGATATACAGATCACCAGTCAGATGAATGATTTTGTAAAGGAGCACCAGGCAATCTAAATATGAACTCACTGAAAGACATCTGTTACACACGGAGATCTGATGATCTAATCAACATGTATTATCATAATTTAGTAAATAGTCCCATAGGGTGCAATTAAAATACAAAGATGTGAATACAGTACTGCATATCATGTAATAACCAATATACCAGATCACAGACAAAATGTGCAAGTCTTAAATATAGCCACTGCAGATCACTATGGGGTATTAACTGAATTATCTGACAAGACAGCAAAGTTAGAAAAATCCTTAGAGAGTTGCAACTAACAAGCCAGCAATCCTAGTCAGCCTATAAAGATTAGCAGAGTCTGATGAGTGGACTGATATTTAACAAACAAACATAAGTAAAATATGGGAATAATTTTACAAAACATTAGCCAACAAAATATATATATATTGCATATTACATATGTATTACATGCCCAGTTGTAAGTAGAAATACAAATGATAAGAACAATAAAAATGAGTCATAACAGATGTAATAAATAAGAGGGAAGAGCTAAGAACTATATATGAATATTGCTAGGTAAAACCAACACAAGAAAATTATGATGCCTATAGAGACAAGAAGAGATCACATAAAAAATGATAAAAGCAATAAAAATGGAATGGTAGCTGCTACTAATATCACAAAGACCACATAGTATCACATAAAGAGAGAAAAGGAAGATAATCACATGAGAAACAGTAGAAACATAACTAACAAGAAGAATGGGAAGAAAACAATGGCCTCTCAGGAAGTCAGTAATATTTGAAACTGACATTATGGTGGGGTAGGAGACAAATTAGTGAGGCAAAATTCTGTCACAAAAGCATACAAAGTACTTGTCATAAGATACAATTTTTATTCAATTTCGCAACAAATGACTCTGAAATTTAAAAATGCTTTATAGTTTAACAGCAAAAATTACTGTGAAACTAGACAATACATCAAGCAGAGTAATTAAATGCTGCCTGCAGTGAGTAATAAAGCCCTTGACTTTTCTTATCATCTTAGCCATAACAAAAGGAAATTTCCTACAGGTCTAAAAAAATGTGAAGTGACCCCTATATACAAAGGTAGCAGCAAATACTATCCAGGAAATTACAGGCCAATAACTATGACACCTATCTTACCTAAAACAACAGCAAGTGGAATTACAGACTATCCAAAATTTTGTAGGAAAATGTAATATTTAACACTATTTCGTAAGTGTACCAGACATAGTACCCTACAAGTGTCGGGCAAGTCATCAACTTTACTCTGTATAAACACAAACAATTACATTTACACACACACCAGGCTTTTATATTTTTGTCTGGGATATATTGCCCCAGAAACCAAAAGTCTGCTTTTCCAAGTTCTGCCCTACGTTCTGGGAGGTTTCCCTTGATCTGGTAACTACCAACTTCATCTACATCTACACCTGCATGATTATATTGCTATTCACAATAAAGTGCCTGGCAGAGGGGTCAATGAATCACTTTCAAGCTGTCTCTCTACCATTCCACTCTTGAACTGTGCACAGGAAAAATGAGCACTTAATTTTTTCTGTGTGAGCCCTGATTTCTCTCATTTTATCATGATGATGATATCTCCCTATGTAAGTGGGTGCCAATAGAATGTTTTTGCAACTGGAGGAGAAAACTGATGATTCTGATTTCAAGAGAAGATCCTATCACAACAAAAAACACCTTTGTTTTAATGATTGCCATTCCAATTCACATATCATGCCTGTGGCACTATCTCCCCTATTTTGTGATAATACAAAACGAGCTGGCCTTCTTTGAAATTTTTTGGTGTCATCTGTCAGTCCCACCTGATGCGGATCCCACACCACACAGCAATACTCCAGGGGCAGAAAAGTGTGGTGTAAACAGTCTCTTTAGAAGACCTGTTGCACCTTCTAAGTGTTCTGCCAATGAATCACAGTCTTTGGTTTGTTCTACCCACAATATTATTGATGTGATCATTCCAATTTAGGTTATTTATAATTGTAATCCCTAAGTCCTCCTCCCATGAACCATGGACCTTGCCGTTGGTGGGGAGGCTTGCACTCCTCAACGATACAGATAGCCATACCGTAGGTGCAACCACAATGGAGGGGTATCTGTTGAGAGGCCAGACAAATGTGTGGTTCCTGAATAGGGGCAGCAGCCTTTTCAGTAGTTGCAGGGGCAACAGTCTGGATGATAGACTGATCTGGCCTTGTAACATTAACCAAAACGGCCTTGCTGTTGTAGTACTGCGAACTGCTGAAAGCAAGGGGAAACTAGACCCGTAATTTTTCCCGAGGGCATGCAGCTTTACTGTATGGTTAAATGATGATGGCGTCCTCTTGGGTAAAATATTCCGGAGGTAAAATAGTCCCCCATTCAGATCTCCGGGCGCGGACTACTCAAGAGGACGTCATTATCAGGAGAAAGAAAACTGGCATTCTACGGATCGGAGTGTGGAATGTCAGATCCCTTAATCGGGCAGGTAGGTTAGAAAATTTAAAAAGGGAAATGGATATTTTAAAGTTAGATATAGTGGGAATTAGTGAAGTTTGGTGGCAGGAGGAACAAGTCTTCTGGACTGGTGAATACAGGGTTATAAATACAAAACAAATAGGGGTAATGCAGGAGTAGGTTTAATAATGAATAAAAAAATAGGAGTGTGGGTAAGCTACTACAAACAGCATAGTGAACGTATTATAGTGGCCAAGATAAACACAAACCCCATGCCTAATACAGTAGTACAAGTTTATATGCCAACTAGCTCTGCAGATGACGAAGAAATTGAAGAAATGTATGATGAGATAAAAGAAATTATTCAGGTAGTGAAGGGAGACAAAAATTTAATAGTCATGGGTGACTGGAAATCAACAGTAGGAAAAGGGAGAGAAGGAAACATAGTAGGTGAATATGGATTGGGGCTAAGAAATGAAAGAGGAAGCTGTCTGTTAGAATTTTGCACAGAGCATAACTTAATCATAGCTAACACTTGGTTCAAGAATCATAAAAGAAGATTGTATACATGGAAGAATCCTGGAGATACTAAAAGGTATCAGATAGATTATATAATGGTAAGACAGAGATTTAGGAACCAGGTTTTAAATTGTAGGACATTTCCAGGGGCAGATGTGGACTCTGACCACAATCTATTGGTTATGAACTGCAGATTAAAACTGAAGAAATTGCAAAAAGGTGGGAATTTAAGGAGATGGGACCTGGATAAACTGACTAATCCAGAGGTTGTACAGAGTTTCAGGGACAGCATAAGGGAACAATTGACAGGAATGGGGGAAAGAAATACAGTAGAAGAAGAATGGGTAGCTCTGAGGGATGAAGCAGTGAAGGCAACAGAGGATAAGGTAGGTAAAAAGACAAGGGCTAGTAGAAATCCTTGGGTAACAGAAGAAATATTGAATTTAATTGATGAAAGGAGAAAATATAGAAATGCAGTAAATGAAGCAGGCGAAAAGGAATACAAACGTCTCAAAAATGAGATCGACAGGAAGTGCAAAGTGGCTAAGCAGGGATGGCTAGAGGACAAATGTAAGGATGTAGAGGCTTATCAAACTAGGGGTAAGATAGATACTGCCTACAGGAAAATTAAAGAGACCTTTGGAGAAAAGACAGCCACTTGTATGAATATCAAGAGCTCAGATGGAAACCCAGTTCTAAGCAAAGAGGGGAAAGCAGAAAGGTGGAAGGAGTATATAGAGGGTCTATACAGGGCGATGTACTTGAGGACAATATTATGGAAATGTAAGAGGATGTAGATGAAGATGAAATGGGAGATACGATACTGCGTGAAGAGTTTGACAGAGCACTGGAAGACCTGAGTCGAAACAAGGCCCCGGGAGTAGACAACATTCCATTAGAACTACTGACGGCCTTGGGAGAGCCAGTCCTGACAAAACTCTACCATCTGGTGAGCAAGATGTACGAGACAGGTGAAATACGCTCAGACTTCAAGAAGAATATAATAATTCCAATCCTAAAGAAAGCAGGTGTTGACAGATGTGAAAATTACCGAACTATCAGTTTAATTAGCCACAGCTGCAAAATACTAACACGAATTATTTACAGATGAATGGAAAAACTGGTAGAAGCTGACCTTGGGGAAGATCACTTTGGATTCCGTAGAAATGTTGGAACACGTGAGGCAATACTGACCTTACGACTTATCTTAGAAGAAAGATTAAGGAAAGGCAAACCTACATTTCTAGCATTTGTAGACTTACAGAAAGCTTTTGACAATGTTGACTGGAATACTCTCTTTCAAATTCTGAAGGTGGCAAGGGTAAAATACAAGGAGCGAAAGGCTATTTACAATTTGTACAGAAACCAGATGGCAGTTATAAGAGTTGAGGGGCATGAAAGGGAAGGAGTGGTTGGGAAGGGGGTGAGGCAGGGTTGTTGCCTGTCCCCGATGTTATTCAATCTGTATATTGAGCAAGCAGTAAAGGAAACAAAAGAAAAATTTGGAGTAAGTATTAAAATCCATGGAGCAGAAACAAAAACTTTGAGGTTCGCCGATGACATTGTAATTCTGTCAGAGACAGCAAAGGATTTGGAAGAGCGGTTGAATGGAATGGACAGTGTCTTGAAAGGAGGATATAAGATGAACATCAACAAAAGCAAAACAAGGATAATGGAATGTAGTCGAATTATGTGAGTGATGCTGAGGGAATTAGATTAGGAAATGTGTCACCTAAAGTAGTAAAGGAGTCTTGCTATTTGAGGAGCAAAATAACTGATGATGGTCGAAGTAGAGAGAATATAAAATGTAGACTGGCAATGGCAAGGAAAGGCTTTCTGAAGAAGAGAAATTTGTTAACATCGAGTATAGATTTAAGTGTCAGGAAGTCGTTTCTGAAAGTATTCGTATGGAGTGTAGCCATTATTGTAATAAATAGTTTGGACAAGAAGAGAATAGAATCTTTTGAAATGTGGTGCTTCAGAAGAATGGTAAAGATTAGGTGAGTAGATCATGTAACTAATGAGGAGGTATTGAATAGGATTGGGGAGAAGAGAAGTTTGTGGCACAACTTGACTAGAAGAAGGGATCGGGTGGTAGGACATGTCCTGAGGCATCAAGGTATCACAAATATAGCATTGGAGGGCAGTGTGGAGGGTAAAAATAGTAGAGGGAGACCAAGAGATGAATACACTAAGCAGATTCAGAAGGATGTAGGTTGCAGTAGGTACTGGGAGATGAAGGAGCTTGCACAGGATAGATTAGCATGGAGAGCTGCATCAAACCAGTCTCAGGACTGAAGACACAACAACAGCACCATCCCTAAGTATTTAATTAAATTTACATCCTTCAGATTTGTGCGACTTATCATGTAATTGAAATTTAGTGGATTTCTTTCAGTACACGTGTGAATAACTTCCCACTTTTCTTTATTCAGTATCTATTGCCACTTTTCTCACTATGCAGATATCTTATCTAAATCAGGAACAAAAGAGGGCCTATAACACTTCTTTGGGGAAGTCCAGATATTATGTCTGTCTTACTCTACTTAACTGCCTGCTAATTGGCTACAAAGTCCCTGTCTCTCCAATAGGGCATTACTTGCACAACCCACTCAACAACAGAGGACGAATAATATTAAATGAAATATAAAAAAACTAGACAAGTGTGAGCAGGACTCATATACTGAGGGTTCTGTACACACTTAATAATGTATATACATGATAATTATATATAAAAACAAAGATGAGGTGACTTACCGAACGGAAGCGCTGGCAGGTCGATAGACACACAAACAAACACAAACATACACACAAAATTCAAGCTTTCGCAACAAACTGTTGCCTCATCAGGAAAGAGGGAAGGAGAGGGGAAGACGAAAGGAAGTGGGTTTTAAGGGAGAGGGTAAGGAGTCATTCCAATCCCGGGAGTGGAAAGACTTAGCTTAGGGGGAAAAAAGGACAGGTATACACTCGCACTCACGCACATATCCATCCACACATACAGACACAAGCAGACATCATAATATACATAATAATGATAATAATAATAATTTCATGTGACACAGTGGCCTGGTTCAAGTCCTTCTATTGGATGCCACTTCGGCAATCTGTGTGTCCCTGACCTACCCCAGTTATTCAACAGGAGAGAAGTTCAGTGTGAAATCCCAACCACATGTTATTTAACATCTTTGAGAGGTGTATACTAGGTTAAAACAAGGACTGAAAAATCCATGGTCTGCCCGTGATTTGATCGCATGTCTTCTCAGTTTCCAGGCATGTGCTTTACTGCTAGACTGCCAGGAACAACATGTACATAAATAGTCCATTCATAGGTCCTGATAACTGAGTTCACAAGTATCAAATAAGGTGACATATATGGGCATATCTTCTGAATGCAGTGACTTAGAAGCTTTTTACACTGCCACATGTCCATAGACATTAGTATGTCATACAAATTTCAACTTGATACCTGAGAATATAGGGTCTCAACAATCAGACAGACAGACAGACAACCAAGTTGATCCCATGAGGGTTCCCTAAAAACTAAATACAAAAGTGTAGCAGTGCAGAGACTTGATCTAAGTCTGCCAATTAATGTTTCATAGTTAATCTTCAGAATAATTGTCATGTAATTTTCCTCACATGCAATAAGGGCACGTGGATTACAGTTGTAGGTGAGAGCGACATTTAGCATGACAACACAGAAGTTCTAAGGATGAGTCAAAGGAGTATTTCAGTATCTCTGAATTTCAACATTTTCCATCAACTTAAAATGACAAGAACCCCAAACATTGCACACTAGAGCTCTGTATAAAATTTCCTTAGCCCTCTGAGTACCAGTGGTTTCTGCCTGAAACCATAATCTTATTATTACTATTATTATTATTTTATTTTTATTTTTGTAGCAGTACCTTTTGCATGAAACCACCAATGCTATTGAAAGACAGAGACAACTAGTGATACACAGGTACTTCTACAAATGTAGTTCACTGTAGCAGACACACTACATTCAAAGCAATGTTCAGCATGGACATTATACTTCATGATTGTAAGAGATTGTGCCTTCTTTATTATTATTTTTTTTTATACTGATCGTATTGGTGACATCACTGACAGTGGAAGTAAGTATATCTAAAGTTACCGAAATATAAATTTCATTTTGTACTACTGCTGTTACAAGTGGTTTGGAAATGAAACAACTGGAGTAGTACATCCTTTTGATATAAACTTATTAACTTTTAGACACATTGTTGCTTGTTATTTTGAACTAGCATTTGTTTTAGGCGTTATGCATTCATGGAAATTTCAAGAGGTGTGATTGTGTCTAAGAAAAATGCAAAACTGCTTCCTAATATATCTAATGAAATGACTGGTGGTCGAAAACTGCAAGTGCCAGAGGCTCCAAACACTTTCTTAAAACAACTGAATTTTTACTTCTTGCCAATTTCTTCTTGTATTCATTGCTTACTGTGACAATAAAGGCCAATTCTGTAAAAATTTTAAAATTATTTTTTTAAAATATTGTTGTTACTCCAAAGGTTAACAGCAGCACTACATTTTCCCAGTTTGCACTGATGATTAGCTCAGTAGACTCACCTCCAGCAGGACAATGGTTCAAATCCTCATCAAACTATCAAAATTCAGGATGGTTCCTTTGAAAAGGGCATGGCCAGTTTCCTTCCCCATACTTTTCTGATCTGAGCTTGTGCTCTATTGAAGGGATGCTAAAGTCTGTTCCTCCTTTCTTTTCCCAGTTTGTAGCCCAAAAAATCGAAATCTGTATAGAGTAGCTACAGAAAACCTTAATCTGGATCACCATAAGGATTTGAATGCAACTCCTGCTGAATATCAGTCCAGCGAAGTAGCAGCCCATCACTAATATAACTGGGAATTCATAGATGAATTCAAAAATTTTCCATACATAAGAAAATCATTTAAAGTCCATTTGAAACACATACAACGTATATAATTTTGCTACAAAATACAGCTATAAAAGAAAAGATTGACCCTGAAATTACATCAGTACACTCTATTCATGACAGGGAAACAATTTAAATAAGACTGGAAGTGCCAAAACAGGTACACAATTAAGTTTGCTGGTCTCCCATCAGGCAGCTCCCCGGGTGGCGGATAGGGGAGAGTTCATCAGATATGATGAAAAAATAAAACACTTGGGGTGGACCAAGATCAGGATTGCTGCCTTGTAGTAGGTAGAGGAATCTACAAAGGCTAAGGGAGGAACACCCCTACAGAAAAAGACCTGGTCCTCCAGGTTGGACAGTTGTACGCAGGGCCAATAACCCACCTATGGAAAACTCTAATATTACAAATATCTCACATATGCCTCGGATGAAAAATGGACCCCAAAATATGATGACCTTGCAATGGAAATCTAACATGAAAGTGGGAACATGGAATGTATGGAGTATGTTTAAAACAGGATCCTTCCAAAGACTCAGCAAACAACTAGACATTAACAATGTAGCAATAGCAGCAATACAGGAAACATGACTATTAGGTCAGGATATACAAGATATGGATAAGTACACAATATTCAACAGTGGTAAAGAAAATGGCTATTATGAATTTGGAATGGCCTTCTGTGTACTAAATGCTATTCTACCTACATTAATAAAGTTTAAAGCCATTGATGAAAGACTATGATATCTTAGAATCAGGTCCAAGTGGTTCAACTTGTCAGTAATAAACTGTCATGCACTAACTAATAACAAAGATGATGTAATATTGGATAACTTCTATGAAAACTTGTCGGACCCGTGGAACAAACTACCAAAACATGATATCAAGATAGTAATAGGTGATTTTAATGCAAAGATAGGAAAAGAGGATATTTTCAAACCAACTATTGGAAAAACAAAGTCTGGATGAGGAAAGTAATGACAATGCCATTTGGCTAATAAATTTCGCTGCATCAACAAGTATGATCATTAGCAGTACTACCTACCCTCATAAAAGAATGCATAAAGAAACATGGTACTCTAGTGATAAGAAAACAGCAAATCAGATTGATCATGTTCTCATAGACAGCAAACACAGAAAAACAATTAGTGACATACGATCCTTCCGAGGAGCTGAAATGGGGGTCAGATCATAATCTAGTAATAAGCACAATGAAAACCAAGGTGAAGGCAGTATCAAAAGTGAAATCCAGACTGGATAACATGAACAGATTTGATTTGTAGAATGTGATATGGACAGAAGGAATAATGAAGTACAAAGTTGAAGTTTCAAACCAGTTTGAGGCCTTAAGTGTGGTACTGATAGCTATGATGTCACGGCGTAGGTGCAAGTTCTTAGGTTGGCACTACGACAAACACTGACGACAGCACCCTCTAGTCAATGCTGTGCAGCTCCATGAGCGCCGCTCCAGATTCAGCCCATTTGATTCCGAGTAGATGACCAAGCAACATTGTTTCTATTTCATAGTGGATGACTGTTTGTAACTTGATGTATGGCTTCGCACCTAGGTGCTCATCTCAGCCAAAGCTAAGTACATAGTAAAACCACTTCTATTTGCAGTACCAAGTGCTCTACCTCACCTGCTCCTCCTAGCTTCCTACATTCAGCCTACCCTCAGTTTTCAGGAGCAGACCCATGCGCCACCTTCCAGGCAGGATACAAAATTACGTAATATGGAAGAAAGCCTTGAAATGACCAGTGATGAATACTGGAATAATGTAAAAGAAGTCATCCTCACAGCTGCAGATAATAACCTGCAGAGTACTAAGAAAGGCAGGAAGAAATGAGTCGGTGAAGAGTGTGAAGAAGCTGAAGACAAGGTTATGAAACTATGTAAAAATGGTTGCAAACAAATAACAATCTTGAAATATAACTTCCTTATTGGCAGGCTCAAAGGCAGACAAACAAAATTAACTGGAAGAAAAAGAACAATTCCTAAAACAACAGTTTAAATCTATTCATGAATATCATAAAAGTAACAACATCCAGAAAATGTATGGTACAATCAACAAAATTAGAAAAGTTTTTAATTACAAAACCAAGGTGATGAAGGATTTAAATGGCAATATGATGACTGAACCAAGAAAAATTTTAGTGACAAGCAAGCAGTATTTAGGCAACCTGCTGAATTGTTCTGATCCAGAAGCACCAATTACTAGTTCCAGCTACAGTCACAACTGTGAGGAAATTCCAAAACCCACATATGAGGAGGTGTTAGAGTGTATCAAATGCATAAAAAATGGTAAAGCAACTGGAAGTGACAGCATCCCAGCTGAGATACTAAAATATGGGGGAGAAGCATTGCACAGACGTTTATTTTATCTTATACAGATAATGTGGAAAACAGAGAACATTCTAACAGATTGGAGAGAATTATTAATAGTCCCTATACACAAAAAAGAGACAGGGAAGATCTCAGAAACTATAGAGGAATATCATTAGTCAATACATGTTATAAGATTTTATCTTGTTTATTGCTCTGCTGCTTAAAACCATATGCAGAAAATATAATTGGGGATTATCAAAATGGCTTCCGCAAAAGTAGATCCACCACTGACAACATATTTGCAATCAAATAAATAAATGAAAAAGTTTGGGACTGTAAACAACAAGTACATTATCTGTTCATCGATTTCATGAAAGCTTATGACTCCACCCACAGACAAAGCTTTTGGAATGTAATGACTGAATTTGGTTCCCCAATAAAACTGATAAATCTCTGCAAAGTATGCATGGATGAAAACACAGCTAGGGTTTTACTAAATGGATTAAAGTCTGATCATTTTAAAAATAAAACTGGGTTAAGACAAGGAGATGCTTTGCCCCCTTCTCTTCAATACAGCTTTAGAAAGAGTTGTGAGGAAACTCAAACTGGTACCTGCTGGGATCCTCCAAGAAAGAAAAATTAACATGTTAGCATACGCGGATGACATAGTGCTCATTAGAAACAGTGAAATAGAGATTAGGCAATTATTTGTGGAGCTTGCAACAGAAGCGTCAAGACTTGACCTGAAAGTAAATGACGAGAATATGAAACACATGATAATTCAAAGATGTAGAGATCAGTGGGAGAACCAGTCACATCAAATAGTTGGTGAACACAAATTCGAGTGTATTGAATGGTTCAAATTTCTGGGATTGGTTAATAGATGAATAAAATCAGAGACAGGTAGAAATAAAAGTGAGACTGCAAAATGATAACCGAGCCTATTATGCAATACAAAATCTCTTACGGTTCAAACTGCTGACTAGGATAACTAAAATAAAGTTATATAATACAATCATTGAACCAGTTCTAATGGGGCGGAAACATGGAACCTAACGAAAACAGAACACCACCATTTACAAGTGCTTGAGAATAAAGTTTATACAAAAATCTTTGGTCCACATTATGACAATGAATCACAATGCTGGAAGAGAAGACACAACATAGAAATCCATGAGGTATCACAACAACCAACTATAGTAGAGATAATAAATGTTAGAAGACTGCAATGGGATGGACATCTGATGAGAATGAAAGAAGACAAGTTGTGTTAAAAATGTACAGAAAGAAGCCATATGGCAAAAGACCAAGGGGCAGACCCAGAGGTACTTGGTGCAATGAAACTCACTGCATATGTGAAAGATTAGGAATAAATAACTGGCAAGAGGCAGCACAAGACAGGAGCATCTGCAGGAGTCATGCGAGTTCGGCACAGGAGGTTAGAGTCCCTTAGACACATGCTAGTATACTACTACTACTACTACTACTACTACTAATAATAATAATAATAATAATAATAATAATAATAATAATAATAATAATAATAACAATAATAAAATCATTATAAAGTCCATTTGAAACACATACAACATATATAATTTTGCTACAAAATAGAGCTATAAAAGAAATAGATTGACCCTGAAATAACATCAGTATACTCTATTCATGACAGGGAAACAATTTAAATAAAACTGAAAGTGCCAAAACAGGTACACAATTAACACAATTCCTACACCTTTAACATGGTTCTGTCGTTCCACAGCCAGAGCACAGCTGAGGTGTTTGGTTCAGACTACGCTACTGCGAGGTTGCCCCACCACTTTTCCCATTGGGCTTAAATCATGTGAATTCATAAGTTCTCCAGACCAAAGCTTTGAAACTAGGTGCTAGGCAAAAATATGATTTTCTGATTTCACAGAATAGAAAACCTTTCAGTTGTGAACCACATCATGCTTGAATATAAAAGTCATTTTATGCTAACTGCAATAATTTGATATGGGGTTTTTATACATATGGTGTTCAGCAGCTTGCACAACACTCTTTTAATGTTGGCTGTTTAGCATGTGCCACTAAATATTGAAATACAGCCTGACACTGATCCAATAAAATAAAACTTTAAAAATAAATCTTCCACAGCCAATGCCGACTTTTAGTCATAAAAATGAATTTCCTGTGTTTATATGGAGGATTAGGTGAGAAAATGTTCAAAAAAAATGTGCAACCACATCCAGTACCAGTACATAAGATATAAGGGGCAATTTCCTTTTTTCAGTCAGCTACTCATGGCAAGTGAGTCTACTGCAGTTCCTGTAGTCTACTATGTCTGTACAGTGGCTCACTTGTCTCCACACTTCACTTCATATGCAAGAAGAAATTTGGTTGTGAGTTGGTGAAGCACTATTAAAGGGTTCTGTTAATCATAAAGAAGAGTGCACACAATTGTCAGCAACGTCACCAATTTTTGACTGCAAAGGGCAAATGGTTGCTGACGAAAACAATTAATCATTGATAGAGTTGTGACAACACTGAGTCTTTGCCACAGAGATGTTCACAAAATCACAGTATGTGATTGGCTGAAGTGAAGCATGCACCTCATGTCCACATTAACTGGCAGGGCTCTTCATTCACCTTACAAACTACAGTCCCCCTTTTTGTTTACATGTCAGCTTCAAAATTGCATCTGTTTTGAGTACTGTCTGCTGTGCAATTTGGCTCCTGAATGGTGGAAGCGACATTATGTGAGAGTGTCCTCCTTACAACAAAAATGCCAGGAACTAGCATTGGTGATAGAGTTTATCAGTGACTAACATTGGTTTCACACATGCAACAAAAGAATCACCACAGCTAGTGCCATACTGCAGTTACATGTGTGAACTTCCAGTTTTCAGTGGAACAATTTTTGAGATGCAACTTTTGTTATGACATGAGAAGTTCAACTTTCCTTCACCACTGCTACAAAAGCAAATCATATAAACTTCATATTTGTGAGACCAAGCTCCATATAAATTGCGAGAAATACCCCCTGAGCGTGATGTGGTAGCTGTTAAATTAAAAATATGTTATTTGAAATGCTGAGATCAACAAATGCTCTTAGATTCTAAAATCTTGGAAGAGTGCGTGTGTCTGCAGATGATATTTACATGCAAGCTGTTTGTTAGTATGCCATAGCAGACAGCGTTACCATCTCTGAATGTCTCCCTCCTATAAAAGTGGACCCTGTGTGTTCTTGCATGCAATCTATTTTTCAGATCTGACACTTGGGTCTCATCTTCCTTGATTTAACTCTTTTCACAGCTCTTATGCTGTATCCTATGCTATAACATTAATATTAACTCATCTGATTTCAGCTAATGCCATGCTGAAAGCTGTGCAACTACAAGGAATTTGTGGTGTCCTGTGTGAACGGTAGCTGACAGTGCCACTACAGAAAACTGCAAGCTGTGGCATCACACTAGTTGCATGTGTGAACCCAGTTTAAAACAAAACTCAGAATGTATTTGGTCTTTCTTCTAGGAGAAGACTCACAGGAAAAATAATCTAGCCCTCATATAGCCTAAGCAATGAGTCTTAAAAACAAAGCTTCCATAACAACAAGACATAAAAGTGCTAACTCCATTATACTGATATGAGTGAGGATGGTGAGAGAATTGTGAATAGTTACAATTTCTGAAGCTAGTAGATGTCATCACTGTACCCTGTTTCTGCACTACACAGTCTTCAGCTGTCTAAAGTATTTTCGAACTCTGTAATTTGATGTCACAAACACAATTGGGATGTGGTTGGCTGCCGATTTACTCGCTAGTATGTCCCACACATCAACCACGATTAGCAGATTTTGGCCAGAAAGTCATTCGTGTCAAATGAACTTAAAGCCAATAGGCTTTTAGGTCAAACTGACTACTCGTCTTATGTGCTCGTGACATACTTGCATGTAGATCTGCCACCAACCATCTCACATGTGAGACAATAACATCACTTATTATCAGTTGACTGCTGAGTGCGAAGTTTAAAGTCTTAAGTCTGCTGTAGACTGTGAGGGCACAAATCAGGCTAATGTGGTGTCGCCTGCTATCATTGGAAATAACCCACTCAAGCCAAGCTCATTCCCACTATAGCAACAGATCTTGTGCTTTTGTTTCTTCCTAATCTCTATATATCTTAAATCAAAAAGGTATTTATGTTTTATCTCCATAGACTACGAAAAAGCCTACACTATACGTAAATAGGAACACAAATAGATAAACGTTTACTACTGAAAAGTGTTTCAACAGTGAAAATGTCAGAATTATTTTACAAGAAAAATAATGTTCAATGTTATTCAGTGCTTAGAAAGAAAACAACTTGCAAAGGATAAAGAACTATTACTACAACAAAACTAAATTTTTAAGACATGTACCACATTTTTAAATTGGGCTGAAAAGTATAAATTAATTTTTCCTAGCCCTGTATAGGTTCCTAACCCCAACAGAAAATCCTGAAAATTTGCAATAGTGAATTTATAATAGCTATTAAAATACTTGTAAGATTTAAAATGGAAAAATGGGGCACGTGCATTACGTAATAGCAAGGAGGTTAACTATTCATGCATAATTGTGTATTGCATGTGCTCCACATTTTTTGTTTTAAATCTGACAAGTATTTTCATAGCTACTATAAATTCACAATCACAAATTTTCAGAATTATCTATATGAGATTAGGAGTCTTATAGAGCTAGGAGAAGTTATACTTTTTCATCCAGTTTAAAAATGTGGCACAATAAAAATTTATTTTTATTTCAATAATTATTTTCTGGATTTCAGATACTCTGATGTGTTTATAAAAGAGATGTGTTAAATTTCTTGTTTATCACATGTCTTTTCACCTGATAATATCCAAAATAGAACAGTGCTATACCTACTTCTTGATAATTTATCAGTCTGTTTAATTACTGTTTGCTGAGAAAATAAGATAGTAAAAACATGCGCAATTGATTTTATATGATTTTTTATAATATTTTTATTTCAATACTAGCTTTATATCTGCAGCATTGCCCTTGTATGCGTGTCATAAACGTTGCAAACATCCGCCCCCTCACCACTCTCTCTGTCCATCCCCTCCCCCCACCACTCTCTGCTCCTTTCTCCCCCTCGGACCCTTCCCCATGCCACTTATGTCAAAATTAACAGTCGGCCCCATGTCCGCAGTATTTTCCATGGGTATAGACATTAGAACCCTGATCATGACTATGTTTTCAATTTGTGGGACTGTCTCTCGGAACCTACTTGCTCACCCATAATGATGCTTTCCTCAAGTTTCCATATGTGATAGAGATGTCATTGATATCTTCCATAAAGACTTTTCAGGCTTTCTCAAAGATCTTCCTCATTGAAGGATTGCCAGAAATCTATTGTCACTGACTGGCAGCCTCCAGATAATGCTTACAAACTGTGACATATTACTGTTTATGCATCAGTTCTGCCAGTGCACCATATACATCCACTGATTGTGTAGAAAGCTGAAATGGGCTGTCTTTACGGCAACAAAGCTGCCATTATTAACACCTGACTGAGTTTGAATTAGATAATGTAATAGCACTACGAGAAGCTGGGTTTCTTTCACCCCTTACCACTATCCGTCCATCTCGTCGTCCCCCCCAGCACTCCCTGTTCATCTACTGCTCCCTCTCTCTGCCTATCACTTCCTCTCCCTCTCTCTGTTCATCACCTTCTTCCATCCCTCTGTCCATCTCCACCCCCTCTCTTTGTCAATCACACCCTTCCTACACCCTACACTCTGTTCGTCACCTCCCCCCCCCCCCCCCCGCCCTCTCTCTGACACCATCTTCCTCTCCCACCTCTCTGCCCATCTACTCCTTCCTCTCTCTGTACCTCTCCTCCTACCCCTTCTCTCTGCCCATTGCCCCCTCTCCTCTCTCTCTGACTGCCTCCCCTCTCCCTTTCCCCAACCACCTTTCTCGCTGTCCATCTCCTACTTGCCCATCTCTCTGTCTACTGTCTCCTTTCTCCTGTTCCCTGACCACCGTCCTCCCTGTTTCTGTCCATATCCTCCTCCCCCTTACTCTGTCCACCTCTTCTTCCCTCCTTTATCTGCCTATAGCTTTCTCCCCTTGTCATGGTCGATTTAATCCCTGCCCCCCTCCTCCCCCCCTCAAAGTACAGTACCATACTACTCACCCAATCCGCCATTCATGCAGCGCAGCTTGGATGTATGCCTGGGCCGCTGAAACATGTCACTTTATGTCACTCCCCAACTGCCGTAAAGATGGCAATATAACTGACAAACAAGTGAGGAATGCGAGGCGCTGCGTCTTCTGAACCAATAACAGCACCACAACAAAAGCCGGTTCCGGCGCCGATGCTGCCTCTTTGCCAGCTTCCGTGCAAACATTGTATGTTAGTGTGCGACCACCTCGACTACAGTTTCTGTTTATTAAACAATGTCACCAAAACTATGTCGTTCACCAAGCGACAATCCGTTGCACCGCGGAGTGCCATTAAATAGTGAGGCTTTGGAATTGCTCTGGAGGATGCGTGAGTTTTATGAGCAAGAAAACGAATTTGTTTCTGTTCATAAGCATGTGTCGATTCCCGCCGATAAAGTTTTAGAGCATACCTCAAAGACTCTAGGACTCAGTCAAAGAACAGTTATAAGGAAATGGGTGCTACTTCAAGACTTACAGGATACTGAAGTAAACAGTGCAGAACAAAGCCCCATGAGGAAAACGGTGTGCTTTTAAAGTACTCCTGGAAAGAAAAAAAAAAAAACAGCCTTGTCCAGTTACAGATATTGATTTTTTTCGAACCGATGCAATTAGTCGCCACATTTATAGATATTGTAGCAGGAAAGAATATCCCACTATAGCGAAGTCGCTAATTTTTTACAAAGTTACACGGACGAAAATTGTTACTTGGAAAAAGCTTATGTCGTTGCGTCTCGTATCATTTTCTTACTTAAAATTGTGTCATATGGTTAGACGAAACCTGGGTCAACGCTGGAGAATCAGTTGACAGATAATGGACTGATGATACTCTGAAGAGCAGCGGTCATCAACCAACAAGAAGAGGATCCCGATTAATTGCGGCACATGCAGAATCTTCAAACGGTTTTGTGTGTGGACTTCTAGTTTTTCGATCGAGAAAAACCAGTGGCTATCGTGAGGATATGGACCACCCAAGGTTTCTACAGTAGTTTAAGAATTTGTTGCTCCAGTTTAGTGTTCCGAGAGAGTTTGTGATGGACAATGCACAGTACCATTCTGGGATTCGAGACAAAACTCCTGCCACTAATGACTGTAAGGAAACTATAGTGCAGTGGTTGTAGGCGAGAGACATTGCTCCGCACATGAGCATGACAAAGCTGTTGTAATATTCACACGTAAAACAAAATAAGCCAGTGACGCCTAAATATGTTGTACATGAAATTGCAAGCGAACAGGTTCACATGGTAATTAGGCTACCGCCTTATCACTGCCATTTTAACCCAATTGCATTGGTTTGGAGTGATGTCAAGGCGCACATTAGAAATAACAACAAGACTTTTACAATAACAGAAGTGGAAAGACTCTTACGTCTACAGTAAGACGCCACCTCATGGAGACAAGAGAAGCACAAACTATTGACGCAATTATAAATGAGAACAAATAATTAATGATTTCACTTGATAATGATGAAGAAAACAACGGCTTTGGCGCCGATTCTGATGATAGCGAAGGAGAGCTGGATGGAATTGCGCCAGACATCGTATATTGGTGAGTGTAAATGTATACAGAATTAATTTCTTCGCTCTGCAACCGAGTAGGCTACGCGTGTTCCTTGGTATGCTTATGCTTACCTTATTATACGACGTTTTATATGCAGCTATTACGGTAACAATTTGGAGCGACTTTCATAGATAACAATTTCGAGTGTTTTATTTCCCAGTTTCTTATAGTATCAAATGCCATGTCTCCTTCGTCGTTGTCTCTGTTGTTAAAAACTGTACTTTTTGTATTTACGTATAAGCGTTAACTGTAGCTTAAATTTACAAAACGTACTTCAGAGATGTGGGCGTGTGCTGTGGCAGCTATTGCAACCTCGCAATCGCAGTTTAGCCAACTACACGCGAGATGTCATGTGACACGTTTCACCCGACCTGGTACAAGGTATTATCACAGTCTAACATGTTAGACTGTGGTATTATAAAACTTTTTCACCCCTATCTGTACCCATACTGAACAGACCAACAAGAAAGAAAGTTAATATTGCATTGTTATCTAGTTCTTAGCTTTGTTAATAATTTCAAGTCAACAGTTCATCACTGCAAAATTTTTACCAAACAGGCAGATAAACAAGTGCCTTCTAAATATTATCTGACATGTTTGAAAGTATACTAGTGACGTGTGTCACCTTCACAGAGTTAGCACCAAATATGTATGGTTGGTTGAGTGGTCTAGCAGTAATTTCGTATGGAGACCACTGCGTATAGTTATGGCAGCTGACGCCACTTAAGTTCCATGGAGGCATGACTCAAGTGACAAGCACCATAAACCGTCAGTCTCTTAAGGGGCTCCGGAATGCCCTATACTTGCAATGTTAAAATAACGCTTATAAACTACATCTTTCCTCACAAAGTATTTGAGGTAGGAAGTTGAACTTTTTACAGATTATTTATTGGAATATGGGCTACAACTTAACACAGGGATTTTACAAAATTTTAGTTCAGTTATTAAAGATGATTTTTTTTCAATTGCAATGAAAATTCACAACATTTTTTTGCAATTTTTTATTTATATATTCAAAATTATACAGTTTTTTGGAAAAAGGCAGTGTTAAATTATGCAGAAGTTACTGTGTAACATTTACTGAAAGTTTGAAACAAATATGTTTGGAAGATCCTTACAAAACATGTAATTAGTATGAGAAAATAAAAGTTTTGGGAATCGAGCGACAAAGATTGGATTAACTTTTTAGTGCATTCCAGGTCCATAGGATGGATTATCTTCATCCTCTACAAACTCCTCCTCCAGCTTCCTCTTGTTCCTCCTCCTGTTTACTCTTGCTTGTATTTCTAGACTCTTTACAGCCCTGTCTGCAGCCCGAAGGCGTTCCTTGTCTAAAGCAAGCATCACTCGTTGTTGTGTTCGTAGATTTTGCTACCATTTTCTTCAGTTGCAGTTACTGCAATACTGTTCCAAAAGGTGGTCATGTATGAACACTTATCACATTTCAGTTGTATTTCACTAGCAAGTCCTACATGCTTTATTATGGAGAGTTCCAGACCAACTTCACTACAATGAATACATCTTACACAGTTTGAAAAAATTCCTTTGAGAACCGACATTTCAAATACTTCATTCACATCCGATTCGCCCATAAAACATCCATAGTTTTCACTCATTGAACCAAGCTTCTTCTGTGAAGTATTTTCTTTCCCACTTTGACTGCTATGGGCAGGTGTACTTGAGAGGTTAGGTTCACTCACTTGGTTATTGTCTTTATTGTTTACAGTAATAACACATACCTTTGTCTTTCCAACATTTCTCCTTTTCTTAAAAGCCTTCAGAGGATTTCTATTAACTTTACTTTTACTCATTATTATACTTCAACAAAACAGAGACTCAAGAAACAGAATTAATTACGAATATTTTCGAGATAACGACAGAGTAAATAAACATGAAACAATCGACAATCACACCAGCGATATATATTGAACCATCACAGGTTAGCCACAACACATACGTTATCTCACATCACTAAAATGTACCTGATGAACACGGACGTTAATAATAACACCATTTGACAGCAGTTTAACAGCGCCACAGTGGGTCACGCCCATGTAGAACACATTTCAAACAAAATTTAAAAATAGTTGTAGTCTTCGGAATTGAATAAATTATATATCTATTAAAAGATAATAGTCTGCAGATTCAGAAAACGCAAAAAAGTAAAAATTGAACTTTTCATGATTTTGAGCCCTTAATGAAAACTGTATCAAAATCGCAACAGTATTTGCTGACATTAATCCAAACATACGGGCAGAAAAACATGACAGGGGATTTTAATTTAGCAATATTTAGAGATTTTGGTGAAGCTCTGATGCTATCTGGAGTTGAGGCGACAGCTTACTTTACTGGTTTTCCCGCCAGCTCAGAGTACCGATCATTGCCGTGAGATGTCACTCCAGACACCAATTAGATATGGAACAGATTACAATACGTA